>NW_012116655.1:370487-382713 GCF_000951035.1 Colobus angolensis palliatus
AGCTAAGATCCGGCCACTGCACTCCAGCCTGGGTGACAGAGCGAGACTCCATCTCAAAAAAATAATAATAATAAAAATAAAAAAATAAAAAAACAGAAAGTTCCTCTTTGGATGGAACGGAAACCTTTCTGTCACCTCTGTCCACACAAGCAAGTCCTGCTCTCTGGAGGTGCAAAGCCCATTTCCTGTTGAGATTTCAAACAGATTGTCTCCTCCCTGCCCCATGTCAGGTGGGAAAGGAAAGAGGGACGGCTGTTCTTGGGGAACGGGACCTGGAAATAGCTTTGTGGAGGGCGAGCTGGTGTCGCGAGCTGGTGTCAGAACATGCAGATACACACACACTTAGATGTACAAACATGCAAGCACAGATATGTGCCCCCGTGTGTCCAAGGAGCTCACATGCAGACACGCAGGCAGGCATGTAATACACCTAAACACGCTGAACGGCACAGAAGGAAGCAGGTGATGGGCCCGCTGGTCCGCACCAGGTCTGTCCCTGACACCTCTGCAGTGGAAATTCTTGGAGCCTTCAGGTGGGTGGGAGGGAAAAGGGGGTCTGTCTCCATGACCCCCACTCCCGGTGGGCTTGGTTAGCTCTGGTCTGCTCCCACAGGAGGATAATTACCATTTATTAAGCCTCCCAGTTTAGAACCAGCCACAATTAACTGGAACCTCCTTAACATCCCAACTTTTTATTTTTTTGAGACAAGGTCTCGCTCTGTCACCCAGGCTGGAGTACAGTGGGACAATCTTGGCTCATGGCAGCCTTGACCTCCCAGGCTCAAGTGATCCTCCCACCTCAGCTTCTGGAGTAGCTGGGACTACAGGTACCCACCACCATGCCTGGCTAAATTAAAAAAAAAAATTGTAGAGAGAGGGTCTCGCTATGTCACGCCCCTTTTTCGGTCCTTGGGGGCTAAAGGCAGGCGTGAACAGCACTTGAACATGCCCTTCAGTTTGCCTTCTATGTGGACTCCTTTGTGTGACACCCCGCAACTAGCCAGCGCTTGACTAGAAACAAGGCTTCAATGTCTGTCCTCACGCATCCTCCTCAATCCCTCCCCCTGTCCCAGATGCTCATTTTCTCTCTGCCTAGACCTCTCTCCTCTAGGAACCAAGATCCCCACCCAAAAACGTGAGAAAAATAAACCAAGCAGTGGAAGACAAATCAGAATGTACACGTGGTCACAGGGCCCAAGATGGCCAGACCTTTGCATTGGGTGGTGAGGGGGCCCCAGGTCCCCCAGCCCCCAGGAGCAGCCAGGCCTTCTGCAGAGGCTTCTGCATTGGTATTCTCTGTCCCTCACAGCCCAAATTACACCGGCTCTCCTGGGACCCTTTTATCGCACATTGTCACTTCAGCAAAAGGTTATGTACGAGAACATGGAAATCCCTCCCGCATGTTAACTAAAGGAGCATTTTAAAAAATGCACCAGAGAAAGAAGCCTACCGAAGAGCCAATTTTTTCAGTGTCTTAGAGAGAATGAGCACTGGACTGGGAGTCAGGAGTCAGAGTTCTTGTCAGGGTCCTACCCTTACTAGGACCTGGGGCATGCCATGTCACTTCCCTGAGATCCAGTGTTCTCATCTGCTGAAAATGAGAATAAAAGCACCCACAATGGTACTCTATCAGAGATGCTGTGAGGGTCATCTGAATGCCTGGAATGAATGAATCATCTTACAGAACAAGCAGAATCTGATTGGTGTTAGTATTCAGGCTTTGCCAACCAAGTACTTAACAGGCAAGGAGAACACGGTATTATTCCCAAAGCGTTCTGCGTCCCTTCACACCTCCTTATCTTTCCCCACGCAGTGCCCCGCACCTGGTGCACCCTTTCTTTTTCTTTCTGGCCTGGAGAATTCTCAGAAAACACCAAGACCCAGTTTGGAATCAGTTTCTCAGTTCTGACATTTACTAGATGAGCTTCAAAGATATAATATGCCTCGGATCAGGGAAAGCCAGGATGCCAGGGCAGGAACCTAGGTCTAAGCAGGGTGGCAAGCTCCAGAGTGCCAGGGCCCAGCTGGCACATAAGTGGGCACTGCAGGGAACCAGGTGACTCACAAGGTGGCAGCCCCATGGCAGCTCTGCCGATAGTGCCCTGTGGGTGTGTGGCCCTGCAATGCCGACCTGATTTTTTTTTTTCAGGGAAGCAAAATGTAGAATTTGTATGTGAAATCCAATGTTACTGTTAAAACCCTGGGCTGGCCAAACAGCACCCACCTGGGGGCATTGCCAGAGGACAACCTCTGGCCTGTGTGCTCAAGCCCTGGCCTCTCTGTGGAAGAGATGGCAGAAGAGGCAGCAGGCTCTGCACAGGGCATGGGAGAGTGAGGGTCTTCCAGGCAGGGCCAAGGGGACAGGCAGGAGCAACAGCTGGGCAGCAAGACTGCACAAAGCAGGGTTAAATGGTGAGGAGAAGGCTGGCCGCCGGGCAGCAGTAGCCTCTGGGCCTTGGTGTGCTCTTCTGTCAAATGGGGATGATAACAGAGCCCAGCTCCGGCAGGTGATGAAAGGAGTGCGCCAGGAGCTCCTGGCGTGAGAACAGGCTCACTTGGGACCTGTAGGATGAATGAGGGAGGAAGAGATTCTTTTTTTTTTTTTTTTTGAGACGGAGTCTCGCTCTGTCACCCAGGCTGGAGTGCAGTGGCCGGATCTCGGCTCACTGCAAGCTCTGCCTCCCGGGTTCACGCCATTCTCCTGCCTCAGCCTCCCTAGTAGCTGGGACTACAGGCACCCGCCACCTCACCCGGCTAGTTTTTTTTTTTGTATTTTCTAGTAGAGACGGGGTTTCACTGTGTTAGCCAGGATGGTCTCGATCTCCTGACCTCGTGATCCGCCCGTCTCGGCCTCCCAAAGTGCTGGGATTACAGACTTGAGCCACCGCGCCCGGCCTAAGGAGATTCTTAAAGAAGTCTGCAAACCCCAGGAGAACACAAGGCCTTTATACAGATGCCCAAGGAAGGACGTCACCTGCCTGGCATCACACAGCAGGTGACTAAGTGAATGGCAGATCCAGTCACCACAGTGTGACCCGTGATCCCATCACCCTCCCCCAGACAGAAGGCCACAAACATGGGGAGCGTCCTGAGGAGTACTAAGAAGATCTTCCCTGCTCCAATCTGTTCCTGCTTCAGGCCTGTGGCCTGCCCAAGACTCCGCCATCAGACAGCCTCTGTCCGAGTTAAGCAGTGCCTTCTTCTCAGTAAGGAGGCCAACGTTCCCAACATAGCCGAGGGTTCAGCCGCAGGCTCACTTCTTACCAGCCATGGGCCTTGAACCACAGTTGTCAGACCTTTCCAAGCCTCAGTTTCTTCATCTGTAAAATGGGGATGGCAGGAATCTTTCACTGGCAAGGAGGGTCTGAAGACTGGAAACAGCAAAGTGCCCAGGGCTGGGCACCTAGGAGGCCTCACCGAGAGGAAGCTCTGAACACGATGGTTTCAGGTATCATTCTTATTCCCCCAGCCGCCTTCCCCAGCGATCCTCCTCCAGCCTGCACCAAGCTCTGAGAACAGGCTCTGGGCACTGTTCCTCCCTCTCCGTGCTGAGCTTTCTTTCAGGGAATTATAATCTGCTGAGCTTTAATTATCAGTCCCCCAGGACCATCACCTACTTCCCCAGCCGAGACTGAACAGTCCCTCCCAGTGCTCAGCTCACAGGGGATGCAGGGCTAGGCTGAGCTGCTCTGGGCTTAGGCAAGAGCTTGGGGAGATGGTCAGGTCCCTGCTTCCCTCTAGACCAGCGTTCCAGGCCTGCACAGTAGCTCCAGGAGAAGGGAGGCTGCTCTCATCCAGCCCACACCCCAGAGGACTCAGGAGTTCCCAGGGAGGAAACTGAGGCTCCACCCGGGTCTTCTTCTCATCCTCTTGAGCCTCTCCTCATTGTCCCTGTGTGTTCCCACTGCTGAGACTTTGCTCCAGCCATGCTCACCGCCCAGAGCACTCGTCTTTTCCTACTGCCTTCAAGATAAAACCCTTCAAGCAGTCAAGGCCCAGATTCCTTTGTGGCCTCAGTCCCTGCCTCCGCCTCTCCAATCCCACCTGCCTGCCACCCACACCCCCGGGCCTCTGGCATGCTCTGTCCTGCAGCTAACATCCTTCCTTATGCAGCAAAATACTTGCCCTTGGATGCCTTGGGTGCCTTGG
Source organism: Colobus angolensis palliatus (assembly GCF_000951035.1). NCBI lineage: Eukaryota > Metazoa > Chordata > Mammalia > Primates > Cercopithecidae > Colobus > Colobus angolensis. Next base: position 374,637 of record NW_012116655.1, read on the forward strand.
CCAGGCACCCGGCTAGACCCTTAGGGCCATCAGCAGCCTCTGTGGAAGGACTGAAGAGAATGAAACACAGCCTGTAAACCGAGGCATGAATCAGATGTGCAGGACAGGCCTGGCCGCCGGGCGCCCCAAGCACAGGGTCAGGCTGACCCGGTTCAGGCTGGTCCTGACACCCTGTGTGTATGGCCCCTCTGCTCCCACGTCCTCACCTTTAGGAGGGCTACCAAGGGCTGGGTGAGTGTGAGAAGCACACCAGGCTGGTACCATGCCTGGCATCTGGCAGTTCCCAGGGCCCTGCAGAGCTTGCCTCCTTGGGCATCGCCTGCCCTGCTGCCTAGAAAGGGCTCTCTCTCAGCCACTCAGGGACTCTGGCCCAAGGTCCCAGACTGCGAGCGGGCCCAAAGTAAGGCCCCTGTGGCTGGGACACCCACAGCAGAGTGGCACTGGCGAAGCTTCTCTCTCTGCCTCTCTGCCCCGTGCCACCTTTGGAAAGGTCTGCTCCAGCCTACCCCTCCTGGGTCAACGAAGTCTCATCCTGTGCCTCGGTCCCCCAGTCTGGTGACAGCACCTCATATGACACCCCAGCCCTGGCAGGGCCTCACTGGCCTAGACTTGGGCAGGGGAGCTCCCCTCTGGGAGCCCCAGCTTTGCCATCCCTGCCCCACTTGTATTACAGGATGGTCATAGTGACCACTGGGCAGCAGCAATGAAGCCAGGAGGCTGCACTAGTGGCCCCGGGTCTGAATCTGGTCGTAGGGGCGCTGCTGAATTAGGTGACAACATATACAGACCAGGAAGTATCATGTCAACATCTGAATCCCGGTCCTGCGACAGTGGGCAACAGGCGCCACGGGCTGCATCCCCATGGCTGCCCTGGCAGACCTGAGCTACCGCGCCCCATGAGGGCCAGGCAGCCACCACATCCTCATCAGCGCTGCCTGTCTGGCCCTGCGGGGCCTAGGGGTGGGTGGCCCCTGCATTATGCAAACATGAGTTCATCTTCTGACCACTCCTCCAAGTAACACGTTTACATTTTAAGCAGGGCCTTCCATGCTCTGACCTCGGCAGTGACTAACGGAAGCATTTCAGGCCCTGGGAAGGGCAGGAAAGGGATATTTAGCAGGAAGGCAGATACCAACATCACAAAAACTGCTCCTGAAAGGTGGCATCTTGCAGGGATGACCCAGCACAGGCAGGGTCTCTCTGCCTGCTTCAGTGCAAAGGGCTTTTTGTGGAATGAGTGAACATCTGCTTGCCTCTCTCGCAGTTCTGCCTTAGGGAACAGGCATGGATGCTGACTTCCTGTTCTGCCCGCCCCTCTGATCCCTCATGATACTGTTTCTGGCTCCTGCTAAGATGTGGGACCAGGTTCAGCAAATCTCACTAGGACCTACCCCAGCAGAAACATCTCTCCCTTCTCCCACTCTACCTTTGATAACATAGCTTCAGGTGGGTCCAATGAGCATCTTTGCCCCCTAGAGGCTCATGTGGAGATGACAGTCACCTGAGCCCCAGACTGTCTCCTAGAAAGCACTGAAGTGTGACAGTGTGTGTCCCTCCCCAGAAGCCAGCAAACCCAAGGCCCCTCCCACGGCAACACACAAGAGCCCTGAATGGATGGACAGGTGCACAAATGCACAAATGAGTCCCTGTGTGCGTTCCAGGGCTGCCAGGCACTTGAACAAACTTGACCTGGTTTTCCTTACTCTTGTCAGTCCTCTCCGGAAAAAGCCATGATCCCCATTATACAAAGGGGAAACTGAGGCTCAAAGCAGCAGAAAAAGCCCCCTCTCATGGCCAGCGATTTCACTTGTTTCTGGGTGTGGCCAAGCCACAGTGGGTCTCTTCCTCTCAGAGAAGCTGGGCTCAGGAAACATACAGGGGGCACATGGGTGGGTGGGAGTCAGCAGAAATATGGCAGCAGGCAGATCCCACAAATGCTGAGATCTGTCACGCTTGTGAACCCCACAACACCTGATGCTGGGGTGGAGGTGGAGGGTCGCCTGGTTTATTGTTATTACTACTCCTTTCTACCACCGTAGTCCTTACAGGGCTTACAGCAGACAGATAATCAGACAAGGCCCGGCGTGACCAGGCCCAGACTCCTTCCAGAAAAGGCGTGACACAGGTACCCAGCAGTGTGGATACAGCATCTTGAGCCTCACGGGGCACCTGTGGCTGGTCTGCCGTGGAACCATGAGCCAGTGTGGGGGAGAAGCGAAGTGGGGAGAGGCAGGCCTTGCCCAGGTTGGCAAAGGTGACCTGAGTCAGCCCAGGGCTGCTCCAGGCTAGTGAGTCACCCAGCTCCCCACGTGAATGGACATCACAGCCTCCCAGCCCTGTGCTGCTCAGACCTCAGAAAGGAACCATCTCAGGGGTGCCATGGAGAAGGTCTTGTCATTGTGGGCCCCAGCTTCCCAGGGGTCCTGTAGAGGTAGGGGCTCATGGTGGGAACCTGGGGGCAGCTAGAAGCTATGACGGGCATCTGGGCCTTGGGGTCAGAGGACTGGGTTCAATCTGGGGTTCCTAACTCCTGGCTGCATGACCTCAAGCACATCACTTCTTTGTAAAACTGGAACCACAAGTGCTGACTTGCAGGATCCGTGCAAACAACAAGCTCAGTGCCTGGCATATGAGTGGAGATCCATGGGGCTGGGTGGCTGCCACCCACTCCTGGGATCTCAGAGACCACCACCAGAAGAGAGTCCCTAAAATCCAAAGGAGAAGCTCCAATCAGACTTGGGCACGTGCTCCTAAACACCTTCCCACTTGACTCCCCCAGCCTGTGCTCCCCTCCGTGGGCTGCGGCTCCACCTGGCTGTGCCCTGCCATTGGACCCTACCCCATTTTGCATCCTCTGCTCTCAGCCTCTTCCTTTCCCTGGCTGGGGGATGTGAGCAGCAATGGCTCAATCAGGATATAATCGTTTTTAATTAACGTGCGGATCATTTCACAGGCTGATCTCCTTGGAGACCAGAGGGAAAGACGGTCTTTTAAGATTTTCTTTTGCCTCCCTCAACCCCACCCCTCCCTGTGGAAGGCCTTCCCCCTCCTTCACCCACCCAGCCACAACCTTGAAGCAGCACAAAAGCCTGATGCCTGGATCCCTCCTGGGACCATTAGGAGGAAACAGTGTGCTCACACACAGACATGCACACACATGCACGCGCACACACACTCACGACCGAACTCAGGGGCACCCTCCCCTCCCCCCAGAAATGCACAAATGGGATCAGAGACTGACACCACAGAGGGGACACACACACAGAGGCATGCATGCACAACACATGCCCAAGCTGGAAGGCACATAAACCCCTTAAGAAATGCACAAACAGGATCACAGATGTGCACACATACACAAACACACCACAAAAACAGAGGCACCCACAAGCACACCACACACACAGACGTGCACACACAGATGCACATGTCCCTGGGGGCGCATCCAAGCACAGAGATACACCACAGAAATGTCCAAATGCTCACACTCACAGCAGCTTTCTCTCAACCTGGATGGTTGGTGTACTGCAGGGGAGGGGGAAGAAAGTCCCTGTCCTCTGATGGGGAGTCAGAGCCACAATTACCCTGTCCCCCACAAGCACCCCTAAAGCCTCTCCCCTGGGGTGTCCTACCACCTGCCCCACGAGGGACCTAGTGAAATAGAGAAGCCACCACTTCCAGGTCTTGCCCCTTCTTGACACCCACCGGCCAGACCTTCCCACTTCTGGCCCCCAAACAGCTGTTCCACTGGGCCCTGCACAGCCCACCCGGATGGCCAGCCTGACACCTGTACTGGGAGTGATGCTACCCAGCCACTTCCCTGGGTGCCCCATGAGGCCTTAAGATGAGGGGGCTTTCTCTCTTTTCTCTTCATTTCACTTACATCTTTTTGTCTTTTCCTTCTTTATCCTCCCCCCATTTTCTTCCTTTCAACTCCCTTCCCGCTTTTCTAATCCCTTGCTTTCTCTCCTATTGCCTCTGCTTACACTCTTTCTTCTCTCTCTCTCTCCTTCCCTTCTCCTCAGGGGGTCTCCTGGGGTGAATCTCAGGCCAGAGATTTTAAGGTACACCCCATCCCCCACACCACTCCTTCATACCACATATCTGTGCCAACACCTGCCTCTGCTCCTGAACAGATCCAAGGCTAGGTCTCTGACAAGTAAACTGAGGCATGGGGCAGGGATGCAACCACTAGGGTCCCCAGGTGGGACCTACAGTCCCACCCCCTCACTGCATCTGCTTTGGATCCTCAGCTTTTTGTCTGGAGAATGGGATGGCAAAGAGGAAGGGGCACTGTGGTGGGTAGGTGGGGCGAGCAACAAGGAGCCTGTGGCCACCAAATCCTGTGAACACACCCAGTCGGGGGTGGCCTAGGAGGGCCGAGAAGCCTGTCTGGGGCTCCAGCTGGCGGCACCAGGGGTAAGCTTGGGGTCTCAGTCCCCCCATCTGTGAAATGGGCAACCTTAAAGACCTCAGGAATCTTTTCAGATGCGAAAACCAACATGGCAAATCAGTAGCTGGGTCTTCACTGCTGCATAGCCCAGCAACTGCTGTGTGACCTTGGGACTTGCTTCCCCTCTCTGGGCTCTGGCTTCCTCTTCTGTCAAAGGAGGGAGGTCAGATAGGTGATTCATTGCCAAGGCTCTTTTCGGCTCTGGTGGAAGATTCTAGATTGTGGGGAAGGAAAAATAGTGTCCCACTTATCCAGGGAAAACTAGAGAAGCCGTTTCTCCCACTGCAGGCAGTCAGAGCATTCGGCATCAGCAGCGGCATTTTGAGCAAATCATTTTAAATATCAAGAAAAGCTCTCTATACAAAATATATCCACTACATCATTCATCAGGAACATCCAGAATGTTGGACAAAAGAGCAATATTAAGTAAATTATGGTACATCCACTTGATTGGAAAAGCCTGAAGACATTAACCATGGTGTTTATGAAGCATTGGTTACAAAACAGGAAAAGGCTCACATTATGCCGGCAAAGAAAGCAGGATATACATCTGAATATAGAGAATGACGACAAAGTCTTTAAAAAACAAACCAACCACCGAGTCGAAAAGGACTGGGAAGAACTACATCAAAATACTAACATTGTCAGAGCCCGCTAAGACTGTCAATAACCTTATTTTTCTCTTTTTTTTTTTCAGCATTTCTCTGAACGCTATTTTACAATATATATTTCAAAAAGATTTAAAAAAATACACAAAGGCTAGAGGCTTCCAATTGAGAAACTTTCCCTTTTCATTCATTCATCACTGATTCATTCACTCCTGTGTTTGGCTGGACAAACACAGGACATTGTGAGTGTCTGCTGTGTGCCAGGCCCTGGGGGCTCCAAGGAAGAGAGGAAGAAAAAGGTTCTTGAAAATGGAAACTCGAGGTCTGGGGAAGAGAAGGCAGCCCTACAAATAAGGGGGTTGTGCCACGGGGCATGAGCAGCATTGAATCCCTGCTGGTTTCAGTCCTGCCTCCCAGAGCCTCACCCAGCCGCTAGGGTCTCAAGGTCCAACCTATGGGTCAGACACCCACCCTTAATGGCCAGGCCTGCAGCTGAGTGGGTGGGCGGGAAGGGTGGGGTGGGGAGCAGGGCAAAGGCTTGCTCAGGAGCCTGGGCCAAGGGTAGAAGGGCCTCTCCCTTCCCTCTACCCCAGATCCATGGCGACTTCCCTTCCAGTTCCCTGATGGCCCTGGCTTGTAACCCCTCTTCCCTCCGGGCCAAAAGGCCACTGCCTTGCTGCCTGACCCTCTCTGGGCCCTGATTTCCGCCTCCCACAAGGTCCCTGAACAAGGCACCACCCAGCTGGGTCCTGTCGGGCTTTGAAGGGGGAGTCCAGAGTCTAGAATCTGCTAGCTCCAGTCAGCGGGTGTCACGCTGTTAGCATGTCAGAGGGTCCAACAGTGTTTTCCTGCTGTGTGGGGGCTGACAGATTTCTGGGGGAGGGTTAACTCTCTCTATTCCTGGACCAAGAGACAGAACAGCCTGAAAACAGTCTAGCCGCTCCCCTCCCTCTCAAAAGGTGCCTCCCCTCTCCCCCAGGAATCCTCATTTTAAGTAGGGAGAGGAATTGCCTTCACCTGCCTGGGTGTCTCTGGACCTGGCTCTCCACCCCAGGAAGAAAAAGGGGAGGGGGCACCTTGATCGCCTGGCTGCCTGCCTGGGAATCCAATTAAGGCTGATTTCCACGGGCTCTCCACCCCTCAATGCCAGTCCAGCTAGCTCTTCACTCTTCCACCTCTCCCCTTCCTCTGCATCTCCCGATGGAGCAAAAGAATCTGGGGGCTTTTGAGTGCCAGGAAGCCTCTGACCCGGTGGTCCCCCCTTGGACTGAGTCCCCGCCTCAGGACTGCGGACCCCAGAAATTTTCTGGGCTAGCATTTCCTTCCCATGGCCGCAGTGGGAAAGGAGAAGTTCCCACCACTCTCCTCCCCCTTCATCGTCCCCTCCTCCCGGCCCTGAGGGAGGGGGCGAGGCGTCCGGATCTCCGGGTCACCGGAGCAGCGTCTGCTGAGGATCGCAGGAGACAAACACTTCGTCACACAAGCACAGCACCCTCGGGATCACCTCTTTCAGACCGCATTGTACCGGAGGGGAGGAGGCTGAGGTTGGAGGGGCCCTCGACGTGCCTAAAGTCACCAGCCAATCGCCAAGCCCAAGAGGGGCTGCCATCCACGACCCCCGGCCGCGAACCCAAGCCTCTAGCCTTTACCGCGCACACCCCCCAACACCCCTCCCTGCCCCGGCGCCATCCCAAGTCGACGTCTCTAACCCAAACAAGCCTCTCCCCCGGGAGCCCCCTACCCCTGCCGAAGGCCCAGGGTCAGCAGCCCCAGGAGGGACCTCCTCCCCACCCCACTCCCCCACGGCAGAGGTGCGAGATTTCATTGTCAGCCTGGCCACTCGACCGCGCGTGAGACTGGGGCGCAGGGCAGGGGGGGCCACTGGGCAGGCTCTTGTGCGGGGAGTGGGGAGGGGTCTCCAGGGGAAGTGTTTGAAGCCGCTCCTGCAGCGCTGTCCATATCCGGAAGCCGCCGGGGAAGGGAGGAAGGCGGGGGTGGGGAGAGCGCGACCTTAAGCGCTGGCGGGCGGCGAGGAGGGGCCGCAGCGGCCCGAGAAAGCGCCTGGAGGCGTCAGGGGCGCTGAGTCCCCAGGGAGGCCGCGCTCCCGGGAAGTTTCCCACCGGTTGCCCGGAGCAGGATCGGGCGCGCGGATCGCCCTCCCCTGTCCGACCAGCTTCGGGGCGCAGATTGAGAACTTGAACAGAACTCCTTCCTTCTCTGGCATCTCTCGCCTCCCCATGCGCGGCCACCAGCCCCGCCATCTCAGCCCCATGCCTTCCGCCAACACCACAGTCGCCAAGACCGCTCACCAATGCTTTGTGGAGGAAAGGGGAGGGGAGGGGGGGAATCCCCAGCACAACCAAACTGCGGCCAAAAGCGGCCAAAAAAAAAAAAAAGGAAGAAAAATTCTTTCTCCTGAGACCGATTCCCTCAACCAGCGTGGAAAACCCCCAGACAGGACAGGCAAATCCGCAACTCCAGCCAAGATCCCGGCGCAGCGGGAGGGGTGTCCGCGGCGGGCGGCGACCCCAGCCTGCAGCCCTGGGCTCCGGGCAGGTCTGCGCGCGGCGGTGGGCCGGGGGCTCGGGGAGTACTGGCGCCCACAGCGGCCCGCCGAAGACACAAAGCTCCGCCGCCAACAATACCTGCGGGCTCCTCCTGGGTCTCCCGGGCGCCGGCGCTGCGCGTCTCGCCGTCTCCCTTTCCCCCGCCGTCTCTCTCCTCCTCTCGCGCACGCTCTCCCTCTCGCCTCTTACAGAACGCGGTGGCCAGATGAGATCCTTGGGAGAAACAAATGTGAGCGCTCGCACGATTCCTTTCTCTCGCCAGCCGCTCGCAGCGGCCCCAGGCTCGCTCCTCTCCCTCGCGCTCCCGCGCGCGCCGCGCCTCTCGCACCCCGCGTTTCCTTCTTAGCAGCCCCTGCGAGCGCCCTCAGTAGCCATTATTCACAGGCCGCTGGGGGACAGGAGGTAATTAGAGACGGCCCCGTGGCCGCATCCACTCGGTAAGCGCGGTGCTG
>NW_012116655.1:383313-383781 GCF_000951035.1 Colobus angolensis palliatus
GGGGGTTGTGCGACTCCGTGAGGTACTGCGTGGGTGGGATTGCGCCTGTGTGCGGTTGTGTATGGGATTGTGCCTGCGTGGGGCTGAGTGTCCGGAGGGCAGTTGTGTGGCCGTGTGGGTCTGTTTGCGAGTGGGTTTGTGGGTGTGTGGGGCTGCACATGTAGGGGCAGTGCGCCTGTGCGGGGCTTTGGGTTAACGAAAAGGGCTGTGGTATCTGCAGGCGGTCGCGTGTGTGGCTGGATCTGCGTGGGGTCTGAGGTCTGGCGGGTGGGGGTTAGTCCTCCTGGCGTCGGGGATCGCACCGCGGCAGAAGAGCCGCTTAAGGCGCGAACAGGCAGCGCCGGGGTCGCGGCGCAGCGCGACATGTAGTAGCGTTGGGGCGTAGAGAGAAGGTGGAGAAGAGGGGGGCCTTCATTGCGCACCTCGCCTCGCCGCATCAGAGACGCAGCTTGGAGATCCTGCCACTTG
>NW_012116655.1:384231-406205 GCF_000951035.1 Colobus angolensis palliatus
GGTGGCTCGGGCCCCTTCTTCGCTGTAGTCCCAGCAGCGGATCCAGAGCCCTGGGGGCACGTAATTACGCACCCCAGGGCAGGGCCGCCGTGAGGGGAGTACTGAGTGCAGCTGGCGGGCGCCGAGCCCTGGGGCTGTGATTGAGCGCGCAGCTGGCCCGCCCCTCTCCCGGCTGCTCACCGCCCACGCAGTCATTCATTCATTCATCCATCTATCCGTGGCTGCATCCACCCACCTTTCTGTCCATCCACGTGTCCATCCATATCTACCGGATTTACTGCACCAGGGATCACACAGATGTGTCAGCCCTGGCTAGTCCTACCACTTTCTCCCGCTGGCCAGTGAGTCTGTCTGTCTCATTCTCCTGGGCCTCCACCTCCACGTCCTCCTACTCAGGTCTCTCTGCTCTGGCACACCGACCACCTGTCACACTTGGGTTTTGCTGCTCAGTGATGTCCCAATCTCCCCTCTCCACCTACTAAACCCCCACCTTGCCCATACTAAAGTCTCCATACATCCTACACCCAACCCTGCCCATCATTACATGCCAGGTGGGCCTTGGGCACTTTTTCTGGCATTCCCTGAAGCCTGGTAGCAGGCCTCCCTACCAGAAATGAATCCCTAAGGTCCTGGGCAGCCCCGCCCCGCTCTGGGCTCCCCATGTTTAAAATGTCAGGCTGCTTAGTCTCTGTCTTCAGTATCTGTCTTGGGGACCAGGGTCACTCAGTCCTGAGGCTGCTGGATGAACAAGGAGATGTGCATTGTGTATACCATTAAGGTGGCAATGGAAAAGCCCAAATGCCCGCTGGGGATCACCAACCTGGCTGGAATGTCTTCCCTCCCCTCCCCAGTTTCTGAGTGATGAGGAAGAGAAAGTTCCCCAGGTGGCTGATGATAGCCCACACAATCAGGCCCCCACCACCTCCTGCCCTCAGTCCCGCCTGTTGCCCCACTCACCACGTTGCCCTTGCTGTTCCTGAATTCACCAGGCACACTCTCACCTTAGGGCCTTTGCACTTGTTGATCCGTCTGCCTGGAATGCTGTTCCCCACCTTCTAATATACCATGTAATTTACATATTTATGTATCTGGTGGGTATTTTTGTCTGTTCCTTTGGAATAGTTCCTGGTACACATTCCACAAGCACTTGTTCAATGAATGAGTTAGTGAATGCATGAAAGAATGAGGTTAAACCAAGCCCTCCTCCTGTAAGCCTGACCAAGCCCAGGGTTTCTCTTCTTTGAGCCAATAGTTCCGCTGGAGAAAATGGGGGTGGGGATGGAAGATGAAGAACATCAGGGCCAGGACACGTCCTAAGACTCACCTGACATCGCTCAGTGAGTACCCTTCACAGATTCCAGGTCGCTCAGTGAGTAGCCTTCACGGATTCCAGATTCTGGGGATGAGTGTAGAGGGATGGGATGGTGGTGGGTGGCTTGTCTCAAAAAAGGGCAGAGCCTGTCATTTGTTCCAGGGGCTTCTCTTGTTCCCTGGCTCCCTGGGGACTCCCTGGAGCTCCTGGGGCAGTGGTACAGAGGGGTATTGATTCAGCAGGGCTGCCATTCACATCTGCCAAAGGGTGATGGAAACCCCAACCTGGCCAGGACCCTTCCACAAGTGATATCATGGAGAGTCACAAGACAGTACCCCAAGGTCAGGATCTGACCATCCCCTAGAGGAGAAACCCAGGCTGAGAGCCTGCAAAGAACTTGTCAAGACCACAGCAACACGATCGGATCCCATCTGACTCTCAATTTCAAGATTCCTTGCTCACCTCCACCAAGCATAGTGCATGGCGTGTGGCAGTGCAGCAGCTTAATATGGATCAAATGAATGGAGTAGCAACCTCACAATTCAAACCTAAGTGTGCATGAACCCCAAAGTCTTGCTTACTCCATCAGACCCTACTGGCAGGATTCCATGGGATCATGGTGCCAGCACCCAGCACTCAAATGTTGCTGGAACACCAGCAGAGGAGGCTGCCTGGCTGGCAGGCTTCCTGCTCCCTACGTTCTGACTTCACCTTTCACCAAGAGTCTGCCCCAAGGGAATTAGGATCCTCCCTCGCTGGGTTGGTAGTGGTGCTCACAGGTTTAAAGGGCCCAGTCCTTCCTGGTGAGGTGTGACTGTGTTCTGGAGAACCTAGGTCTGGACAGGTCAGCCCTTTTGTTTGCCAAGCACTATCTCAATAGCTGCTTTCATGCAAGTGTGTGTCCAGACGCCATTCCAGAGCTAAATAATAAACAGGAGCTGTTGACCAGAGAGGCAGGGTGGGTAGAGGGCTGGGGACTCTAAGCAGGGTCCTAGGGAATGCAGGCAATGGAGCCAGCCAAGGACAAGGCTTGCTGACAGGCCACTAGGGACACCCAGGTGGAAACAAGGGAGAGGGAGGCCCACCAGGCCAGGCTGGTACACTATGACCCAGAAGTTGCATTCAAGCTTAGCCCTGGTCTGGTAAGCCCCACGCTGGAAGCCTGCAGGCTTTAACATCTGTGGGCCAGGTTTTAACATCTATTCCACATATGTTTATCGAGTAGTGGGGCAGCAACTTCAAATCTCTATGTATCTACCCCTCCCCCCCTGCCCCTTCAGTCAGCCTCATTTCAGAGACTGGATCACTGAGGTCCAGGAAATGCACTTGCCCCCAGTCATGTAACTTGAAGGTGGCAGAAGTATGCATACATTTGCTTGGTACATATTAACTAAGCACCTACTGGACGCCAGGTTCCATTCTACAGGTTGAGGATTCAGAGCAAGGAACGAGACAAAGCTTTCATTCTAGTCTTGACAGACAAGAAACAGAACGAGTAAGTAAATAGTGTAGTATGTTACCTTAGGTGAAGCATGCTATGGAAAAATAAATAAAGCCAAGGAAGGGGACTGGGAGCATCAGCAGGGGCTGTTTTTCTACACTGAGTGGTCAGAGCTCATACTTAAGAGCATTTGAGAACACACTTGACAGACGAAGGTAGTGAGGCATGCAGCTGTCTGGGGGCAAAGCTGTGCAGGCAGAAGGAAGAACAAGTGCAAAGGCCCTGAGACAGCAGCCAGGCTGGGATTTTCAAGGAATGGCCAAGAGGCTAGTGTGGCTTGAGGGGAATGAGCGGAAAGAGATAGAGGCAGAGAGGGGACAGGGGGCCACACCTACAGGGGCTTGCACACACACCATTGCAGGGACTTTGGCTCTTAGACTGAATGAGATGAGGCGCTTCTGCAGTGTTTTGAGCAGGGGTGGGACACGCTCTCCCTTGGGTGGTCAGTTTCTCCCTGTGAAGAGAGCAGATGTGAGGCCAGGGCAGGAGCAGAGAAGCCTGCATCCTGCACTAGTCCAGGTGGGCAATGATGAGGCCTGGCCAGGGTGGGGCCGAAGAGAAGGGGTCAGATTTTGGATTTACTTTGAAGGCAGGGTTAGCAGGATTCACTGACGTATTTTGCCTGAGCAACTTGCAAGAAGGATGGTTACGGCTGCTGGGATCTGCCATTCATGCTAGTGGGGGCTGGTGGGAGAGCAAATGCCTCAGGAAGGAACCCTGCCCCTCCTCAGCCTCCACTGTGCCTGCTCCAACACATTCATGCCCTTTGTGCCAATGTGGTAGCTTAGAAAACTGCTGAAGAGGCCCCATTTTTAATGACTGTACCAGGAGCTGTGCCCTCTCTGAGTCAGCAGGGGGTCATGTACCCCAGTCACCTTCCCAGTTTCCCAGCCTTAATATCCCCTTTTTATGAGCATGTTGATCCAGGTCTGCAGCTGCCAGCCCTCCTGCCAGTTTTGTCTCCCAGACCAACTGCCCACAAATACCTCCTTTGGTATACATTTATGGAACCCACCATGTTCCAGGCGTTGTCCAGGGCACTGTGGGACAGCAGAGAACAGAACAGACATCCCTGCCCGTGTGGGGCTGGCATGGTCCTTCAACAACTACAGCCCTATTCCCTTTTCTCCCCATCAAAACCCTCTAATGCCAAGCACTTCCTGAGCAAGCTGGGGCTACCATGTGGAATTGAGAGCAAAACACTCGAGAAAATGCTTTTCTTTGAAAGCAAAGAGCTTGATATTTTAGCTGATGGGGGTGGGGAGCATCGGGAGTATAGAGATCCAAGTTCTCTTACATTTTTGGAACATTTTCAAATAGTTTATGTTCCCCTCAGTGTCCCCACTTCCCTGATTCCAGGATGGAGGCTGATCTGGCCTACCCACCCTGACCCATGCAGGTTCTGGCTGGAGTGACCGCAGAAGGCTTGCCTTGGTGGCCACCTCCCCACCAAGGGAAGGGGGCGGGAGGGAGCACATCTCAGTCTCTGCCCTGGGCTGGGGTCTGCACAGGAATGCTGGTGTTGGGCCAAGACCGAGGCGTCTTCTGCCTGCCTCTGATCTGAAGGACCTTTGATCTCTTCTGTCTGTAGTTTTTCCTGCCATCTGTGTGTCTGTCCTTCCTTCCCTACTTGACTGCAACAGGCCACCAGATGACGTCAGTACAGCTTCAGGCTCAAACGGGGCAGAATCCGAGCCTAAGCCCCCTTGACCCCCGCTGTGGACCCTTCACTGGACATGGGCTCCAGGAAGATGGCCCCGCCTACAGGCCTGTGGCTGCACCTCCACGCAGCCTCCTTCTCCTGAGGCATCCAGACTATGGGTATTCATCTTCCTTCCTCAGCGCCAGCGTCTGAGTGAAGTCAAAGCTGCTGAACTTGAAAGAGGCAAGGCCCTGGGGTTCAGAGAACCCAGGTGGGGGGCCAGAGGCTGGCTGGGGAAAAGAGAGGACTGGGCAGCTGCAAAGGGAGACAGATTGGGGGCTGGGGAGGACGACAACAGATGAAGGGGAGGGGAAAGAAAGGCAGGAGGAGAGGGAAGGAGGGTTACGGAGCCACAGGGCTAGGCGCCAGAGGGTGCCTAAGAGAGGCACTGAGAGGCAGGTAGGGGTCTTCTCTCAGCCTCACTTGGGAAGCACTGCCTTGCTCACCCTGGCACGGTCCTTGGCACCCTTTGTTCCTGGCTACAATGAAGCCACACACTCTGGACACATCGGGCTGGCTGGGGTTCACTGCCATGGCCATAGGAACAGCTGGGCACAGGCCATAGGAACAGCTGGGCACTTGTTGGTAGCAGGACCCACAAGTGCCTTCTTGTCCCTGCCCCTTGTTCCCAGGGCTCAAACCTACCCCTGGGTCAGGGAGCCACCAAGGGCTTGGGACAGTGGTGTGGCTGAGGCCTAACCTGTCTTCTGTGCCATACAGACTGATCTGCAACTGCAGCCACAGACTGACCCTTAGCCATGGCAGCAGCCACATTCTGACTCTTGACTCTGGTCGCTGTGATCCCTCCCCAATCCCAGCAACAGACTGACTCCCAGCCTCTTCCACAAACAGACTTCTGACCTCAGGCACAGGCCTCAGCCACAGACATCTAGCTGCTGCTATAGACAGACCTCTGAGCCTGCCACAGCCTGAGCCTCAGCCCTGACGCTGGTGGGGTCCCCCGGTGGTGGGCATCCCGTGGGCACATTCCACCAGGCCGCCCAGGGACATCGGGATGCGCCCGCTCCGTGCCATCCCACCCTGAGGTGAGTGGCAACATCAACCCCACCAGTGCCCCACGCTAAACCCACGGGGCTGTGGTGACCATAGCAGAGTCCAGCAGCACCACACAGGAGGCCCCTCCATCCTGCCCTGGGCCAGCGTGTGCAGGCCAGACACACACGTAGACACACCCAACACAAAACACACCCAGAGTCAGACAGAATCACACAGTTACCTCACACGCAGCCCCCAGACCCTCCATACAATGTGCACCCAGACACACAGGCACTACACACATGAATAGACACGAAACCACACACACATGCACACAGACATGTGTGTGCACACACACAGAACCCTGTCCCCCGCTCAAGCAGGGCACACACATCCAGAAACATGGGCAGATTCATCTGTGCGTATACACATGCAATCATATAGACACACACACACCTACATGCAGAGATGTATACACATATACACATGTATACATATAAATGACACGTGCACATGCAAGAACATGCAGATTTCTCTATGTAGAAGTCCACACACACCCAAGTGTCAGTCACTTGCCTTCACACATCTTTTGTTCCCTGGCCCCAGGGCTCATGGGTATCTCTGGGTGGCTTAACCACTCCACAAGTGACCCCTCCAGCCCCTTCCCAACTCAGCTCAGAGCTCCATGGGCTTCTGCCCTCCCTGGACTTGATGGCAGCAGGGATGCTGCCTCCGGTCCTTCTCCTGGCCCCAGTTGGGTGAAGACCTCTCAAGTCCCCTGACTTTGTCCCGACTGGTGACTGCAGCTCCTGCCTAGACTCAAGCTGGCTATGACATGCCCTTACATCTTTGGCATGACTTGGACAACTCCTTCTCTGCTAAGGGAAACCCATTCCCCCGCCACAGTTTGTCACCTGCAAAATGGGTAACAGCGTGTTGCATAGCCTTCTAGCACCCCTCCGCTCCTGACAGGAGGGCACAGAACGGACAACAGGAGGAGGATGTGGAACAGAATTATGTGGGATTCCCAGGGGCGACTTGGTCCTCTCACAGTCTCCAAGTTCACACCTGCAAAGGGGCGAGGATCGGATCGGGCACAGCCTTTCTAGGGGCCAGCATGAGTCCAGGGGAAACTTTGAATGGAAAGCCGTTTCTGGGGGGCATCTGAATCTGTGGAGATCACTCCTGGAAGGATGGAGAAGAAACTGCTGGAAGGTCAGGAGCAGGAGGGACACTTGCTGCTGTGCTATCTGAATTTCTACCATGTGAATGGAAGGGGCCGGGGAGGCAGAGGAAAGACGCCAATGACCACACCACTCCTCGGGCTTCTCCTCCCGGTCTGGTGTCATCCCAGAATGCCCTGGTGGAACCCAGGTGGCTGCACCATGGGAGGGGGTGGGGTGCAGAGCTGGAGCTAACTCTGCCAAGCAGCCCACACGGAATCCTCTCAGCCATCCTCTGAGGTGGGTGTCCTTAGCCCATTTGAGAGATGCAGACACTGAGGCTCTGCAAGCAGAAGAGAGAGAGAGGCATGGGCCTGGGTGGAACCCAAACCAGTGTCCGGTCTCACAGCTTGTCATGGGGCTGCTTTTTACCTTCCGCACCAGGGCCCAGGTCAGAGGAGCCCAGCCCAGGGACAAGTGCAGAGGAAACAGGCAGAACCCCTGGCTTCAGATGTCCCCTGGCTCTCCAGCAGAGGACTGGGTAAAATGATGGCTCTTGGCCTCCCACATACCTTAAGCCAGAAAAGGCATCCCCTGCTCACCCCCAGTGCAATTCCTGGCTTGGGCCTGTCCTGGCTGTGTGCCCCTGGGCAGTTCTACACCCTCTCTGAACCCAAGTTTCCAGAACTGAGATGAAGGATTGCATTTCTGCTCCTGCTTACCTAACAGAGGGTGATGTGGGTGGGATGGGAAGCAGCATTCTAAACTGGGAAGTCCATGAGGTGGAAGGCGACATTACTACCTCTCTCCCCAAGCTCAGCAAGAAAGCTCCTGGGCCGAGACAAGGAGAATCCTCCCAAAGCCAGCACCTGCAACGAGGCAGCTTGGAGAGCAGACCTGCGGACCGGACCCTTCACCCGTCACGACAAGTGGATGGCCCGAGCTCAGCCCACAACCAGGATTTCCTTCCAGTCCTGCTTCGGTGCCCTTCTGCAGGGGAGAGGCTGCCTGCTGCTCAGCTTCCTTATTCGACCCACAGTACTCCCACAATGTGTGCCAGGAGGCTCGCATCCAACTGCTTCCCATTACGTTTCTGAGCCTCAGGTTTTTCACCTTTAAAATGGGGAAGAATAGCAGGGCCAGGGATGTGCTGGTGATAAACAGAAATGAGTGCATGAATGTCACTCAGGGTTGGCCACGCCACAAGCCCTCCGTAAATGTTAGCACTGATGATTATCATTCCCTCCTGGACTATGGAGAGGTTTGAGTTTTCAATCTCCAGGATTAGTATCAAATTCCAATTTCACAGCAATGGCCTAGACGCTGAATGTGGGAATCCTACTTGGTTGTGCCACCAGGGTACAGGTCCACCCACGCTTTGTCCTGAGAGCTGAATGACCACCAACACAGGTTCTGGGCTGCTAGTCCTCCAGTCTCTTCAGAACCTCCCAGTGGCCAAGGTAGGCAGGGAGAGGCTGGGAGCCCCCTTCTGCAGACCCAGAAACTGGGGTTCAGAGAGGGAGCTGAGGAAGCAACAGGAAGACAGATTTCACCTCCATATAAGGAAGAGCTTGCTAGCAGGCAGGGCTGCCCAGAAATGGAAGGAGGGAGCTGCTCGGGAGGTGGTGAGCAACCTGCGGCTGAAGGCATGCAAGCAGAACAGGGCAGCCTCTGGGTAGAGGCATCGTGGGCGGCTGGGACACTCTCCAGAGGAGGGCCGCTGGGATCTCTGGTCCTGTGACTTGACCAAGGCCATGTGAGCGGGAATGGAATTCCAGAAGGTCAGAGCCGGGGACCAGAACAAGCTCCTGCTCCCAACCTCCCACGTGAAAGCCGCGCAGCTGGACGGATCCACAAAGGCTGGAGAGAGAGCCTGAGCCCCTCCAAGTGGATCCCCCATCCCTGGCCCTAGTCACAAAGTCTTTATGTTTTTAGAGACAAATGCCTACTTTTAATTTTTTAAAAATTGAAAAGTACACAGAAGTAGAAAGACAAAAAAAAAAAAAAAATCCAGAATCCCTTTCACCCTGTGACAATTACTGTGAATATTTCCTTACAATCTTTTCTTTCTAAAAATATTAATTTACTTATTTATTTATTTTTTGAGACAGAGTTTTGCTCTTGTTGCCCAGGCTGGAGTGCAGTAATAAGATCTCGGCTCACTGCAACTTCCACTTCCCAGGTTCAAGCGATTCTCCTGCCTCAGCCTCTTGAGTAGCTGTGACTACAGGCGTGCATCACCATGCCCAGCTAATTTTTGTATTTTTAGTAGAGACGGGGTTTCACCATGTTGGCCAGTCTGGTCTCGAACCCCTGACCTCAGTTGATCCATCCGCCTCGGCCTCCCAAAGTACTGGGATTACAGGCATGAGCCACCGTGGCTGACCTATTATTATTATTTAGAGACAGGATGTCACTGTATCACCCAGGCTCAAGTCTCGAACTCCTGGGCTCAGGTGATTCTCCTGCCTTGGTCTCCCAAGTAGTGGGGACCACAGGCACCATCATGCCCAGCTCCTTGCAATCTTTTCTATGTGCACGAAATTTTGGTTAGAAATCCGCATGTGCTCTAAAAAAATTATTTTTAAGGTATAATTCACTCACCATAAAATTCACCCTTTTAAAGGGGACAACTCAGGGTTTTGGCATATTCATGAAGTTGTGTAACTATCACTGCTACCTAATTTCAGGACATTTTCATCCCCTTCCCAAAAAGAAACCTGTTTCCATAGGCAGTCACTCCCCATTTCCCCACCCCCACCCCCTGGCAATTGCTCACCTCCTGTCTGTCTCTCTGGATTTGCCTGTCCTGCGCATTTCATATGAACGGAATCATATGGTCTGCAGCCTTTTGCATCTGGGGCTGGTGTGTTTTTAATGTACAATTTTCTAATCCTATTTTCACATAGCATTATACACAGTCACCATTTCCATTTACTACCAAGTCCTTAGAATCAGTATCGTGTTTACTGTTTGCACACCACGGAGAGGCTTGACCACAGTTTCCTCAGGTCACCCTCTGGTGACTGCCCCCATCCTGTTCAGGCCCCATCATCACTCAGCCAGACAAGTGCAATAGCCCCTTCTGGGCCTCCTAGACCCACCCTTGCTCCCCTGAGCCCTTACAACACCCAGACAGAGCCTGTTAAACCAAGTCAGATCCTGACCCTCCCTCACTCAGAATCCTCCATGGCTCCCACCTCACGTAAGACTTAAAACCAAGCTTATACCACAGTCCACAGTCTCCTGTGCCATCTGACCTCTGCTACCTTCTGACCTCACCTCCTCCCACTTCCCAGCCCACCCCCACTGCAGCCACACAGGCCTCTAACACACCTAGCATAGCCCCACCTCAGGGCCTTTGCACTGGCTGCCCATTCCACCCAGATGTGGGCTCGGCCTTGCAGCTGCTCTCTGTTCTGGAGCCCTGCTTCCATATGCTTCCTAACACATATCACCTGATAGATGTTTATTCACTGTCTTCTCCCACTAAAATGGCAGCTCTGTCACGTGTTGTCTTATTTGCTGATAGAGCCCCGGCACCTAGCACTGAGTTGCAGCTCACTGACTATTTGGGCTGTTTCCAATAAAATAAGGAATGTAAAAGAAAAAATCCCAGGCGCCCCACAGCGCAGACGTTATAAACTGGTGGTCCTCTGCCTGCGGACATGTGCGGTTTAAACCACACTGTGCCTTTTGTTAATTGAGCCAGCGTTTGAGAATCAAGAGCGTTCACATAAAAATCCAAATTCCAGCTTCTCTTGAAAACACGTATCTGGTCATCAGGGCCGGACAGTGCGTGACAGCCATCAGCAGGCACTAAGGGGCCGGGCCTGGGGACGTTCCCACCCGCGGGTCCCAGGAGCTGAATGCTTTGTCCCTCCTTGGAGGCCCCAGATGTGGTGCCCAGGAGGAGGGCTTGCCCTGGGAGAGAGCCCAGGCCTCACCTCATGCTCCCGCCTGATATCTGGGCCCTAATGCCCCAAAGCACCAATAAGGTCCCATGCACATTTATTCAAAGACTGGGACCTCCCCAAGGTCCCTACACTTTCTGGGAGCCCTTAGAGCCACTGTTCCTTTGCCTGGAACTTCATCCTATGTCCTCTAAGGTTTGCCTCACTTTGTCCCAAGACCTGTCGAGGCCTCCAGCACATCTGGAACGTACACAGGAGGTGTCCATCCCGTGTACACCTCCCACTTCCCTGCAGCTCCATCCCAGCCTCCCTAGCCCCTGGCAGTGTCCAGCATGCCGTAGGCCCTTGGCCGCCTCTGAAAGGACTGAATGGCAAGCACCCACCCCCCCAACCCCGGGGAGCTGGGAGGACCTGGGGGACAGTGCACACACAGGAGGGTCTGACTTGGGTCACATTCAGTGCCAAAATGCATGTTTGTCACCTACTGTGCACCAGATGCCTCAGGAGCACAAAGATGGAAATCGTGGGGGACGGGTGGCCCAGGGGTGCTGCGGCAGCCAGGGCCTGTGTGTTTCTGCTGAGGAGGGACAATCCCCAGCCAGGCTGTGACCAGAGTTCTTCCAGGGCCTCAGTCTCCCCACCTGCACACAGGGCTCCCCTATCACCAGCCTCTCAGGCCCCAAGGCTCAGCCCCGCCTCCCCACCCTGGAGAGGTTTTCCGGGTACTGCGGCCCTGCCTTCCCATCCATCAGGATTTTGCTGCATTCCTGTGAGTCATTCTCCAAACAAACCGTGTGAGGGAGAGAAAGGAGCAGGGGAGGGGGAGGAGGAGGCTGGGAAACAAATCAGCCCTACCTCCTCCCTCCCACCTGCCCCCCATCAACACCCCCACACAGGCACATGGGGGCCCTCAGGAGAGCTCTGGAGTATGAGGCTGGCTAGCTTATGCCATGAACTTGCTGTGTGACCTTGGGCAAGAAGATGGCCCTCTCTGGGCCTCTGGAAAAAATGGCCCCAAAGGTCCCCACCTACAGAATGCATAGGCTTCCCAGAGGGCTCTGTCTCAGATGAGGCAGGGCCTTGTGGGAGGGGTGCCCTGGCTGCCTCCACCTTTTTACCTCAGTTTCTCCACCTCTGAAATAAGAAGGCAAGTCCTTGGTAGCTACAAGGAGCACATCTGCCAGGTGGGGCTGGGTGAGGCCAAGCCACCAGTGCCAGGGCCAGCAGGGCCTCCCCAGGGAGTCCAAGTCTCGGTGGCCACGGTGCTGCCATTCCCCCAGCAACAGCAAAAAGGCCACCACTGGCAGCCTCTGACTCACAGGCCCCCAGGGCCAGGAGGGTCTCTGAACAGCCCCCTGTACTCTGGGGTGGGGGATGGAACGCTGCTAAAAAGGAGCAAAAACCCCTCCTCACGGCCGCAGCTGCGACTGTGGCCATATGTCCACGTGGGGATGGGTGGTGGAGAGTGGGATGGGTGCCCCAGGGTCTCCATGTGGCTCAGTTCCCACAAGGGGTCCTGGCTAGATGAGGGGTGTGTGCTTGGCACGCAGGCAGTCCTTCTCCTTGAAACGCTCTTTTTTGTGGCTAAAGCCCCCTCTGGGCTCTGATTCTTTGTGAAAAGCAGGATTCTGAGTCACCTCTGCTGCTGCCACCCTGGTGCCAAGTGTGTGAAGGCGCACGTGACCAGGTGCGTGTCTGTGTGCTCGAGGTCTTCAGGACCCTGACATGAGTGTGGCCAGGACTGGGCAGGTGGTGCAGAGTGTGTGTGTGTGAGGGTGTGAGAGGGGTGTGGGTGTCCAAGGGTTGACCACCTGTGGTGGGCATGTGGGCACGTCCATGTGCTGTTAGCGTGGGGTGCGCCACCACAGGGCTGGCATCTAGGAATGTGCGCACGCCTGTGTGCTGTGCAGGCTTCCTCCTGAAGCACCAGCTCTTGGAACTGCCTCCTCCTGGGTGCTCATTCTATCTGGCTCCATGAAAAACAGATTTCCAAGATTCTGGAAGCTGCACCCCCGGCCCACACGGAGCTGATCTGGGGGCCCCTTAAGGTTCAGAGGAAAGCTCCAGGCCCTGGCACAGAGAGTGCCCGGCCACATCACTTTGGACCTAGTGCTGGGGTTCCCCTCCCCGAGGCCCAGCAGCTCCTTGGCCCAGAGAAGGGAGCTCAGGACCAGAGTGAGGCCAGGGGCCTGGAGGGGCGTGGGGGCCCACCAAGGGCAGGGGAGGAAAGAGACTTGGGAGGCGGCTGCCCAGGATGGAACTGCAAATGCCCCACTGTGACCTGTCTGTCAGGGCAGCTGTGGAGAGGGTCAGCTTCCAGCCGGGACTGACTGTGGTCAACACAGCAGGGAGGCCGAGGCAGGCAGAGGCCTCAGGAGACTGGAGGGGTGGAGAAGAGAGTTGGGGTATGAGTATCTGGGGGCCGGCAAGGGGCTTTTCTGAGTAAAGGTGAGACCAAAGAAGAGAGAGACTGAGGGGAGCCCGCCTGAGCATCCCCCATGATACGGCAAACGGCAAACAGCAAAGCCGCGTGGCCAGAACCCGGCCAGCTCCAGCTCTGCTCTCCCTAGGCGCTCTCAGCCTCGCAGCCTCCTCCTGTGGACACAGATGCTACGCCCTCCTTGGGGTCTCTCAGTACAGTGCCCAGCACACTAGGCCCTCCATCAGTCATCACTGTTGTCATAATGATGGTCCCCAGGTGGCTGCTGGAGCACACGGGAAAAATCCCAAGCTGGGAGCCTAGAATGGGCTCCTCTCCTTCCCTTCCACTCTCGGCCTCAGTCTTCCCATCTGTAAAGTGGCATGTCCTGGCCCACTCTGCATCTGAGGGTAGGAAAGGCCTGTGGAGGACTGACAAACTGCTCCCTTTGTGCCTGAAGCAGGGGTGGCAGGAGCCCGGGGCACAGGGTTCAACTCCAAACCCTGGCAGCTATAAAACTGTAATGTTTTGGTTGTTTCTGGATGGGCTGCAGCATTTGAGCACAGAGAGAGGATGGGTCAGTTATGGTGTCCACTTACGGTGCCCAGCCTGTGACAGGGACCATGGTCTTCTAACTTCTGGGCCATTGCTCTATGCCCCTCACCTTGACCAGAGTCCCTCAGTCACTAGAAAGAGTGAGCTGCCTGGAATCACAGGAGGTGTACAAGGAGGGGGGCGATAAAGCAACCCACTCACCCACTGAGTCAAGATGCAGCCCAGGGGACCCCTAAGATTCCATGATTCTAGAATGGAGTCCCTAGCCAGGCACCCTAGCACACACCTGCAGTTCCAGCTACTCAGGAAGTTGAGGTGGGAGGATTGCTTGAGCCTAGGACTTTGAATCCAGCCTGGGCAACATAGTGAGACTCTGTCTCTAAGGAAAAAAAAATGTACATATATATATTATGTGTGCGTATACACATAAGAGACGAGAGGACAGGAATATGCAAAAGCCAATTTCTTGTTCTTTCAATCTAGGCTGATTAGCACTAGTATTGTTAGAGAAAACAGGGCTTGCTAAGCAACCAGCTTCTCAGAGTTCATCAAGGGGGTCTCCTCCTGGGCAGGGGGCCTGCCTCCCCTCCTGCTGCCACCTCAGGGTCAATATACACTTGGAGAGGACCCAGAAAAATGGCACAGGCTGAAGCACCATCAGAGGGTGGCAGCAGGAGGAGGAAGGGGGAGGAGCATGGCAGAGGCAGAGACCCGAGAGGCCCGGGGTGCCCATTTCCCCCATTCCTTGGAGATGGAGGGTGAGGTCAGCTTGGTCAATGTGGCTGCAGCTTCTGAGGCCTGCCAGAGCCTCCAGGAGCCTTCTACCCCCCTTCAAGCCTGCCTCTTGCAGTCTCTAGCTCACTCAGAATGAAAGCTAGAGTCTGGCCTGCATGGTGGCTCACACCTGTAATCCCATCACTTTGGGAGGCTGAGGCAGGTGTATTGCCTGAGGTTAGGAGTTTGAGATCAGACTGGGCAACATGGTGAAACCACATCTCTAACAAAAATACAAAAAATTAGTAGGGCATGGTGGCATGCACCTGTGGTCCCAGCTATTCAGGAGGCTGAGGTGGGAGGACCACTAGAGCCTGGGAAGCAGAAGTTACAGTGAGCTGAGATCATGCCACTGCACTCCAACCAGGGTGACAGAGTGAGACCCTGTCTCAAACAAACAGAGCGTCTTCTAGGAATCCTCTTCCCTCTCTCAGTCCCCTCGTCACAGTGGCTCCCCTGCTGTTCTTGCAACATGGAAACACGTTCCTGCCTCAGGACCTTTGCACTGCTATTCCCTCTCCCTGCAATGCCCTTCTCTTAGACATTGCAAGGTTCACTGACCTCCCTCGAGTCCTTGCTCACCTGTCACCTCAGTGAGGCCTTTCCTGGCACTCCAATTTAAAACTGCACGCATCTCCCCCATCCCTGAGCCCCTTCCCTCCTCTACTTTTTTTCTCACGACATCTATCTTCTTTTTAAAATTAATTATTTTCAGAGACGAGGTCTTGCTATGTTACCCAGGCTGGATTCAAACTCCCGGGCTCAAGCGATCTTCCCACTTCAGCCTCCCGAGTAGCTGGGAATACAGGTACATGCCACCATGCCCAGTTAATTTATGTATTTTTGTAGAGGCAGGGTTCTGCTATGTAGCCCAGACTGGCCTCGAACTCCTGAGCTCAAGCGATCTGCCTGCCTTGGACTCCTGAGTAGCTTAGGACTAAGGAGCATGCCTCAGGCCCGGCCTATCACCTTCTGAGAGGCTCTACACTTCACTTACTTAGATTGCAGTTCAAGCCTGTAATCCCAGCACTTTGGGAGGCCGAGATGGGTGGATCACGAGGTCAGGAGATCGAGACCATCCTGAGCTACACGGTGAAACCCCGTCTCTACTAAAAAATACAAAAAACTAGCTGGGCGAGATGGCGGGCGCCTGTAGTCCCAGCTACTCAGGAGGCTGAGGCAGGAGAATGGTGTAAACCCGGGAGGCGGAGCTTGCAGTGAGCCGAGATCGCGCCACTGCACTCCAGCCTGGGCGACAGAGCTAGACTCCGTCTCCAAAAAAAAAAAAAAAAAAAAACTAGCCGGGCGAGGTGGCAGGTGCCTGTAGTTCCAGCTACTTGGGAGGCTGAGGCAGGAGAATGGCGTAAACCCAGGTGGCGGAGCTTGCAGTGAGCTGAGATCTGGTCACTGCACTCCAGCCTAGACGACAGAGCGAGACTCCATCTCAAAAACAAACAAACAAACAAAAAAAAACTTTCCTGTTATACAAGATCGGCATTCCAATGGTGGAGTCTTTAAAAACTTTTTCCCTGTGGGAGTTTCAATTCTTTTTTTCCCCTGAGCCTACACAGAGAAGAAATGTGTGCCTCCCCCCAGTGCAGGCCCCACCCTCAAACCAATGGTTTGTCTATGGGCAGGAGGAGTGATTCTCACTTTCCTTCAATGTCCTGTCCATTCACCAACCTACATCCTGGACATCTCCCCTGGATGCCGCTCGGGTACCCCAACTCTAATCTGATCCCTCAAACGTTCCCCATCACTGCACAGGGCACCCCCATCCAGCCCCCGGCTCCCTCGGGCTGCTGGTGTGGCTCACAAGCACTGGCCATCCAGCCCTGGGCTTTCCCTGGTCCTGCTCTTCCTCTTCAGACCCATGCTGGCCCTTGCCCACCTGGATCCTTGGCCCAGCCACCTACCTAGTCTTCCTCCCTTCAGGTGCTGGCCTCTCATTTAACCGATGCACACCACTCTCATCATTCAGTGCAGAGCACTGCACACCCTATGACCCAGGGGCCAAAGTCTCCCTCCAGCCTGGCCACTATGCGGTCCCATCCCTGCTGCCCAGACCCAACTGCCTGTTGCCTCCTGTCACCTGTAGGCCTTTCTCAAGCAGACCCACTTCCCCAAGTGCCATTCCTTCCCTCACCCCAGCTCTGCAAATCTGATGCCCCACCCCCAGCATCCCATAGGGGCTGCTGGCCTCTGGGCAAGCGCTGTGGCTCTGCAGAATGATCCACAGCTGCCTGCTGGCCTGTGCACTCCCTCCAGGCCTATGAAACAGGCGCTCAAGTGGTGTTTTTTTTTTTTTTTTGAGACAGAGTCTCGCTCTGTTGCCAGGCTGGAGTGCAATGGCCCGATCTCAACTCACTGCAACTTCTGCCTCCCAGGTTCAAGAGATCCTCCTGCCTCAGCCTCCCGAGTAGCTGGGATTACACGCACGTGCCACCATGCCCAGCTAATTTTTGTATTTTTAGTAGAGATGGGGTTTCACCACATTGGCCAGGATGGTCTCCATCTCTTGACCTCATGATCTGTCCATCTCGGCCTCCCAAAGTGCTGGGATTATAGGCATGAGCCACCAAGCCTAGCCTTTTTGTTTGTTTTTTGAGAGAGGGAGTCTTGCACTGTCGCCCAGGCCAGAGTAGAGTGGGGCGATCTCAGCTCATTGCAACCTCTGCCGGCTGGGTTCAAGCGATTCTCCTACCTCAGCCTCACAAGTAGCTGGGACTACAAGTGTGTGCTACCATACCTGGCTCATTTTTGTTTTGTTTTGTTTTGTTTTTTTTGAGACAGAGTTTCGTTCTTGTTGCCTAGGCGGGAGTGCAATGGCGTGATCTCGGCTCACTGAATTTTTGTATTTTTTAGTACAGATGTTGGCCAGGCTGGTCTCGAACTCCTGACCTCGGGTGATCTGCCTGCCTTGGCCTCCCAAAGTGCTGGGATCACAGGCGTGACCCACTGCACCCGGCCAAGAAATTTTTTTTGAAGGAATAAATGATGTAAACAAATTGGTGAGAAAGTGAACAAATGAGTGAGAAAATGAGTCAAACAATTATAGAAACAGATTGGTAATAAAGTTCTGTTTTTTGACGGGTCTCCTCCATGGCTGTTGTTCTCCTGGATGGACCCCTGACTGGGGGACAGGCTGGAGTGATGATGATGATGATGATGATGATGATGATGATGATGATGATGATGAATCAGTCAGGATGTGCTAGCAAAACCCTCAAATCTCAAGGGCTCAAAACAACAAAAGTTGGTGTATCCTTCACACTACCATCCATCACGGTGGCAGGGATGATCCCTCTCACTGAGCAGTTGCCACCTTGACCTTGGGCTACCAGAGGAAAGTGAGTTCTGGGGATCCTCATGGCCATGAAAGGCTCTGGCCTAGAAGGGACATGTCACTTCTGCTCACACCTCACTGGCCATAACTGGTCACATGACACCCCCCCCCTCAAAAAGACCACCAGGAAGTACAATTTCTCCACAGGCTTGGGAGGGTGGGGAACTGGAAACTTTGGCCAACATCTCTAAGGACATCTCAAACACCACCACCAATAACAACACAAGCAGCAGAGGCCACGTATTAGCTCCTCCCATGCCCTGGACGCCAGGCTAAGGACCTGAAGTGGGAGTTTCACTTACTATTCATGGTAATGTCCTGATGTCAGGACTATGCATATCTCGAGTTCCAGATGCGAGTTAAAGCCTACAAAGTAAAGGGACTCGCCAAGGTCACAGAGCTCATGAGGATGGGGTTGAGATCGGAACTCCCAAGGTCACAGAGCTCATGAGGATGGGGTTGAGATCGGAACTCCTGTCTGTGTGTGCCAGGCCTTTACATACCCCACTGCCTGGCACAGGTGCTTGGGGAGGCTGGCTGGTGGTTAAAGACTGCCCTAGGGAGACAGCCCCCCATGTGGAGGGACATTCTGACCACCCCACCACAAAGAGCCCCGTCAAACTGCCATATCCACTTCCAGGCATCCAGTGCTGGAACCCCTGGAGATGATGCGGTTAGTCCGAGATTCTGCTAAGGACAGGCCCAGAGGGAGCAGTGCTGGAGCCAAGGTCACACCTTGTGCTGGGCTGAAACGAGACTTCAAGTCTTTGTCCACCATGGTCTGAGTGTCCCCGGCTGCCTCAAAACTGGGTGTCCAGCGACAGCCTCTGCCTCAGGAAAGCCCCCTCAGAAGTGAGGG
Organism: Colobus angolensis palliatus; assembly: GCF_000951035.1. Taxonomy (NCBI): domain Eukaryota; kingdom Metazoa; phylum Chordata; class Mammalia; order Primates; family Cercopithecidae; genus Colobus; species Colobus angolensis. The sequence goes on from NW_012116655.1 coordinate 402,773, forward strand.
TGAGCACACGCACTCCACCTTCTTGGCAAGCTAGGTGAGGGCACAATGGTCCACCGTGGCAGAGTCCCCAGGTCCTGGCCCATCAAGCCTACTGCCCTGACTGCCTGGGCCACTCCCCGAGGAGCCGGGCTGCCTGGTGCACGGTGGCTCACTGCTCCCACACACAGTCCCCAGCAGGGACACCCAAGAGGCCTGGGGTGAGGGGAGACCATGCTCCAAGGCTCCACAGCCAGGACCTCTGAAGACAAGGACTTGGGCCTTCTGGGAAGCCAGAGGAAGGTTCTGCACAGAGTAGAACGGAACAAAAGAAAAGGGGTTGGTGGAGTTTGAAAACAGCCCCAGCTAGGCATGAAGGATCATGCCTGTAATCTCAGCACTTTGGGAGGCCAAGGTGGAAGGATCATTTGAGCTCAGGAGATCGAGGCTAGCGATCTATGATCATACCACTGCACTCCAACCCGGGCAAACAGAGCAAGCCCCTGTTGAACTAAAACAGACACAAAAACAGACCCAGCTCTGCTCTGTGACCTTAACCTCTCTGAGCCTCAGTTTTCACTATGCTTGTTTTGCCCACCAATGGCCCCCTCCCCCTGAGCCATGATCTAACACCTTTCCAGAGCCACAGCTGGGTCCCCACCCCAAATAGATTATGGGAGAACTCCGGCTCCCGTCGCTGCAAGAATGCACTGCCCTGAGAGAGTCCCTTCCAAAGGTTTTGGGCCTAAGGGCTTGATCAGAAAGCAGTCCTCACTGTGCATGGAAACCCTCACCCATTAATATTCCCCAGGTTTTGCTGATGATTCTGACTTGCAGTACAGCCTTCCTGTGTCAGCCTGGCCTCCAAGCAGGGTGGTAGGGGGCGCAGCTGTCCTCCTGACCCTAACCTGGACAGGAAGTTGGATCCTTCCTAGCATCCTGTGAGCCCACTCCCTGCCTGGAAGCCTTGAGTCTCCAAGTCCCCTTTCAGCCCCTGTCCATCTCCTGGGGGTGGAGGTGCAGGTTGGGAGGGAGAGTGATGGAGCCTCCCCACTGCTTCTGAGCCCTGCCCACGGCTTACTGCCCCAATCATCCAGTTCACAAGCATTTATTGAGCACTTACTACACGCAAAGTGCAGTGCTAACCATCCTCAGAGAGATGAAGTTGAAAGGCAGGGCCCCACCTCCTCACAGTCTTGCAGAAGCAGCAGATGCATTACTGATGCCCCACAGCTCCGCAGTTACACATACAGGCTTTGAAGTCACACAGCCCTGGGTCTGAGGCTCAATTTTGCCACCTCAGAGATGAGTGACTTTGAGCTCACTCCTCACCCCAACTGGCCTCAGTGTCTGCATCTGCAGAATGAGATATTAAGAGAAGCCACCTCATGGCTGGTGATAAACTACTAGATACCAAGAGTTTCACACATAGCCTGGCAGGGAGGTGCTAAACCCCTGTGAGCCTCATTCCTTGCCTGGACCAGAACAAGGGCAGAACCCCGAGGCATGCCAGTAGGGACCCCCTCTAGGTTTCCACCACCTCATTAATCAGGGACGACTGTCCACCCAGCTGTGATGCCACCTGACGCCCCTGGCAGCCTGCCCATTCACCTCCATTTTGTCTGCAAGGACATCTGGGGACAAGAATGGGGGAAGGGGCATGGAGTTGGGCAGCAGGCCCCACTGCTATTAGCCCTGATGGAATCACTGCTCATCCCCACTTCCCATACACAGTAGGCTCACAATAATCATCTGAGGCTTGGCCTGGTAGTGAGGAATCCAGCTGAAGATAATAGGCTGCACCGTGGGATGGGATGGGTGGTACAAGTTTTCGTGCCAACTGAAGGGTCTGTATTTGGTCCTATTGGCAATAGGGAGGCACTGAAGGTTGCTGGGCAACAGAGGACCCTCTGCCCACCTTTCCAGCCTCATGCCTCCAGACTTTGGAGTGAGCTCAGTTTTTCTGTGGTTGTCCCTTACCCCCTCTCCCCTCATGTTAGCCAGTGTTCTGCCCTAGCCAGGGCTGAACTCCAACTCTTTCCCTACCTGGAATGTTATTCCCGCCAGTCAGCTCACACTTATCCTTCCTTCTAGGCTGAGCTTAGAAGCCTCTCCCAGCCTTCCCGGTTTGAGCTCAAAGACTGTTCTCTGCTTCCTTTAAATTGGTCCTTTTTCCATCAGAGGACAAGTATTCCTTTTGAGAGCTGCCTCCCCCAGACTGGAGTCCTTGGAGGGCAGAGCCCAAGTCTGACTCCCCTCTGTGCTCTCAGCATTGCCTGACACAGGCAGGACCAGGGCTGGGTGGCCTCCCAATAGGCATTGTGCAATGCTTTAGGCTTTGGTCTCTGAGATGCACAGAGGGAGGAGGGATGGGACTGGAAAGGGCAGAAAGGAGGGGCTACTAGGCATGGTGATGCACACCTGTAGTCTCAGCTACTTGGGAGGCTGAGGTGGGAGGGTTGTTTGAGCCCAGGGGTTGAGGGCTACAGTGAGCCATGATCACATCACTGCACTCCAGCCTGGGCAACAGAGCAAGACACTGTCTACAAAGAAAGAAAAAAGAAGGGCTGGGTACACGGGGACATGGAAGAGAGAGGGGAAGGAAAGGGGACCATTTAAAAACTGCATGAGCAGTCTGCCTACTCCCTCTTCCCTGTTTTCCTTCCCTCTGCAAAAAGAGAAGAGTGAGAGGAGGGAATGAGGGAGAGAGAAGGAGGGGCAGGCGCCTATCCCAGGATCACTTGATGGGGTGGGGTGGAGCACAGGGAAGTCCCACAGAGAATACCATTAGGTCTCAAGGTTTCCCTGAGGTTCCCATCAGTCTCATAGCCCCCTGTCTAGGCAGAAGGCTCAGCGCAGCAGTGCAGCTCCCACAACCCCAGGGCCATCCCCAGGGAGATGGCAGGGGCATGCAGAGATAGGGCAGTCAGACAGACTGGCCTCAGTGAAATGTCAGTCCAGAGGGAAAACACACCCAGACGACTTTCACCATGGGCTAGCCCACCCCCGAACAAAGGGCCCATCCCCATCCCCATCCCTATCCCAGAAGGACAGAGGCTCACCTTGTTGGAGGGGCAGGGGTGGGGTTTCAGGGAGGATGAGAGAGGGAGGAGAGGGATCTTTGTTGCAGGTAGCGGTACCAGCTTCTAAAGACGAAGGTGGTAAGGCCGAGATGAGGCAGCTGGGGTATCTGCGAGGTCACATTCAACCCTCCAGAGCGCCTGGCATGTAGTGTGTAACCACCATTATTATTGTTCGTGCAGAGGAGGGTGACACTGGGTCAGTGGCAGCAGCAGGTCCCGAAGGGCCTTGAATGCCAAGCCCAAGATGGCCGGGGGACGGCGCGGTTGAACTCCGGGGCGCGGGCAAGCGGGTCTCCGCTGAGGCAGGACGATAAATTAATGAAACGAACTCGCCACGCCAGCCTCTCCCGCGCAGCGCCGCGCCCTGAGGATGA
>NW_012116655.1:406595-412132 GCF_000951035.1 Colobus angolensis palliatus
GGCGGGGCGGCGGGGCCGCGGGGCCTTACCTAGTCTCTGGGGCTCCAGGCTGCGTCCGACAGCCGGAGGTTTCACAGGGCCCAGGCCCCAATAGGTCTTTGGAGGGCGAGGGAAGAGGCCCAACCTAGAGAGATGTGCTTTCCCAAAGCAGCAGCTGAGGAAACTGAGGCCTGGAGGTGCCATGTGACACACAGCCCCGGTCTGAGCCTGCAAGTGGTTCATTTATTCAACAACGATAGCAGCCAAGGCTTATGTGAGTTTTAAGGATTTAGCATAAATTGTCTCACTTAATCTCCCCAACAGCCCCAGGAGTAGTGGGTACTTGCCCTTGTGATCCCATTTGACACAAGAGGAATCTGAGGCTTGGAGGGGGACACCCGAGTTCCCAAAGCCACAGTGAGCTTTGAACCTGGGCAGTCTGGCTCCTGAGGCTGGGCTCATAACTGGGAAGCCACACTAACATGTGTGACATGGCCAGGAGAGCCACGGGGTGGGGTGGGGTGGTGGGGGATGGGACCAGCTGGTGGGCTGGGTGGGCCACCCTACCTGGCAGACAGTAGCCAGTGCCACCAACTGTGGTCGGAGGAAGCAGGGTAGAATAATTCAGAAGAAATGTAAACTGGAAATTGGAAATGAAGTCACTCAACGATTACTCACTGGCAATTGATTTGATTCCCCCTCTCCCCTACCCCCGACAATGGATGGGCTTTCAAAACAGGTCTGTGGGCAGGACGTAGCAGGAGGACCACCACTTTGCCATCTCAGTCCAACGTGGAGTGCAATGCGCCCAGCAATTACTAGGTGTTCAGGAAACACCAGTCAAGCAAATGAACGAGTGAATTCATGAATAAATGCTTTTCTCTACAATTTTGGGGGAAAATAGGGGACTAATTCTTCAATTTCATGTCTTCCAGACTTTCTCCGGTCCAGGAGGTGGCTCTGTGAGAGCAAAAGGGCTCAGAGGAACTGGCAGGTGGGGCCTGAGGCAGCAGTGCTGTGCTTGGCTCCAGGCATCCCCTGGGGCAGTGCCTCCAGCATTCCAAAGTCAAGGATGTTGCCGACAGATGTCTTGAGGGCCCTGGCAGGGAGCGCAAAAAGCACGGAAGAGGAGATACATATTGCCGGAGTTCCACTCAGAGGTGACGGGAGCCAGAAGGAAGATGCCAGCCCCTAGGAGCTCAGAGAAGGTGGGCAGTTGCCTGAGGCCACACAGCAAGAATCTGGGTCTCCTGATTCCTTCAATCCCTGCTGAGCCTTTACCCAGTGCCTGAATCAGCCCCCAGTCTAGGCACAGGACTCCCTGTCTCCATCAGAGAAGCTCTGCCTGGCCTCTGTCTTGGCTTGTGATCAGCCTGCATTCCCATGCATGAATGCATGACTCAAATCACGTGATTATTTGATTAATATCGTTCTTCCTTTGGCCACACCTCCCTCAAGGGCAGGGATTTTTTGTGTCCATCCAGATCGTGGCTGATCTCAGTGCCTGGCACACAGTAGGCCTCCAAACATAGATGTCGACCAGGTGGAAGTATTATTACTACAGAATCACAGCGCCAAAGAAAATTCCGTGCCTGGGATGAGCTTTCCTACCTCCTCAAGCTCTCGTGCCTGCTCACAGCTGGCTCAGGGGCTGAGAGGGGCCTCAATGACTTCACAGCTGAGCTGGCCTCGGGGGTGCAGGCAGGGGAAGGGCTCAGCTCCCCTTCCGGGCCTGACCCTGAGGCTGGCCCACCCCCTCACCTCCGGTCTGCAAAGGCATCTGCCTCACGGGGGCCCTCAGCAGCCTCATTAGGAAAGTAGTGACAGACACATTCAATACAAAGGGGCGTGGGGGGAGGGGAGGACCGAGGGCTGTTAATAGGGTTGCCTGCCACTTTCCTGACCACTGGGCCAGGGCTGGGCCTAGACAGGGGACAGAGACAATACCCAGAATCCAGAGTTGGGCCCCACAGTGGGGATTTTCCCATCATTCCTTGCTGTTCTTGAGTCCTGGTGGGACTCAACTCTTGAGTGGCAGGAGACAAACCCCAGCCCAATACTCTAAGCCTGCCATGAGCCACCCAGAAGCCCGTGTGTGAGAGCAGCCACAGGGACCTGGGCGCCTGCCCTCTGTGCAGCAGAAGAGGAAACTGAAGCCCAGGGAGGGGCAGGGTCACCCCAGAGCAGAGCACTGGAGTAGGAGCCATGCTTTGCATTAGGGCTATGGCCGTGGGCCTGGACCACCTTGATCACCAAATTCCCTCTAGTCTCTGGGCTGCAGGGCAGGAAGGCCCAGTTCTGCTGCAAGACAGTCAGGTGTTGTCAGTGCTCACCCAGGGCCAGATGGAAAAGCAGATGCCCCAGCAACCCAGTCAGTGAGCAATGCCCCACCAATGATGAAAAGTGGGTGAGAGAGAACCAGGCCTCACACCACGGAACATGCACACAGAGAGCTACTCGGCTGCACACAGAGGTGCCCCCAACACACAAAGAACGTGTGACCTGCTGTGGATTCTGCCTGGTGTATGAGCACCCATACCCTCAGCTCATTTCCCCAACTCAGACACACACACACAACCACACGTTGGTCCCAGTTACAAACACAGACACCCAAGCCACCTGACAGCAACCCCCCACCGTGTACACAAACACAAACTCACTTTTTCACACACACACACCCAAGCTCAAGAACACACGCAAACCCATCTTGTCACTTGGTTAAATTCCACACCCAGGTAACGCCCAGACCACAAGAGCAAATTCAGATAAATAAATCATGTTCAGCACATCAATCTCAGCCCCAAACGGGCTGCCTCCTGGATACAGATAAAGTGAAACAGGTCTTAAATATTTTATAACTGAATAAACCTGTTAAGAGAATAGAATTTACAGGGCCATTGGCTGCAGGCTGACAATGTCCCTCCCTCATCTTTTCATTTCTGAGAGGACACAACGGTGACGGCAGGTGGTGGCCAGGCAGGGCATGGAGTGCCCGAGCCACACCCGCTGCCCCTCAGCTAGGGCTGTTATTCCCGAGGAAAGGGGCATTCTGTGATTTTTCCATCCAGCAAATCCAGCTGCTGCTCTGAGACAGGGCCCTGCATCCTCTTGTCTCTTCAGTTTTTTTCCCGAAGCCTTGGATGCCTTTTAAATGCCAATTCGTCCCTGGCAACTGTGATTTCCCAAGGCCTGTTTCACGCAGGGCTTGCATGTGTTAGAATTGAACTGTTCTGGAATGGGGGAGAAGAGACAGGCCTGGCCGTAAGGATGGGTGGGGGCAAGGGCAGCTTGTAGCTAGGGCCAAGGGGCAGCTGGGCAGAGGGAGGCTGTGCTGGTGCCAGGCCTGCATGCCTCCAGAGAGAGGCTGGAGAAGAGGGGCTGAGGAGTCAAGGGCAACAGAAACCAACTCCTAGGAAGTCAAAGCAGAAGGCGGGTCACAGGATCGACAAGGGGCCTCAGGTCTGAGTGTGCCCAGGCAAAGGAGGCCCCGAATGAGGATGAGGCCAAGGTCTGAGACCTCCCTGAAACCTGGCATATCTGGGCCAGAGTAAAGCCCCTTCCTACTGGAGCCCAGATCTCAGCATCGGGCCATAAGTCTTGCATGTCCCTGTCCACACTAGGCAGCCTCCTGGGCTCCCAGCAAGCAGGACCCCCTGACCCAAGCTGCATATCATTTTTAGTGGCAATGGGGAAGGACTCTGTCAGGGGGCTACAGGTAGGGAGAGGACAAACTCAGAAAGTGAACAGCCAGTCCAACAAATTACCCCCAGAAATGTCTGCCTCATCTCGGAAGTTCTCCCAAGAACGTGGTTCAGGAGCATCTTAAATAGCATTAAGTGAGAAAAGCAGAATATCAGCTGGTATATACAGGAGTAATGATGGCATCCCTAAACAGACAAAAAACACAAAGTGAAAAACCCTGTGAACGGGTGGTGGGGGGGATGAGGGAAGACAACTGTGGCTGCCTTTGGAGACTGAGAGTATGGGTGAATTTTTTTTTAATTTGTCATATTTTCCAAAAGTCTGTAATAAGCCTGTCCTCCTTTTATAGTGAGAAAAAAGCTATTAAAACCACCAAGTGCCTTACAAAACCAAATATATAGCATGACTCCGTAGATGTATCATAATTGGTTTATCATACATCTACAGAAAGTTATGTTGACAGTAGTTACATTCTGCTGGTGGGATTATAAAGTACTTTTTACTTTTTTCCTGCATTTTTGGATATTTCTACAACCAATATATCAATAATCTGACGATTTCATTAAGAAAAAAATGCTCAGGACTGGGAAGTTCTTTTCAGTGGCAACCCTGAGTCTCTTCTGCTGCAACTGTAGCCCATTCTCAGCCTCTTTGTGCATGTGCCCTGGATGAGGAGGAAGAAAGGCACAAGGACAGCCTCTCAACCAGCACACAGCCTCCCTTGGAGACCCAAAGGCCAACATTCAATTTAGCTGCCTGCTCAGTACAGGTAGGAGGTGACAGAGGGTGCTTCTTAAGAGACTACGGGAGGCCGGGAATGGTGGCTCACACCTGTAATCCCAGTACTTAGGGAGGCGAAGGTGGGAGGATCACTTGAGGTCGGGAGTTTGGAACCAGCCTGGCCAACATGGTGAAACCTCGACTCTACTAAAAATACAAAAAAATTAGCCGTGGTGAGTGCCTGTAATCTCAGCTACTCGGGAGGCTGAGGCAGGAGAATCGCTTGAACTTGGGAAGCGGAGGTTGCAGTGAGCAGAGATTACGACACTGCACTACAGCCTGGGCGACAGAGGGAGACTCTGGCTCAAAGAAAAAAAAAAAAAGAGACTAGGGGAAAGAAGGCGGTTGTGGCTGTGGAGTAACTAGGGACTTAGGGCACGAGAAGGCCGGGTGGGGACAGGGCAGTTTTGGCAGAAGGGCAGGGCTGGGTTGGCAGTAAAGTTCTGGAAGAGGCTGCCCCAGGGCAGGCGGGGTGCCCGAGCTCAGAAGGTAGGAATGTGCCTCCCGGCCAGACAGTGCAACGACTGCCAACTAGGGGACGCCCGTGCTCCTGGGCTGGAGGGAGACCGGCCGGGGCTGCAGGGTCCAGGCCTGGACCGTGTGAGGTGTGCATTCCCGGCCCCCTCCTTTCTCCAACCCTAGGGCAAAGGGTAGGTCCTGACTGACCCATGGGCAGTCCCGGAGAAGAGTTCGAGACCCAGACACTGCAGGTGAGGGGCCGCCTGGCCTACACTTTAAATAGCCCCCAAGCGGCAGGAATCGGGGTAGGGGTCCAGCCTCCCCAATATCCTGGCCCCCGGAAGCGGCTTGCCGAGGCCCCTGCCGTGGGGCTGCCGGGCTCTCTGAGCAGAGCCCGTCCCGAGGCTAACAAGCACGGGATCTCTTGCATTCTCCCCAAACATCCAGGCAGTGGGAGAGCGAAGCTCAGAGACGCGCGCCGCCTGGCTCAGTGACCCGCAAGCGCCGGCCGCAGCCCTGGGACTGGAAGCCCCCGCGTTCCTGGAAAAAGACCCGGGTTCCATCAGGGGGCGGGGCCTCGGCACCCCGCCCCGCCCCGCGAAGCATGCCGGGCCAGG
>NW_012116655.1:412402-417380 GCF_000951035.1 Colobus angolensis palliatus
TGTGGGACGCCGCCGCGGAGAAGGCTCCGGCGCGGCCAAGATGGTGGGCGCCGCGGGCGGGGAGGGGAGAGACCAGCAGGAAGCGCGGGCATTTGCCCTCTCGCCGCCCCTTCTCGAGGTCTAGGAGAGGAAAGGAAATGGCCTCGGAGGCGAGCGTGGAGCTGCCCCGGCGTCTGGCCTGACAAGTTCCTACCTATGCCTTTCCTCCAGGCCCAGGCCCTCCCAGCTCCCTGAGAGGTGGGCCAGGTTGCGGGCTGCCCTCGCTGAGATCCAGAATGTGACACCCCAGAAAAGATGCCCCTCCCTCCCCACAGGAAGGCCCTTCTTCCTGGTTATGTTCCTCCCCGCACCTCGTGCGTCCCCACCGCGAGGAGGAGGGGGCAGTTTCGTTTCTCTGGCTTAGGGGCCTGATGCCAGCCTCTGCCCACCTACACCCCAGGCATCCGTTATTGGGCAGAGAACCCGTTTCCCCTCAGCACGGCTGGGTCCCCGGTCAAAGCTTCCAAAGTGCCCACAGATCTAAGCAGAAGTCTCTGCCCTCCCTGGAGACCCGGCAAGGCTACCAGCTCCCAGGAGACCCTGAATCCCTTTGATTCTGTGTCCTCCCAGCAGTGACGGGACAAGGGTAGGATGAGAGCAGACACTGACTGGGCCAGGACAGGTGACTCTCCTCCTACGCGAGCGAGTCCTACGTGTGAATAACTGCCCAGATTAGGTGGGCAAACATGCCCAGATCTGTTAAGGAGCGAAGTGGCAGAGCTGGGACTCGGCCAGGCTGTGACTCCAGATGCCTGTCCACACGGAGTAGCACTCCCTACTTCCCGGCCACCCAGCCCGGGCTGGTCCAGCCGCCGATCTTTGGCCCAAAGCAATGGCCTGGTCTCCCGTTCCTTCCTCTCCCTTCCCCCTACCACAGGCCTGGCTTCCCTTCCGAGCCGCCAATCTGCAGCCACACAAAGCCCTGTTTGTTTGCTTTCTCTGCTGCTCCCCCTGGATCCGATGTCTTTCTCAGCTACCTGCCGCCTGGCTTCCTCTCCAAGCTGCCTGCCCAGCCAGCTGAAGGGAAGGAGGGGCGGCCATTGCAGCAAGCCCGGCCTCATGGCAACCCTATCACTCCTTGAATCCACCTCCCCAGGGCAAGGGGCTCCTAGCCTGGGTGGCCTGACCATCGACAATGGCTTTGGAGCCCCCTAGCAGCATCTTAGAATGTAGGGTGCCAGTTGGGTGGAGCAGGAAAGATGCCTGGGGCAGGGGGAGGGGAACTGGAGAGGCCCAGCCAGCCTCCCCTCTCCTTTTGTGAGCAAGCTTGTTTTGTTTGTCAATCAGGAAAGCTGCCCCTGCCTTCCCAGCAACCCACTGGCTGCCAGGAGATAAGGATATGAATGGGACCAGGAGGGCCTGATCAGAGGAGGTGGAGGAATGATGCCCTTGTTTCATGGCCCTCACCCATCCTCACTCTTTCTGGGGACTCCCAGGTACCCCAGGTGCTGTGATGAGAGCTTACTGGCTGCACGGGGGCATCACATGGTGGATGCCCTCAGTGCCCACCCTGGGCAGACGCCTCTGCATGGCAGGCACCCCAGAGTGTGCAGATGTGCGCACCCAAGGCACCCAAGGCAGCGTCGGGAAGCCCTACACAGCCTAAGCGAAAACGGGGCTTTCACAGGCAGAGAAAAATAAATACCTGCATTCCACACCTTTTCTACCTGCAGAGCAGAGTCTGCCCTCTCTCCCCTTTCAAATAAAGAAACCCAACACTGATAGGCACAGAGATATTGCAATCTTGCCTGGCTCCCTCTACCCAGGACTCTTTTATTGCACCCTGCCAAGTTGGGTGGCCCAGGGACCTCCTCCTTCCCCTTTTATCCCCTTCTATGCTGAGTTTAACCCTTACAGCAACTCCAGGATAAAGGCATGATTATGCCCACTTGATAGATGAGGAAAGAGGAGGCTCTGAGGGAGAAAGCCATGAAAAGAAAAACTGCTCTGGTCAGAAGCCAAGCTCATGGCTGTCTGACTACAAGGCTTCATTTCCCACAAGGTCACAAAATTATTTCATAGCCAGGAATTAGCTCCTGAATGGATGAGTGACTAACATGGGGAAGGGGGTAAGCAGCAGGCAGGGCCTGGCTTTGGAGCCTGTGGATATGATTTCTAATCCTAGCTCTGCCACTTGGTTGCTTTGTGACTTCAGGCAGATCACTTAACCTCTCTGTGCTTCAGTTTCCTTGATAGTGGATATAGGACAGTTAATAAGACTTAGCGAGGACCACCCAATGCCTGGCACAATAGCAGGCACTCAATGCTGGCTTTTCTCCTGATCCCTTTCAGCATCCAAAGAGACAGATACTCATGTATTAGAGGAACCAGGCCTCTCCCACTAATGCCTTCACTCAGTTGGCCCTCCTGTCAGGAACCCCGCACCTTCCCAACCCCTGTAACCATTTCTGGCCCTCTCAGGCAGAGGCCAAGGGCTGTCAAGTTCAGCTCCCCAGGCTCCTGTCCTGCCTGGGAGACCAGGTCCTCTCAGTTTAATTAGCCAGGGCAGTGGCCCCAGAGGACAGTGTCACCCCAAGGGAACAAAGCCAGCTCCGTCCACATCCCGCTGGAGTCAAGAAGAGAGCCACTCAATTAAGTCTGATTTGGCAAAACGTCTGTTTTAGTGCTATTTTGGGCCACGGTGGGGATTTTCTGTGCTTGTCTCAAAGGTAACATAAACCAGATTCCTTCCCGCCTCCCCCACCCCTATCTGTGTTTGAAATGAAAATATTGTTTTTCCTCTGCTTCTCTCTTTTTTCCTGCTTCTCTTTCCCACCTATCAGAAGGCTGCAAACAAGAGAAAAGGAAAAGGCTGGGCCCCAGACTGGAGGGTAGCACCTGGGGCTAGGGTGCTCCCACCGCCCACCTGGCCCTGCTCGATCCCGCAGAGAACAACATGCTGAGGGCTGGAGTTCCCTCAAACCAGACTAAAGGGTTTAGTCCTCTCCTTTGCCTTCTGCCTACTTCTGGAAGCCACTTTCTGGGTTCCCCGAGGCCAGCTCTTTTTTGGTACCTGGTAGCCTCCCCACCCACAACACACCCTTGCATTTTCTGCCTCTGAGCCTTTGCCTGGGCTGTGCCCTTGGCTGGAAATACCTCCCCAAAAGCCCTCCCTTGAAGTAGTGGAAAGGCCCACATCCCTCTTTCTTCCTGCTACTTTTTCCTTCAGAGCTCACATTACAAATAAATCCATATCTAGGCAATCATTTCTGTAATGTCTGCTCACCTACCACGTTATATGCTTCAAACGGACAGGGGCTCCATCTGCCTGGCCACTGCTGCTTCTCAAGGCCGGGATCTCATCTCAACCGTCGGCACACAGACATCAGGGGCCAGCTGGTGGTGTGGTTCCAGCGGCTGCCTGTGCATAGGGTGTTTAGCAGCATCCCTGGCCTTTACCCACTAGATGCCAGCGGCACCTCCCTAGCTGAAACAACCAAAATGTCTCCTGACATGGCCCAGTGTCCCCTGAGACACAAGATCACCCCCGAATGAGACCCACTGCTCCACAGCCTGGCACAGAGCCCCCTTGAATGAATGAATACACGACTTTACCCTTCTAATAGAACATGTGGTTTTATTTTACCTCTCTCTTATCATAATCATGTAGAAATTTTATTTTCCCTATCAGAACAGAAGCTTCCAGAAGACAGGCCCATGTGACCTCAGCTGTGTATCAATGCTGTTTGCCCATAGCTATTTGCTGAAAGAATCACTATCAAAACAGCAGCGAGCACCAGACTGAAAGCCAGCTCTGGTTCCCCAGCCCTGCCCACCCCAAGCCAGAATGCTGGGTGACTTTGCTACAGGAGTTAAGCTTCTCTGGGCCTCCTGTCTCTCTAGCTGCCGTAACAATTCTTTGTCCACTTGGGCTGGTGGGAGGTTTACAACTTCACATCTCTATGAAGCTGTAGCTCCTAAGAATTCTTTCAGGTGGTTTTTACTTTACATTGTCTGAGAATTCTGATTATCACTAATAGGCACAATATTTACTAAGCACACTATTCTGTGCCCAGGACTGGCTAAGTGCTTTAGAGGCCCTATCTCATTTGATCCTCTTAACAACAAAACTATGCAATAGGTCCTATTACTTTCGCCTTTTGATGAAGGAGGAAATGGGCTCAGGGAGCTTGAGGGACCTGCCTAAGGTCCACACAAAGGCAGGCAGTCCTGCTGCCTCCGGCTGGTGAGGAGTACTCAATTAGGAAACACTTTCTGCTTTCATACTTGAAACTGAAATTCCCTTTTTTTTTTTTTTTTTTTGAGACAAGGTCTTACTCTGTCGCCCAGGCTGGAGTACAGTGGTACGATCACCTTGGCTCACTGCCACCTCTGCCTCCCAGGTTCAGGCAATTCTGCTGTCTCAGCCTCCTGAGTAGCTGGGATTACAGGCGCCCACCACCACGCCCAGCTATCTTTTTGTATTTTTAGTAGAGATAGGGTTTCACCATGTTTGGCCAGGCTGGTCTTGAACTCCTGGGCTCAGGTGATCCACCCGCTTCGGCCTCCCAAAGTGCTGGAATTACAGGAGTGAACCATGGCGCCCGACCTGGACTGAAATTCCTTCTAAAATCAAGCACACCCGGTGCCAGACAGAGGCCAACTTTCCCAGGTGAATAAGGCCTCACACGACCTCCCCAGCATCAGGCCCCAGCAGCCAAGCAGAGAAGCAGCTCTAGATTGCTATAGAAGGGTCTGATTCAAGGAGTTGGGGAGCTTTGGCACCCCTTTCTGGATGCCAACCCTCAAGGAGAAGCCTGGCCAGGGTGACCTCCTCCAGCACCAAGCTGGTTCATGAGATCCTTTAGGACAGGAATAAAAGCAACAATGCGGCCGGGCGCGGTGGCTCAAGCCTGTAATCCCAGCACTTTGGGAGGCCGAGACGGGCTGATCACGAGGTCAGGAGATCGAGACCATCCTGGCTAACACGGTGAAACCC
>NW_012116655.1:418975-419575 GCF_000951035.1 Colobus angolensis palliatus
GCTCACACCTGTAATTCTAGCACTTTGGGAGGCCAAGGCAGGCAGATCATGAGGTCAGGAGTTTGAGACTAGCCTGGCCAACATGGTGAAACCCCGTCTCTACTAAAAATACAAAAATTAACCGGGCATGGTGGCGGACACCTATAGTCCCAGCTGCTTGTGAGGCTGAGGCAGGAGAATCAATCACTTGAACCCAGAGGCGGAGGTTGCAGTGAGCTGAGATCACACCACTGAACTCCGGCCTGGGCGACAGAGCGAGATTCCAACTCAAAAAACAAACAAACAAAACAAAAAACAACTGCCTAACAGCCCAGCAGTGATGGTCCAGCTGAGGAACTATGCACCAGCAACCAGGAGGGGCTTGTTATTATCCCCATTTTATTTATTATTATTTTTTTGAGACTGAATCTTGCTCTGTCACCCAGGCTAGAGTGCAGTAGCATGATCTTGGCTCACTGCAACCTCTGCCTCCCGGGTTCAAGCGATTCTCCTGCCTCAGCCTCCCGAGTAGCTGGGATTACAGGCGCCCACCACCACGCCCAGCTATCTTTTTGTATTTTTAGTAGAGATAGGGTTTCACCATGTTTGGCCAGGCTGGTC
>NW_012116655.1:419830-425495 GCF_000951035.1 Colobus angolensis palliatus
CCCAGGCTGGAGTGCTGTGGTGCTATCTTGGCTCACTGCAACCTCCGCCTCCTGGGTTCAAGTGATTCTCGTGCCTCAGCCTCCCAAGTAGCTGGAATTACAGGCATGGACCACCATACCTGGCTAATTTTTGTGTTTTTAGTAGAGATGGGGTTTTGCCATATTGGCCAGGCTAGTCTCAAACTCCTGACCTCAAGTGATCCGCAAGTGATCCGCCTGCCTTGGCCTCCCAAAGGGCTAGGATTACAAGTGTGAGCCACGGTGCCGCAGCTCACCTTTAATGCTTACAACAAAGCCCGTTCACATTTTTGACAGAAGAGGAAACTGACCCTCACAGAGGGAAAGTGACTTGCCCAAGGGATGCTTCAGTTAAAACTCAAACGCTTTTCCTGATTCTGAATCCAGTGCTTTCCCCTACCCCGACCCTATCTCTCCTTCCAGATGAGCACAGTCTCCAAGAAGGGAACTCTAGGAGGCGAACCCAAGCTCCACTGGATTCTGCATGTTCTCCCTTGCTCTGAGCATGCCCGCTGCCCCTGTTCTATCAGCTGTCTCCATGGGGTCCCTGGTTTCTCATGCCCAAGGAGTGGGTGACTTGGGTCCACAGACCATCAGTCCAAGAGCAGTCCATCCTCCCCCCATTTATAGATGAGACTGAGGCCAGAGAGGAAAGGAAGATTCCCCAGCAGTCCTGGCTCCCCACCATAGTGCCTAATGGCCTCCCTGCCCCCCACCCTATGCTCGCCTGCTCCACCCTTCCCTTCTGCCTCTGCACAGCATCCTGGGCACCTTCTCGCCCCAAGCCTGATCACTTTGTGCAGAAAGTGGATGCTCAATTAGCTGGGAGTGGTGGCGGGTGCCTGTAATCTCAGCTACTCGGGAGGCTAAGCCAGAGAATTGCTTGAACCTGGGAGGCAGAGTCTGCAGTAAGCTGAAATTGTGCCACTGCACTCCAGCCTGGACAACACAGCGAAACGCTATCTCAAAAAAAAAAAAAAAAACCGGATGCTCATCGTCCATCTGGCCCCTAGACTTCAAGGGCTTCAAAGCCTGGACCACAAGCTTGCTCCTGTCTGGGGCCGTGCCAGCATGGAGCCAAGCAAGAGAACACTTAGGGTTATCTCCTGGACAGACAAGGAAGGCGTGGCTGATGATGGTGGGAGCCGATGCGCCTGGCTGCTTTCCTTCCTGGCCCTAAGCACACTCTTCATACTCTCCAGCAGCAGCAGCAGCAGGAACTTCCCCCTCACTCCTTGTCATCCCCCCAGTTCCATCTCTCCCTGTCCCTGCTCAACACTCCTCAGGTTCCCCACCCCCACTCCACTTCTCTGCCCTCATGTTTTTCTCTTCCCCATCTCTCCCTTCCCCGGCTCTGTCCCCCCACACCACACACACACACACACACACACACACACACTTCACATGGGTTCAAGAACCAGTGGAGCAAAATCTGTCCTTTGCCAGCCAAGCCCCAGCCTGCAGGCAGCCTCCAGCCCTGCCTCCCACCCTGCCTCCCCCTCCCTGGTTTCACATTCCAATCTCAGATCCCCAGTGACCCACCAGGAACAGGGCACAGCTCTGCCTCAATCACTGGGGAACAGGACGAGCCAGTTTCTCCCAGCCCCCTCAGGAAGCAGCCTGGGGAAGCTGCCCACCACCCCCCTGCCCCCCTACCCCACCAAGCCCCTCAGCCCACTCATCTAAAGTCTGACAGCACAAGATCCACACAGACCTGAGCATGCCCTTGCTAAAGATCAAAGGGGCCCATGGAAGACAATGTCGGGGCTCTCACCCTCTCCACCTCACCTGGCCCTCCTGCCAGGAAGCATTTCTGAGCGTCCTGTGTTCTAGGCCTCGCCCTTGGCGCTGGGCCGGAGAGAGCAAGGAGACGTGCTTTCAGGCCTTGATGCTCCAGCCTCATGGGGAGGACAGACACTGGCAGAACTGCCGATAATTCCGTGATAAACGCTACACCACGAGTATAGACAAAGGGAGATGACTCATACTGCCTCAGAGGTCAGAGGAGGAGGAGACAGGACGTCTGTTTTGGTCTGGGGCAGCAGGGAGGAAGGTGAAGGGCATCCCAGGTGGAAGGAACAGCCCAGCCCGATGCACAGAGGCAGGGATGCACATGGCTACATCTTAACAAGGAGGTGCCGGCTGTGGCTGGAGGGGACAGGACTGAATGAGGACAGGGCAGGCAGAGGACACCAGAAATGGCCCTGGGCAGCGTGGGAAGAACTACAGATGGGACCTTTATTCAGAAGGCAGCAGGAGCCACTGGAGGTTATCTGCTGGGTTTAGAATGATCACTGACAGTGCTGCTGGCCAGCACCTGGGAGGGGACAGGATGGAGGCAGGGAGGCCAGTGAGGAGGTCCCAGCAACAGCCCATCCCTCTTCCACCACCATTCTTTCTGAGCCAAGTCCTCCCCTCTTGGCCACAGCACACAGGCCACATCCCTTCCAGCCTCCAAAGACTTGCTCTGCTCACTGTGTTCCCTCTGCCAGGAATGCCCCTCTCATTCTTACCTCGCTGTGCCTGAAGCACCTGCTCAAAGGCCCCTCCTCCAGGAAGCCCCCAGCTCTGGTCAAGGCCTTGGCTATGAGCTGGGTCCCAATCACCCACTGGGCTGTGACCTTCTTGTGGTCAAGTACAAGGATGCTTCCTGCTTGAACCCCGACATTAAGCACAGAACTTTGGAAACAGTGGGTCCTTGGAAAATCCCTGTTCCCTTGGGCCCAGCACCCAGGTGCCTCTCCCACAGAGACACTGCTCTGTACACACCATTGCTGTTGCACCTCCTCCCTCCCTGTGGAGCCACACATTGGATAGGGGAGGAAAGACACCCATGCCATGGCCACAGGCAGCTGTTAAAAGCAATGCATTTCAAACATGGGCTGCCATGGAGATAGAATAGCAATAATAATACAATAATGACAGCAGCAATCAGCATTTACTGGCATAAGCACTGCTCTAAACTTCATATGGATTAACTCACTGCATCTTCACTTCAGTCCCGTGAGGTCTGTACTGTTATTCTCCTGATTGTAAAGATGGGGACACTGAGGCACAGAGAAGTAAATGGCCTGTTCAGTATGTGGTGGAGCCAGGAGTCAACCCAGAACTTGCCCTGAAGGACTTCACCATACAACCAGCCCCTCCAAGACAGAGAGGAAAAAGGAAGCTGCCGAGTAAGAGCCCACAGTCAGTGTGTCCTCACTTGGGGAAAAAGAAAACTATGCATGGATTGGTATATGTGAGATATATACACACACACACACATATATATATATACACACACATACACACACACGTAACAAGAAGTCTGGAAGGACCCGTTCAAACTATTAACTGGGGGAGGGTGCCAAGGGAACTTTTACTTTTATGACATATATTTCTGGCTTATTTGCATTTTTCACCCAAGTAACCAAGTGTCACTTGAGTAGTTTAAAATGGCAGGAATTATTAGGGTTGCAATGAACATTTGTTGCATGAATAGATGGCAAATTCATTTCCTAGGCCCGTTTCTTTCAAATTCTGGGTATGATCCATCAGTGGATTGCAAAATTAATTTCGTGGGTAGCAATCAGTAATTTTAAAAAAATCAAATACGCTAGAACAAAAAGTATCACAGACCAGCAGACAGTAAGGGAGTTATTTCAGTAAACTTTTGTTTCAGCTATATACAGTGTGACCTGTGTAGTTACCTACAATGTATTTCTTACTATATGTCACGGGCAAGAGTTTGAAAGCCATTGGTCTAGGCTTGGGAGTCTAAAGAGGAGTTAGGTTGGGCGCAGTGACTCACTCCTGTAATCCCAGCACTTTGGGAGGCCAAAGAGGGAGGATCGCTTGAGCCCAGGACTTCAAGACCAGCCATGGCAAGACCCCTGTCTCTAGGACAAAAAAAAAAAAAATTAAAAATTAGCTAGGTGTGGTATCGGGGGCCTATGATCCCAGCTACTTAGGAGACCAAAGAGGGAGGATCGCTTGAGCCCAGGACTTCAAGACCAGCCATGGCAAGACCCCTGTCTCTAGGAAAAAAAAAAAAAAAATTAAAAATTAGCTAGGTGTGGTATCGGGGGCCTATGATCCCAGCTACTTAGGAGACTGAGGCCGGAGGATCGCTTGAGCCCCAGAAGTTGAGGCTGAAGTGAGCTGTGTTTGTGCCAAGGCACTCCAGCCTGGGCCACACAGCAAGACCCTGCCTCAAAAATAAAATAAACAGAATAAGACAGGGTCCTTGCCTATAAGAGTCCCACAGTCTAGTGGAAGAGAAAGGCAAATCCAGTACCCCTGAGTTCCCTTTATCTCCACAGAAGCCAGAGGGATGCTAGGTTGGTGGAAAGGTCCTATTTTGCCCACTCCACAGTTGGCTTCTAGGGCCTGGATCTCGCCTTGATACATTCTCCTCCTCTCCAAGTCTTTTGCTTGGGAGAGCTTTTGCCAGAGTTATAGGGCTGAGCCTGCCCTGAGATCAGAATGACTGTGTCCACTTCTGTGTCACGCAAAAGGCCACTTCTCCTTGCTCCTACCGGCTTGCCTGTCAAGAGGGGGAGGGGTGGGAAACTAGAAGATTCCTTTCCAGCTTCCAGATCCCGAGGGCCACGTCCCAGGGAAGCCTCTGAAAACCCAGCTGTGTGGTCAGCAGGGAGGGGCCACCACTCAGTCTGCAGCGAGGGCTGCCCCCCACCTGGGGTGGGCCTGACCCTGAGCAGAACGAGGTTTGTATGGAGAACGGAGAGGGGCAGTGGCAGGAAGAGAAGCAGAGCCCCCAGCTCGGGGCTCCCATCACGCTGGCGCCTCCACATCAGAGCTTGCCTAACCCACCCCCGCCTCTCCTCCCAGGGCAGCAGACAACTAAAAAAAGATAAAATAAAAAGAAGTAATTCCCCTCCTCTGACGTCAGCGCGAGGTCTTAACAGCCCGGCAGCGGCATGAAACTGGATTGCAACCAGATGTAATGCCCTTGAATTCTCAACACACTACTGCGTTGGAAAAGACATAAAGGGGGAGGGAGGGGGGGCAATACTGGTGGGAGGAACCACGCAGGTCCCGAGTGGGTCCCTGAATCCCGGCCCGCCGAAACCGCGAGGAAGGGGGCGCGGGAGAGAGTGCGGCGCGCGGAGCAGCGCCCAGCCTGCTCCGCCATTCAGGCGCGCGGCCTCCCCTCCCCCAGCCCCCACCGGCGCATTGTTACACTCGCTCCCATCCATTCAGAGCCCAAGGCCCGCCGCGCCCCCGCCAGCCCTGGCTCCGCGCAGGAGGGCACCGCTGCAGCCCACACTCCGGCCCCTGCGTGGACTGGATAACGACCAAGAGTCCCAAGAAGGAAAACTGCTTGCCGGGAAAACGGGCGCCCCAGGAAGCTGTGGCCGCGACGGCCTAGGGCCTGGCTGGTGTTTCGCTTCCCCTCCGCCCCACCACGGAGGCCCCTGGAGCGACCGGGCTCCAAATGTCACCCTCGCGTCCTGCCACCCCTTGTCCCCGCCGCAGCACTCGGCCCCCATGTCCTCCTCCCGGGTTCCCTGCCTTCAAGGCGCGGGAGAGGGGGGGCCGACCTCGAAAAGAGCGGCGGGGCGGCGGGCTGCGCCGCTGTCTATGGGGTGCCAGGCTCGCGTGTCCGGGGCCCCCGCCCGTGACGTCATCCCCGAAGGGCCCG
>NW_012116655.1:425654-426150 GCF_000951035.1 Colobus angolensis palliatus
GAGCCCGCGCACCCCATCTCGCCACGCACGGCCTTCGCCGCCCCTGCCGGCCCTGACTCCTACGCTACGGCCACGCTGGGCCCGGGTCACGCATGGGGAAGTCAGCTCCCCGCCACCCACCTCGGACGCACTCACAAAGCTCCCCTCCGCCCCCGGCGCCGCGCGAATGCACCCCACGTCCCCACCCCACGCTCCGCAAACACTCCGCGCCTCGGCGCACGCAGAGCCCTTGCCACACTCGCCCCTCGCGCCGTGCCCCAACCCGACCTCAGCCGGCCGCACATCCCCCAGAAGACCCTCACCGCGGCGCAGGGCGCCCCCACCCTGCAGCTTCCAAGACGTCCATCCGGTGACCTCGCGCACCCCCCACACCACACAAAGCAAGGACCCCGCGGACCCCACATCGCCACCCAGAGCGCGCGCTCGGTTCCCGAACCCCCCTCGGCTCCTCACCCGGCCCAGGATCGCGACGCCTCGCGCCGCCCCCGCCCCAGGG
>NW_012116655.1:426785-442675 GCF_000951035.1 Colobus angolensis palliatus
CCTCCCGCCGGCCTGCGGGAGGGGGCCTCTGCGGTGGGATCCCGGTGAGGCCCGGGAGTACTCTAGCGCCCTGCGTTAGGGAGCTTCCAGCGTCAGGCCAGGCCCCCACTCTCACGCCACCATTAGCCCTCACCTGTGCCCACTTCTTTACAGTTTGGGAAACATTTTCGATTTCAAAACTCTATTGGTTTCATGTAAACTTCATTTACTGGGCACCTGGCACCTTGCTGAGTCTTGAGGAATCAGCAGAGACAATGCGGTCCCTGCTGTCATGGAGCTGGCATCCTGGTGGGAAGAGACAGACAGCAAACAAATGCTTAGATACATGACGAAGATAATTTTAGAGCAGTAAGTGCTAGGAAGAAAATTAGCAGGTGAAGTGATGGCTAGGGCTCCTTGACTGGGGGTGAGAGAAGGAGGCCTGTCTGTGCAAAGATCTAAATAGCAGGAGGAACCGCCATGGGTAGAGTCTGGGAAGAGCATTTTTTTTCTTTCAGAGGCAGGGTCTTGCTGTGTTGCCCAGGCCGAACTTGAATTCCTGGCCTCAAACACTCCTGCCACCTCAGCCTTCTGAGTAACTGGGACTACAGGAGCCTGTCCTGCTGGGAAGAGCATCCTTGGCAGAGAGAACATCAAGTGCAAAGGTCCTGAGGCAGGAGAGAACTTGGTGAGTAATTGGAATTGTGAGGAGACCGTGAGCAAGGGAACAAGTAATGGCCACATTGAAGTCACAGCCATAACAGGAGGGCCAGAGCCTACAGGGCTGCAGAGAGTCCAGTGAGGTGCAAGGAAGGTAGCCACTGGCAGACTTTAAACAGAGGCATGTTGAATGAATGAGTCCTTGCATGAAACTTAAGTTATAGACCTCTGAGCAATTTCACGCCTAGGTCTCTACTTGCCATAGCTCAGGTGGGAGCTCACTGCCACCTGCTTGGGAAGCCTCCCAGCCCCACCCAGCCTCTAGGGTCTGTGGGACATGACCCTATTAACAGCCCCATCAAAGCCTCCCTTGTTTGTCCTTTGGTTGGGCAGAGGGGAGCTGGTCAAGGCATCAGAGCTTGTGGGTGACCTGAGACAAGTGAGTCACGCAGTGTGACAAATGAGTCCTGCATCTGCAAAATAAGGTATTGTGATAGGTAGAGGGCCTCACTCTGTCCCAGGCTTGCTGTGCCCCTTCTGTGCATGGTCTCATTAGATCCCAGTGCACCCTCTGTGAGGTCAGCTCATCACATTTTGTGGATGAGGAAACAGGTGCAGAGTGGTGAAGTCCCCTCTCCAGGTTCTCAAGCTGCAGCACGGAATCAACACTGGTCCCCACAGTCCTTCCCACTGGGCTTGGCTACCCGTCTCCCAGGGTGAATATCAAGAGCAAGACAGAGCTGGATCCCAGTGTGAATTGTGTCGTTTTAAGCGTGTTTTAAGCGCAGTTTCTGGTGAAGATATATCTGGTTTCTTTTTTTCTTTCTTTCTTTTCTTTTCTTTTTTTTTTTTTTTTTGACACGGAGTTTTGCCCCTGTTGCCCAGGCTGGAGTGCAACGGTGCGATCTTGGCTCACCACAACCTCCACCTCCCAGGTTCAAGCAGTTCTCCTGCCTCAGTCTCTCGAGTAGCTGGGAGTATAGGCATGCACTGCCACACCTGGCTAATTTTGTATTTTTGGTAGAGACAGGATTTCTCCATGTTGGTCAGGCCGGTCTTGAACTCCTGACCTCAGGTGATCTGCCCACCTCGGCCTTGCAAAGTGCTGAGATTTCAGGCGTGAGCCACTGCACCTGCAAATCTGGTTTCTAAACGTGGCTCCTCTGTGCCCAGCTGGGTGGCTTTGAGCAAACTACTTAACTTGTTGAACCTCGGTTTCCTCATCTGTAGAATGGGGATAATAGTACCTAGCTCATGGGTCTGTTGAGAGGATTGAATGAGGTACGTGTGGAAAGCATTTAGCTCGCAGCCTGGCATGTGGTAATTGCTGTTACTGCTTTAAGACGCCAGATTAATGGGAACAGTCCCTGTCATCCATCCAGGGCCCCCCATCCCCACCCTGAGCTGGTCTCCTGCCCTCCCTGCTTTACCTTAACCTGTTCCTAAGTGGAGCGTAAGGGAAGGCTGGTTTCTAGGGACCCCAGTGGGAGGCAAGACAAGGAGGCCTTGCTGGGGGATTTCTGGTTCCCACATAGGGGTCCCCAAGGCCAGCTTCTCTACCTGGAGAGGATGGGAAAGCAGCTGGAACCCGAAGTCCAGGAGAGTCCATTTTCTGGCCTTGGAATTAGGTACTTTTGTTTTGAAAATTCCTTAGTATAAAGTTTACATGACTGGGGCCACTGGACCCTGTACACAGGGCTGGGGGTACAAAGAGGATCACAAGCCTGGCCTCTTTGGGAGCCATAGCTCAGGCACCACTCAAGGAAACACATTTGTTCAAGGGATTAGCATCCCTGGATGTCAGTTCAGTGAAGCGTTGGAGGAGGTGGCTATTGAGCCAGACCTCAGAGGATGGGCAGGAGGGGAGCCCTGGGTGGCAAAGGGGATGGGTGTCCCAGAGAGTGAGAGGAGGAAGGAATGTGCAGGCAGATGGAAGAGGGTGTGGGGTCAAGGTACTAACAAATGCCTTTGTGTGTGTGTGTGAGTGTGTGTATGTGTGTGAGTGTGTGTATGTGTGTGTGAGACAGGATCTGACTCTGTTGCCCAGGCTGGAGTGCAGGGATGTGATCATAGCTGACTGCAGCCTCGAACTCCTGGACTCAAGCTGTTCTCCCACCTCAGCCCCCTAAGTAGCTGGGACCACAGGCATACACCACTATGCCTGGCCAATTTAATTTTTATAGAGATGGCATCTTGCTATGTTGCCCAGGCTGGTCTTGAATTCTGGGCAGTGATCCTCCTGCCTTGGCCTCCCAAAGTGCTGGAATTACAAGTGTGAGCCACCACGCCTGGCCAGAACTGCCACTTTTGAGTACCTACTGTGTGCCAGGTGCCTAGGGATGTTGTAACAAATTCCACAAGTGGCTTAAAATAACACAAATTTATTTGTTTATTTATTTATTTATTATTTTTTAAGACAGAGTCTCGCTCTGTTGCCCAGGCTGGAATGCAGTGGCACAATCTCGGCTCACTGCAACCTCTGTGTCTCAGGTTCAACTGATTCTCGTGCCTCAGCCTTCCGAGTAGCTGGAATCACAGGCACACACAACCATGCCTAGCTAATTTTTGTATTTTTTGTGGAGAGTGGGTTTCGCCATGTTGCCCAGGCTGGACAGATTTATTCTTTACAGTTCTGGAGGTCAGAACTCCAAAATCAGTTTCACTGGGCTAAAGCCAAGGTGTGGGCTGGGCCAGCTCTCCTGGCATGTCCCGGAGGAAGAGAATCTGTTCCTTGCCTTTTCCAGTTTCTGGAGGTTGCCTGTGTTTCTCTGCTTGTGACCCCTTGGTGACCTCCAGAAGCTAGAACAGGCAAGAAAACAATTTCTTCCATTGTCCCAGCTCCTACTTCCTCCCTTGACCTTCCTGCCTCTGCTCATGAGGACCCTTGTGATTCCATTCCGGGCCACCTGGATAATCCAGGCTAATCCCTCCATCTCAAGAAGAACCTTAATTGATTTAATCACATCTGCAAGGACCCTCTGAATGCTGCCTCGCCACAACTCATTTTACAGATAGGAAAATCAAGGCTCAGAGAGGTGAAGTCACTGATACAAAGTCACAGAGCAGGTGAGTTTAGTCACCCATTTCATGCATGGAGAGCCCACTGTGGGTCAGACACTGGGTTAGACCCTGGGTTGCAATGTGAAAGTTAGCCGTGAAGAGTGCTGTGGTGCTCAGGCCTGCAGAGTAATGACCTAATCCTGTCAAGGAATTCAGGGAAGGCTTCCTGGAGGAGGTGATTGGTGAGTTGAACTTTCAAGAGTGATTTTCCTCTGCCTGCTTTAACCAGGGGAGGCTTCTGAACAAACGAGCGCCCTTCCAGAGGAGGATAGCCATAGGCCTAACCATCCTGAGACTGCTCTGCATGATGCTGGCTGAGAGGGCTCAGGCTTCTCAGAGGAGAACTAGGAACTGATCAGTGATCATTGTCAGCAGAGCTAGCCCCAAGAGACTTCTGCTGCTGACCCTGCTTGTCATCCTCATTTGCACACAGGTAGGAGAGTGAGCAGGGGTGTGCACGCTGTGCAATGCAAAGGCCCAATAAAGTCAGTGTTGGTGCAGAGTCTCAGACTTGCAGCTCAAAGGCTGAACTCAGCCTCCTGGGTTTGTTTTGATTGGAAAGCAGAGCAAAAAGTGAAAAATTTGAAGTTGACATATGTTGCTAGGTACAAAAAAGTTTTTTTTTTTTTTTTTTAGTTAGCCAGGTATAGTGGTGCATGTCTGTAGTCCCAGCTACTTGGAAGCCTGAGGTGGGAGAATCACTTGAGCCAGGGAGGTCGAGGCTGCAATGAGCCACGATAGTGCTACTGCTCTCCAGCGTGGGGGACAGAGTGAGAGCCCGTCTCAAAAAAAAAAAATAAGAAAGAGAGAGAGAAAAAAGAAAGAAAATAAAGAGAGAGAGAGAGAGAGAGAAAGAGAAGGGAGGGAGGGAGGGAGGGAGGGAGAGACAATAGAGAGAGGAAGAAAAATATCTTTAAGGAATCTAGGTTCTTGGGGGCCCCACCACTACCTATTGTTTTATACCCACATTTAAATCACCTGGCTGACCAACCCCCCAACACACCCCGACACACACACACACACACACACACACACACACACACACACACACACACACACACACACAGCCTTGAGTTTCAGACACTTTCCCCCCAGGGTTCTTAACACTCACATCTGTGTGGCCTTGAACTTCCTGTCTGTTTTCTCATAGGTCAAAAGGAGATCATGTTTCCTGCCTGGAGGAGAGGCCCTGGTGGGCTGGAATAGGGGAAAGGAGGGAGTGTATCTCAGGATAGAATCCTGCATCCTGCCAGGGACCAGGCTTATCCTTGACTCACTCAATAGGATACAAGGGCGCTTCCTGTAGCCAGGTGATTCCTGCAGCCGCTGTCTCATTAGGTAGACACCCGCATTTCAGTAGTCTCCTTGTTCAGATGAGAAAACACATTCAGGGAATGAAGTCACTTGCCCAAGATCACACAGTCATACCTAGAGTAGGGATTCTCCTGGCCCAAGCTCCTACCCATGCTGCTGTCCCGCCCCCTCTGCGATGAAAACTCCTGGATGGAGGCTCCGAACTGTTCTTACAGAGCCCAGGCAGAGTGTGAGTGTGCAGCAGGACTCCCATTAGCAAGCACGTGGCTAGTACTTATTTGGCACCTACTATGTGCATTTCAGTCTTATTATCTCCATTTTGCAGAGAACATAGAGGCCTAGAGAGGGGAGGAAACTCTCCCAGAATACCTTCCTCTGTGTAGGTAGCTGTCAGCCAGGCTCTCTGCTTAGACAGTAACAGAGGAATGAGATGGAAAATCAGAACTCCTGCCCCAGCTCTGCCACCATGCCTCCAATAGCACAGCCTCGGGTACCTCCTCACCCTCTCTCAGACTCTGGTTTCTAACAGGAGGAGTGTAACAAGCCCTGCCTCCTGGGCTTATGAGGATTTAAAACAGTTCAACACTGTAGAGCTCTGGACCACCAACCGTTGCTGCTCCCCCTCACCCCATCAGCCTCTAGCACTTCTACAGAGAAGACAAATATGAATGTGAACCTTTCTTTTGAAGGTCTCATGAGTGCCCAGAGCCCTATGGCAAGAAGTCTCTGCCAGGGAAAGGGATGCGGGGAAGTGGGGGCAGTGATAGGGAAGCAAAGCCAGAAGAGACCCTTGGGCTTCCTTCCTTCAAGGCCTCTGTTCTCTAGCAGAGAGAAGAGAGGGAGCAGGTGAGAGCCCCACTTAGCTCCAGGCAATTTTTTTTTTTCCAGACAGGATCCCGCTCTGTCACCAGGCTGGAGTACAGTGGCACAATCATGACCCACTGCAGCCTCAACCTCCCAAGCTCAAGCAGCCCTCCCATCTCAGCCTCCCAAGTTGCTCAGACTACAGGTGCTCGCTATCACGCCCAGCTAATTTTTGTATTTTTTGGAGAGATGGGTTTTTGCCATGTTGCTCAGCCTGGTCTTGAACTCCTGAGTTAAGTGATTTGCCTTGCCTACCTTGGCCTCCCAAAGTGCTGGAATTACAGGTGTGAGCCACTGTGCATGGCCAACTCCAGGCAAATTTTATCACCACAGACAGGGGAATTCTGTCCAGTTCCAGGGATGCCCCTTAAGGGGCCCCAGACCAGCTGGGCCAGAGCCAGACAGGCCTCACTAATATCTTCCATTCATTCATTCAATACATATTTATCAAGCCAAACCTCATGCTTTGTTTGTTTGGGATGGAGTCTCGCTTTGTCGCCCAGGCTGGAGTGCAGTGGCACGATCTCACAATCTCTGCCTCCCGGGTTCGAGCAATTCTCTGTCTCAGCCTCCTGAGTAGCTGGGATTACAGGCGCCTGCCACCGCACCCGGCTAATTTTTGTATTTTTAGTAGAGACGGAGTTTCACCATCTTGGCCAGGCTGGTCTTGAACTCCTGACCTTGTGATCCACCCGCCTTGGCCTCCCAGAGTGCTGGGTGGGATTACAGGCATGAGACACTGCGCCTGGTCAAGCCAAACCTCATTCTAGATTCCATCTCCAGAAATAATGATGTGGGCCCCACCACACAGCACCCATAGTCTGGCAAGTGAGACAGACATTGAACCCACTCTAAAGAAAGGTCTCATTATCTCGAGAAAAAGACCACTTTGACCACAAGTCAAAGCTCTGGGGACCAACATTTCTTAGTAATTGGAAAAAAACGTTTAATTGGAGCTTTGTTTTGAAAAATGAAATTAAAACTCTGCAAATATACACATTTTATCTTCCACAAACAACATTTAGGTTAATATGCTAATTCTTAGGTCAGTGTGCTAATACTTAGTGTTATGGTTTGACTGTCCACTCCAAAACTTATGATGAAATTTATTTATTTATTTAATTTTTTTTTTTTTTTAGATGGAGTTTTGTTCTTGTCACCCAGGCTGGAGTGCAATGGCACGATCTCGGCTCATTGCAACTCCTGCTTCCCAGGTTAAAGCAATTCTCCTGCCTCAGCCTCTTGAGTAGCTGGGATTACAGGTGCCCACCACTACACCCGGCTAATTTTTGTATTTTTAGTAGAGACAAGGTTTCACCATGTTGGCCACGATGGTCTTGAACTCCTGACCTCAAGTGATCCACCTGCCTCAGCCTCCCAAAGTGCTGGGATTACAGTGGTGAGCCACCATGCCCAGCTGACTTATGATGAAATTTAATTGCCATTGTGAACGTATTAAGAGGTGGGACTATTAAGAAGTGATTAGGGCCGGGCGCGGTGGCTCAAGCCTGTAATCCCAGCACTTTGGGAGGCCGAGACGGGCGGTTCACGAGGTCAGGAGATCAAGACCATCCTGGCTAACACGGTGAAACTCCGTCTCTACTAAAAAATACAAAAAAACACAAAAAACTAGCCAGGCGAGGTGGCGGGCTCCTGTAGTCCCAGATACTTGGGAGGCTGAGGCAGGAGCATGGCGTAAACCCGGAGGTGGAGCTTGCAGTGAACCGAGATCCAGCCATGGCACTCCAGCCTGGGCAACAGAGCAAGACTCCGTCTCAAAAAAAAAAAAAAAAGAAGTGATTAGGTCATAAGGGCAAAACCTTCGTGAATGGATTTATCTCTTTATTGAAGGAGTGAGCTCATTATCAAGATGCTGGATTTATTTTAAAAGTGAGTTCAGCTTTCTCTTGCTCACTTTATAGTGCTGTCTTGCCCTTCTGCCTTCCACCATGGGATGATACAGCATGAAGGCCCCCACCAGATGCTGGTGCCATACTCTTGGACTTCCCAGTCTTCAGAATTATGAGCCAAATAAATTTCTATTGTTTACAAATTACCCAGAGTGGTATTCTGCAGAAAATGGAGTAAGACAATTAGAGTAAAAAAAGTTCATTTGAGTAGGCATAGTTTTCCCCACAAAATTGCCTGATGGTCTTTACTAGAACCTTCTGGGTCCTAACAACCAAAATATTTCATCACATCCCCCTGAGTTCTTTGGGCCACTCTGAGTTCTATGACATTCAGATCATTTTCTTCCAAAGCACAGGTTCATCTTTCTTGACATTGGGGGTTTTCATTATTTAGACAGGGCTGACCCAGCCAGATAGACAGATCCTTGGTTTGTCAGCCACTGTGTGCAGGACCCAGGAGCTCTCCAACGTAACTCTCATCAACTTCATGAAATTCTACAACTTGGAAGATTTCCTTTGCTGCCAGCTTGCATAAGTAGACCTGACAGACAGAAGAGATACAGATGGGAGGGGCGGACAGATGCTGGTGCTAGGTAGGGTGAGATGCTTGAGTGGGAATGAAGCAAGTGGCCAGGACAGTAGTAAATATATTCATGTTTTAACAACTCTTACTTCCAACTCGGATAATGAATGCCCAGCTATGGGGCACCCCAATCATACAATTAACCGTATCAGCCCAAGGTGTCTTGCATCTGGAGTTAGGGAGGGATGACATTCCATCTTGTTTAAGCCGGTGTTATTGTGGATCTCTGTTATAAGACCTACATCCTACCTAATACATCTAGTCTTTTGGTGGTAATTACAATCGATTTTCCTGTGGGGACCATTCTTTCCCACTTTTGGCCCATGTGGTTCAGGCTGGGCTGTCCCTACCTTTAGGATGCAGAGATTGTCACATGACTCAGGTTTGACCAAACTGCCCCATTTGCCTGGCCACAGGGATTGGTTCAGGGATGGTTCGAATGACCTAAGCCCTCCAGGAATTTTGTTGGAAGAATTGAGCTTTGCTGGAGCCTCCAGGGGTAGTTGAGCTGGTCGACTGTGGGTCTGAAAACAGAGCCAATGGGGAAGAATGAGGAGTTGAGAGACATGGAGACACCCTCTGGGCACCTGGATTCAGCTGTGCCTGAAGCTCAGAAACCCCAGGACTTTAAGTCACTTGAGCCAATGCATTCACCTTTTATCATAAACCAGTTTGAGCTGGTTTTCTGTCACTTGCCTGAAAGAGAACTGAGACTTTACCCAGAGAAGAAAAATTTGGAATGGAGAGAAAAGGAGAATGAGCGCTGCCTTCAAAGATCTAAAGGGCAGCCTGGGCCTTGTGTGATCACACACAGACTGTGTGGTTCCAGTGGGCAGAGGGACTGGAGCAGGCTTCTGGCTCTTTATGAGGAACTTTCCCACAATTAGAGCTGTTCAAAGAGGGCCCCAGGCAACTTCAAGAGAGGGAGGAAGCTTCCCGTCTCTGGGGGTATGCAAACAGAGCCAGGATGTGGTGAAAGGAACTCAGGGTAACTAGGAGGACAGAGATCCTGTAATTTGTGAGTGTGACTTAGTACCTCCAACCAGCTTTCATGTAGAGCCGGAGAATATTAGTCATACCCAATCTTTAATTATGAAATATTTAAGATATTCAAGAAGGTATAGAAAATAATTCACTGATCACCCCTGCATTCACCACTGTCAACTCAAGAAATAAAACCATCAGGACAGCTGAGCTTCTGACCACAGACACCTCCACCCTCCTGTCCCCCCGCTGGTCATTAAGCTTTGACTACCCATGCATAGTCCTAAGGGATATGTACTTCAGAGGTCTTTTTTAAATAGAGGGGTTAGAATTGCCATGCTTTCAGGCCCTACAGATTTTTTGTTATTACCAGTGGTGGAAATAAAAGTGCTTAGCTACTAATAAAACATGTGTTTTCTTTCTTTTTTAATAATAGAAAAGTATGACAAGAGCAGTCCCTGAACAGTTTTTGATCTTGTTTATATAAAAGCCATTTCCTCACCTCCCCTCCCCACCTCCACCACCCAGCCTCCCGCACCTCCCTGTTCCCAGCTCTGGATTCCATCTCTGGGCTCTATTCCCTGCTGATAATCACAATTCCAGGATTGAGACTGAGATAAGGCATATCAAGCACTTTGCACATTCCCTGGCATATAGTAAGCACTAATTTTAGCACTAGTTGTCATTATCGCTGTCACTGCCATCTCGGGAATTGCTCCACCCCCGTCCCCTCCCCTTGGCAGGAAGTTGCCAACCCTCCACTGCCTCTGCTCACCCACCTTCTCCAGGTTGTCCTGAAATTCCACTGATTTTACCCTTCACCACCTCCCAGACCACAATCTCTGCAACTGGTTTCCTTGCCTTTGGTCTCAACCCCCTATTCACCCTCCTCACGGTGGCCCAAGCAATTGTTCCTTTCCAGTATGTGACTCCCTGGCTTGCCCCCACCTCCGTGATGCCCCCAAGGCCCCATCCCTGCAGACTGACTTGCAGATTCCTCAACTTCCTCTTCCCTTACTCCTCTGAGCAGCCACACGTGCTATTCCCTCTGCCCAAGATGCCCTTCCCCTCTTGCTCTCTCTGGCTCCTCCCTCCACATCCTTCCAGGCTTAGCTCAAGAGTGGGCTCCTCCAGGATGCCCTCCCAGGACCCCCAGGTGAAATCAGGCCCCTGCTCCCTGGGCAGTGTGCCAAAGCCTACTCTACAAGTCTCTAAGAGCCTCTGGGATCATGATTCTTTGCGAGTCTCCCTTGCTCCAGGTGGCGAGTTTCTTGAAGGCGGGAGGAATGCTATCTTCCTCAAGGCTTGACAAATCGCTGTTGCATAACAATTTGAAAAATAATATCCCTGACTTTTCTAAGCTTTTTGCTCCTTCCAACTGTCTTACGCTTCCCAAGAACCCAGTGGGGAGGTCCTGAACCAGCCCCATTTTACAGATGAGGAGGTGAGGCAGCGTGTGTGTTGCTTCCTGCGGCTGCTGGAACAAATGACCACAAACCCAGTGGCTTAAAACAACGCACATCTATTCTCTTACAGTTCTGCAGGCCAGAAGTCCAAAGTCAAGGTGTGGGCAGGGCTGGCTCTTCCTTGAGGCTCTGGGGGAGAATCCTTGCTCTCGTCCTCATATCATGGCAACCTCTGCTTCTATTGGCACAGCTCCTCCTCTCAGTCAAAGCTCCCTCTGCCTCTTTCTTATATACAAGAACACTTGTGACTACATATGGGGCTCATCCAGATAGCCTGCAACAATCTCAAGATCTGTAATCTAATTACGTCTGCAAAGACCTTTTTGCCACCCGAGGGAGCACTGGTAGGCTCTGAGGATGAGGGTGTGGGGTCCTGGGAGGCCTCTTTGCAGCTGCCTCAGAGGGTAGCAGTGGCACAGCTGCGATGTGGACCCGGGGGTCTGGATCCAGATCTCGGTGCCATAGCACTTCCCTTGAAGGTAGTTCCCTGACTGTGGGGCTGGCCGTGGGGCAAGGCATTCCGGGCAGAAGGAAGAGAGCAGCCCCAGCCTCCAGGCAGGAAGGCAAGGGTGGCATGGGAGGAAAATCTGGCCTCCACCAAAGTGAGGCACAACCAATATAGCCTTGTGGGCAGAGAGAGGGCACAGGTTACTTGGACCCTGATGAGGCATCGTTCTCCTTGGTCTGCATGCTGGAGGCCAAGCCTATGGAGCCTCCATGGAGGGTGGGGATGCACCTGTTCCTCCCACCTCCTCCCCACACCTAAACACCCTCAAAGAATGAAGGAGGAAGGGAGGCTGTGGCTTATCAGGGACTGGATGATGGTCCCTTCATGAATGTAGTGTTTAGAATGTGCCAGGCAGTAAGCCAAGCTATTTGTGTCTGTCTCTCATTTAATCTTTACAACGATAATCCCTTGTATACCCATTTAATGGATGAACAAATTGAGGCTTATTAACAATGGTTAGTATATCTTGAGCATCAGCCATAGGCCAAACTCAACATAGGTTTGTGCTTATGTAATGCTCACAGCTCCCAGCAGCCCTGTATGGAGGGATGCCATCTGTCTGTACAGAGGGGGAAACAGCTCGCTGATACAAGTGACCAGTTACAGAATGCTGAGGATGGTGTGGGCAGTGGGGAGACCTCAATTGGGCACTGGAGCTGTAGTTTGGCATGAAAGTGGGGGACTGGTAAGGTCAAGACCAGGAGCACATGGGGCTTGGGTGGGTGCAAGGCCCCTCCCTGTCAGCCATGAGCAGCTGGGAGGTGTGCAGGCCCTGTCCCTTCTCCAGGCAGCACGGGTGGGGAGCCAGTGTTGGTCCCAGGCTGTGGGATGGGGGTGGGGAGGGAGTAGGAGACAGTTTGGGGTAGGGAGTGGGGAAGGGAGGATGGGACGGGGAGGGAGTGGGAGTGGAGGAGGGAGAGGGAGGATGGAGGGAGGAGGAAGTGGGGGAGGGGGAGGGACGGTGGAGGGCGTGGGGGTGGGGGTGAATGGGAGGGAGTCAGTGAGGTCCATGAGGGTCACCATAGTAACAGGAGCCAGCTCTGCTCTGAGGCCTGAGT
The DNA here is from genome assembly GCF_000951035.1 of Colobus angolensis palliatus. Taxonomy (NCBI): domain Eukaryota; kingdom Metazoa; phylum Chordata; class Mammalia; order Primates; family Cercopithecidae; genus Colobus; species Colobus angolensis. The sequence continues at coordinate 439,172 of NW_012116655.1, forward strand.
CTGAGCCGCCACGGGGAAGGAGATAAAAGGTTTTCTATCGATCTCTGTCGGGAAAGTCATTGGTGATAAGCTGGGTTGGAGGGGCCGGCTGGCGGGAGTGTGCATAGTGGCTGCACATGCATGGCTCAAGGGTGCCCAGGGAGCCCCCACAGACTGGGGTGAGACTGCTTGGGAGGTGACCGCCTGAGCCGGGGAGGGGCTAGGCTGGGAGCCACGTCTGTCTGCTTCTGCTTTAATGGGGGCAGCTGGCTGGCTCAGCCTCCTGCCTTAGTCTTCCCTTCTGCTCAGTGGGGAAGTTGGGCCCAGGCTGCCTCTCTGGGGCAGGGGATGAGTCAGGGATGCAGAGGCGGGAGGGAGAGAGGAGCTCAGATGCCGTGGCTGGTCTCTGGTCTGCACTGGAGTTCTGGCTGCAGGAAGCTGGTCCTTTCTTTTCAGGAGAAGTGCAGGCCCATCTGGGGCATCAGCAGTCACAGCTGGGGTGGGCTGGCAGTCTCGGGTGAGGACAAAGACTCCAGCTGCCTAAGAGCCAGGGCCAGGCTGTCGTCCAAGGCCCCACTGAGCCAAGAGCAGCTTCAACTCAGGGCCCGTGTGTGTGTGTGTGTGTGTGTGTGTGTGTGTGTGCGTGTGTGTGTGTGTGCGCATGTGCAGCTGTGCCAGTGCCCCACCAGGCCTTGAGCGTGTACAGGTCACCTGCCCCTGCCTGTCTCTGTGTCTGCACTCCTTCCCACCACAGGTGTTAGAGTCTGTGATGCCCCGGATGCTGGGCTGGATAGGGGTGCAAGGGTGACCGAAGCAGACACAAATTCATGTCCTCGTGGAGCCAACATTCTACTGGGTATTTGGGACAGGAGAGAGACAGACAAAATAGAAAAGTAAATATAGGGGCTATGGATGATGAGTGTCCCGGGGGGTGTGGGAGGGGGTGGGAGGGGGAAGCAGCTTGTTAGTTAGGTGAGACAAGGTGGTCTTAGAGCAGAGACTTGAGGGAGGCAGGGGACAGATGTGTGGGGAGCTGGGAAGAGGAGACTGTACAGGTGTAAAGGTCCGAAGGCAGGAGTGTACCAGGAGCAGTGGGGAGGCCTGTGGGGCTGGAGAGCAGTGCACGGGGGCAGAGGGCAGGAGGCAAGGACAGAGAGGGTCAGGACCAGCTTGGGTGGCCACAATGCACAGTGGGGCCTCTGACTCAGACCCTGAGTGACAGGGGCCTTCAGGGAGAGCTGGGATCTCCCCTAGGTCCCCACAGTGTACCCTGGCTGCTGAGAGGGGCCAGGGCAGGAGCAGGAGGCCTGGGAATCCAGGGGGCCCTGGCCAGGGTGGGGCTGTGAAAAGATTCCAATTACAAATATATCTTGAAGGTAAAATAGCCAAGAATTTCTGGCATGGGGTGAGGAGAGGAGCCGAGGACACTCCAGAGTTTTCCACCTGAGCAACACTGTGGCATCTAACTGTTGTGAGAGGCCCAGGTGTATGGAGGGAGGGAGAGAGTGTGCATCTGTCCGCACACGTGGGTGGGGTGTGTGCAGCTCTGTGTGCACCCCTAGAGGGCCAGGCTGGGGTCTCAGGGCTGCCGGTCGGAGCCTTACCCCGTTCCTGATGGGGCCAGCTCTCAGCCACTGCTGGAAGCGAGAATGGCCCTTGTCTGGCTTGCTCCTGGGGGGCACTCAGCTCTTCCTGCTCTCCTGAGTCCCTAGAAATGACAGTGTGCTCAGCCATGCTCCCCTGCCCTTCTCCTTCCTGCCGCCCTCCAGGGCCTGTGGGATGGGGCAGCAGACAAAAGGGAGAAAAAACCAAGGGAGGGAGGGAGGGGCCATGGCAGGCCCCTGAGAGACATCTGTGGGGTGAACACAACCCTTTAGACATAACCGTCCCCAGACTCCCACCTTTTGCTGGGATGGATGTTCGGGGGCCCCTGAGAGGAGGAACCTGCCCAATAGCAGAGACACTGACCCCCACCCTGAGGTCACCTGCCTCCAAAGCCAGAAAAAATTCCCATTGATCCATTTTGACTATTGATCCCATTGACCCTCCTTCTCCACTTCCCCAAATCCTGGTCATTCTCCAAGACAAGCTCACCCTCCAGCTTCTGGGAACCTGGTGAGGCACCAAGAAGGTGGGTGCTTGAGTCAGCCAGAGGGCTCACGCTTCTGCCCTGCCGCCTGTTGCTGTGTGATCTTGGGCAAGTCACTTCACCTCTGAGCAGGCACTTCCTCCCCCTGTAACTTGGAGCTGCTAACAGCTTCTCTGTGGGGCTGCACAGAGGACTTAGCTGTTGCTTCTGTGAGTCTTGGTTTCCTAATCTGTCAAGGGCTGTGGGAAGATGAAGTGAGACGCTGTGGAGGCCCAGGTTGGAGGCCACGGTGTGCCTCCCCTGAATTCATGCCTTCCTGCTTCCAGGACCTGCCCGTCCATCTCTCCGTGCTCCTCACTCGACTTCTCTGAGAGCCCCCCTGTTCCGGGGAGTTCCCACCAGCCATGGCCACAGGCTCTTGGGGCCCATGGTGTCAGTGCTGATGGGGTCTCTGAGGTCTGTCACCGTACATGGCCACCAAAACCAGAGCTAACTTTGGGAGCTGGGCACGGAGTGTCTGTGGCTCACTATGGTAGTCTGAAAAATGGCCCCTAAAGATATCCAGGTCCTCATCCCTGGAACGTGTGGGTGTCCCCTTTACAGCCAAAAAATGGGCTCCTGCAGATGTGCAAAGTTAAAGGTCTTGAGATAAGGACTTGGGCTATCCAGGGGTTCCCTAAATGCTGTCCCAAGTGTCCACACCAGAGAGAGGCCGAGGAAGACTCGACACACGCACGGAGGAGGAGACTGTGCGGCCACCAAGGCAGAGACCGGAGTGACGCAAACACAGCCAGGGAGCACCAGGGAAGCTGGCAGAAGCTGCAAGGGGCCCTGCACGGGTTCTCCCCTGGCGCCTCCGAGGGGGCGCAGCCCCGCCGATGCCATGATTTGAAACCAGTGATACTGATTTTGGACACCCAGTCTCCAGAACTGCGAGAGAATCATTTCTGCTGTTCTAAGCCCCCACTCGTTACAGCAGCCACAGGGAGCTAACACTCACAGCTTAGGATTTCCTGGCTACCGCCCAGACCCTGCCCTCCCCCATGTCCATCCAGAGCTGGGTGTGAGTGGGTAGAGTGTGCAGGTGGCTATTTACTCCTGCAAGCCAGCAGGGGCCTGGGGATGCTGGGCAGGTAGAGAGGAAGGAGGATAGCTGGCTCTGGAAGCCCAGACCACGTGGGTGTTCTGTGAACCTGCTGGACCCTCAGCCCAGGCCCAGGAGCTTGGGAGGAGTAAGCCACAGGGCATGTGGTGGCTGCCTGTGTCCACACACAGCTGGGGGGCGTGCTTGGTGCATGTCCATGTGATGGGCTGTGTGGGCATAGAGGTGAGGAGTAGGCACTTGTGTGCCAGAAACAGCCAGCTTCCTTTTTTCTTTCTTTTCTTTTTCTTTCTTCCTTCCTTCCTTCCTTCCTTCCTTCCTTCCTTCCTTCCTT
>NW_012116655.1:442967-444095 GCF_000951035.1 Colobus angolensis palliatus
TTCTTTTTTTTTGAGATGGATCTTACTCTGTCACCCAGGCTGGAGTTCAGTGGTGTGATCTCGGCTCACTACAACCTCTGCCTTCCAGGTTCAAGCGATTCCTCTGCCTCAGCCTCCCAAGTAGCTGGGATTACAGGCACCTGCCACCACTCCCGGCTAATTATTTTGTATTTTTGGTAGAGATGGGGTTTTAGCACGTTGGCCAAGCTGGCCTCGAACTCCTGACCTCAAGTGATCTGCCCGCCTCGGCCTCCCAAAGTTCTGGGATTACAGGCATGAGCCACCATGCCCGGCCCCTTTTTTTTCTTTAAATCAACTTATATCCTATTCTAAGCCCCTATCCTGCCGGCTGGTGGGCAATTGGATCTCAGCCATTATCGGGACCTTCTTTCTTCTCAAAGCCACACAAAGGTCCCAAGGCCATGCTGAGTCTGGCTACCAGCTCTGGCAAAGGAGGCCAGCAAAGTTCTCCGAGACACACTAGGGGCCAGGCTGCCTACATGGAATTGGAGCATGGGGTGGGGTTAGTAAAACATAGACAAAACCAGATTTAATATCTGCTGTTTGTCTAGAACCCTGGAGCTTTGCTGCTCAATATGGTTGTCATTAGCCACGTGTGGCTAGGTACATTTCAATCAATTTAAAAGAAATAAAACTTAAAATTGTGTGTGTGTGTGTGTGTGTATTTCTTTTTTTTTTTAGACAGAGTCTCACTTTGTCACCCAGGTTGGAGTGCAAATGGCGTGGTCTCAGCTCACTGCAACCTCCACCTCCCGGGTTCAAGCGATTCTCCTGCTTCAGCCTCCCTAGGGACATCTGTAGTCCCTAGTAGCTGGGACTACAGGCGCATGCCACCACACCCGGGTAATTTTTGTATTTTTAGTAGAAACGGGGGTTTCACTATGTTGGCCAGACTGGTCTCGAACTCCTGACCTCGTGATCCACCTGCCTCGGCCTCCCAAAGTGCTGGGATTACAGGCGTGAGCCACTACATCTGGCCTTTAAAATTGTTATTATTGGGCCGGGTGCGGTGCCTCAAGCCTGTAATCCCAGCAGTTTGGGAGGCCGAGACGGGCGGATCACGAGGTCAGGAGATCGAGACCATCCTGGCTAACACGGTGAAACCTC
>NW_012116655.1:444189-455196 GCF_000951035.1 Colobus angolensis palliatus
AGTGAAACTCCATCTCAAAAAAAAAAAAAAAAAAAATTGTTATTATTACACTAGTCACTTTCTGGTGTTCAGGAGCGGTGTGTGATCACCCTGTGGGACCTGGTATAGGAAGTTCTGTTGGGCTGTAGTGCCAGAAGTGTTCAACCACTGACACAAGTGCCGCCCCTCTGAATGGGGTGACCTGCTCATTTACAGATGGAGGTGAAAGGATCAAGCACAAAATGACTTACCCAAGGTCACTTGCAGCAGTTGGCACCACTGAGCTCCATGGGCAGTGGCACCCAGGGCCGCCGGGTAGAGTGGGTGCTTGCCAATGCCGGCTGCCGAGTGAACGCACCAGTGCCGTCCTCTGCCTCCTTGGAGGAAAGCTGCCTGTGAAGAACAGTCCTGCCCTCGTTCAGAGGAGGTGCGGCCTCCTGAGCTCAGCCTGGTAAGGCGCTGTGTGGCTCCATCCCTACCTCGGGCACCACACTTTGCCTCTGTGGGACCCCGTGTCCCCGTCCATGAGATGGAGATTGTGACCACCGCATAGGGCTGCCTGGGATTTCCATGAGTTTGTGTTTGTAAAGTGCACAGTACAGCCTAACTCAATCATACGACCTTTGAGGGATGATGGGATTTGGCACACAGGAATGAGCACTGCGCCTCCTCAGAGTGACTCCCAAAGGTCAAGTTGGGATTTACTTAGACTTAGACCCGCAACCTTATCTTGCATCTAGCATTCACCTGACAAACATCTATTAAGCTTGCTTTTGGGGGCCACAACTGATGTAAGCCTGCAGCTATGAGGTGTACCCTAGGCTAGGGAGGGTTATTCTGAGAAGAAAGTGAACCCCAAGGAAGGGGAAATCCAGAAGAAGATTCCTGATGACATCTGCGAGTTGGATCCAGATGTTCCTGAAGCTGTTATATTCCTGTTTTGTTTGCCAATAATTTTTTGTTATTTACAACTCAAAGCCAGGCCATCTGGTCCAACCCCTTGTCCCCTGAAGCATAGCTGCTTCTCCATAGCAGCTATGACAGTCTCCGCTTGAATGCTGCTCATGATGGGGATCTCACTACCTGCCAAGGGAGCTCCACAAGGGCAGAACCAACTCTGGTGCAAGTGAGAGCTGATAATCGATTGCTCTTGTCTGGAAATGGTGTGCACAGCTGGGAGCTCCTCTGGATTGGATGCAGGGCAGTGGAAAGAGGACCCTTCATGGTTCAGTAGACCTGACTTCAAATTTCAGGCCTGGTGACTCAATGTGTGACCCGAGTGAGGCAAGGGGCTTTCCCTAACTGAGCCTCAGTTTCACCATCTGTAAAATGGTCTCCCTGGCAACATTGATCTGGTGAGGACGCCATGAGGATTAAGCAAGAAAATGTGTGTGAAGCTCCGGGCGCACGCCAGTGTGGCAGACAGGAGACACCCGAGGGCCACATCCCTCCCGTGGGTAACGCTAGTGGACACTGCATACCCATCTGAGAAGGTCCGCTCTGCGTACATGAGAGGTTGGCACTGGGAGGGTCCGCACTGGGCCAGGCTGCTCCTGCTCTGTGGAGCGTCTGCTGCAGCTGTGACTCACAGCTCCACCACACTCACAGCCCAAGACTCCGAGCCGTCTGTTGTTATGGCGACGCAGGCCCACTGGAGTTCTGGGCCGTCCGTCACCAGGGTCTGACGCTGGGGGAGTGTTTTGGCTTGTCGGTGTGGCCTGTGTGTTTGTGTAGGGGGATGGGTGTGCAAACACTATTCCTGCATGTTCAAGGCGGTGTGCTGGTGTTTGTGTGTGGACTTCCTGCGTGTGTCTGCGTTGAGGGCGTTTGTCTGTGTGTGGTGTTGAGCTGTGTGTGTGGTCTGGGTGTCTGTGGGCTGTGTGTATGTGTAATGTGCCTCGGTAACGCTGGCCTGAGGCAGGATGGACAGGAGGGTGGCCCAGGGAGGGATGTGGACCTGGGTATCTATCATTCTGACCCGGTGGCCCTGGGTTGGTCACTGCACCTTTCTCAGCCTGTTTCCTCCTCAATAAGCACAGCAGGTTGCAAAGGGCAGTCAGACTCGCTATTTCGTTTACTCCTCCTGTGATCCTGTACCAACAGCTGCTCACTCAACTCATATTTAGACTCCACTCTGTGTCAGACCCTAAGGATACAGCCATGAACAGAGACTTCCTCCGCTGAGGGTCTCCAGTCTGGTGGGAGACGGTCAATATACAAACAAGTAAATAAAACCAGAGACTCCAGTGGGTACTGGGAGGAGGAAGAGCAGGAGGAGGGCATAGAGAGTGATGGGGTGGAAACTGAGGACAGGGTGGTCAGAGAGGTGACCGATGAGCAGAGGCTTGGAGGAGGGAGGCCACAGTCATGGGAAGAGCATGGCAAGCATCGCAACAGCAAGTGCAGAGGCCCTGAGGCAGGTGGAGGTTCATGCGTGTGTGGCCCAGAGAGCAGGCCGCGCACTGCAGCCGTGCAAGTGGGATGGGCGAGGCCACCACCGTTTGCGGTTTGTGGATTCCAAGGCAAGCGCACTGGTGAAAACAGCCCATTGTTCATCCACTGATGAATGGAGAGGCAACATGTGGTATGTCTAGACAAGGAAATAGTATTTGGCAATAAAAAGGAACAAGGGACCAGGCGCAGTGGCTCACGCCTGTAATCCCAGCACTTTGGGAGGCTGAGGCGGGTAGATCACTGAGATCAAGAGTTTGAGACCAGCCTGAGCAACATGGAGAAACCCTGTCTCTACTAAATAATACAAAATTAGCCAGGCGTGGCAGCGCATGCCTGTAATCCCAGGTGCTTGGGAGGCTGAGGCAGGAAGATCGCTTGAACCCGGGAGGTGGAGGTTGCAGTGAGCCGGGATCACGCCATTGCACTCCAGCCTAGGCAACAACAGTGAAACTCCATCTCAAAAAAAAAAAAAAAAAAAAGGTACGTGCAAAAATATCAGTGAATCTTAAGTGCATTATGCTGAGCAAAAGTAGCCAGCCTCGAAAGGCTATAGGCTGTAGGATTCTATTATGTGACATTCTGGGAGTGACAAAATGATAGGAACAGAAAACTAATCAGTGGTTGCCAGGTACTGGGGATGGGGAAGAGTCTGACCTGACCACAAGGGGGCTTGAGACGGTTATGTGATTTGACACATTTGCCAAAATCCATAGAATTGAATGCTAAAAATTGGTGAGTTTAATTGTACGTAAATTATACATCAATATACCTGGCCACACACCAACACATAACACCCCACAATTTTGGGGCTGAGTGACCCTCCCACCTCCTGGAGAGTTCGTGAGAGCAGCTCTGAGAAACACACTCTTCTCTAGGTCCTGTCATTTCATTTTCAATTGCCTTGTCCTTAATCTGTCTTTGCCGTGAATATAGTAGTTTCTTTTCTTTTTTTTGTTTTTGTTTCGTTTATGAGATGGAGTTTCGCTCTTGTAGCCCAGGCTGGAGTGCAATGGTACAATCTCAGTTCACTGCAACCTCCACCTCCTGGGTTCAAGTGATTCTCCTGCCTCAGCCTCCTGAGTAGCTGGGATTATAGGTGCGTGCCATCATGCCCAGTAAATGATTGTATTTTTAGTAGAGATGGGGTTTCACCATGTTGGCCAGCCTGGTCTTAAACTCCTGACCTCAGGTGATCCACCCGCCTCAGCCTCCCAAAGTGCTGGGATTACAGGCGTGAGCCACCGTGCCCAGCCGGTAGTTTCTCAGTAAGTATTTGATCAACTGATCTGGAAATGCTTCCCATCCAAAACCAAGGGCCCTTGTTCTCAAGTGCTGAGAAAGGACCAGGCAAAAGTGTCAGGGGCTTGACCAGGAGGGGTGTGTGCATGTGTTTGTGTGTGTGTGTGCACATGCGCAGTGTGTGAGGCAGGGCTCGGTGCACACCATGCTGAGTGTTTTTAGCAGAATGTGGTTGTCCGTGGAGGGCATGAGCACCCCAGTTCTCCTTCCTGGCACCAGCCAAGGTGAAGGGCACTTCCTCACGTGCTTCAAGGTCAAGGCTATCTGTAACTTGCTTTGGCCAATGAAATGTGAGCAGAAGTGAGGATGTCACTTCTGGAAGCAGCTTCGGGAGTTGGTGTGCAATTCTTCACTTTCCCTTTTCCCTGAGCTAGTGAGACCCCATCAGAACAGAATCTCGGTGAGCCTGGACCCAGACTGGCTCCACCATGGCTCTACCAAGTAGTGTCTTCCTGCTCCCCTGGTCAGACGTAGCATGAGCAAGAAATCAACTTTTGCTCTTTATGTATGTATGTATTTTTTAATAGACTTTCTTTCTTGTTGAAGCAGTTTTAGATTCACAGCCAAACTGAATGGAAGTTGCAGAGATTTCCCATGTCCCTGCTGCCCCCACATGTGCACAGCTCCCCACCCCCACTGTCAGCACCCCCCTACCAGATGGTACATTTGTTCCAATCCATGAACCTACATCGACACGTCATTATCACTGGAAATCCATGGCTTAGGTTAGGGTGCCTCTTGCTGTTGTTCATCTGTAGTTATAATGCCATGGGTCATACTGACTTGTTTCACGGCCCTGCAAGTTGCCTGTTCTCTGCCTATTCATCCTCCCCACAAACCCTGACTTTTTTTTTTTTTTTTTTTTTTTGAGACAGAGTCTTGTTCTGTCGCCCAGGCTGGAGTGCAGTGGCACGATCTTGGCTCACTGAAACCTCTGCCTCCCAGGTTCAAGTGATTCTCCTGCCTCAGTCTCCCGAGTAGCTGGGACTACAGGCACGCACCACCACACCTGGCTAATTTTTGTATTTTTAGTAGAGATGGAGTTTCACCATATTGGTCAGTCTGATCTTGAACTTCTGACCTCGTGATCTGCCCACCTTGGCCTCCCAAAGTTCTGGGATTATGGGCATGAGCCACTGCACCCCAGCCACACACCCTGACCTTTTTACTGTTTCCATAGTTTCGCTTTTTCCAGAATGTCACATATTTAGAATCATAAGTATGTGGCCTTTTCAGATTGACTTCTTTCACTTAGTAATATTCATTTAAGGCTCCTCCATGTCTTTTTGTGGCTTAGTAGCTCATTTCTTTTTAGTACTGAATAATATTTCATTGTCTGGGTATGCTACAGTTTATTTATCCATTCACCTACTGAAGGACATCTTGGTTGCTTCTAAATTTTGGTAACTATGAAAAAAGCTGCTATAAACATCTGTGTGCTGGATTTTTTTGTGGATATATGTTTTCAACTTATTTGGGTAAATACTGAGGGGCATGATTGCTGGATCACATGGTAAGAATCTGTTTTGTTTGTAAGAAAATTGCGTGTCTTAGCTCGGGCTGCCATAACAAAATACCACAAGCTTTGTGGCTTAAACAATGGAAATTAATTTCTCACAGTTCCAGAGGCTGGAAGTCCAAGATCAAGGTGTGGGCAAGGTAGGTTTAATCCCGCAGCTCTTCTCTGGGCTTAGAGATGGCTGCCTTCTTGCTGTGTCCTCACAAGGTGGGGTGGGGAAGATAGAGAGGCAGCTAGCCCAGAGCTTGCTCTCATGTCTCTTCTTATAAAGACACTCATCCTATTGGATTGGGGCCCCATCCCTATGATCTCATTTAGCCTTAATCACCTCCATAAAGGCCCTGTCTTCAAAGAAATACAGTCACAAAGTGGGCTGGGGCTTCAGCATACGATCTTTGAGAGAACAAAAGCATCCAGTCCATAACACTGCCAGACTGTCTTCCAAAGTGGGCTGTATCATTTTGCATTCCCACCAGCATGAGTGAGAGTTCCTGTGGCTCCACAACCTTATCAGCATTTGATGTTGTCAGCATTCTGGATTTTGGCCATTCTGATAGGTGTGTAGAGGCTCTCACTGTTGTGTTAATTTGCATTAACCTTATGATATATAATGTTGAGCCACTTTTCATATGCTTTTTTGCCATCTGTGTATCTTTGGTTAGGTGTCTGTTTAGATCTTGTGTTTTGTTTTGTTTTTGGAGATGGGGTCTTGCTATATTGCCCAGGCTGAACTTGAACTCCTGGGATCAAGCAATCTTCCTGCCCTGCCCTCCTTAGTATCTGGGACTACAGAAGTATGCCACCACATCCATCTCCATTTTTTAACTGGATTGTTCATTTTCTTACTGTTGAGTTTTAAGAGTTCTTTGTAAATTTTGGATAACAGACCTTTATCAGATATGTCTGTTGCAAATATTTTCACTCAGTCTCTGGCTTGGGTTTTCATTCTCTTGACAGCCTTTTGTAGAGCAGAGCAGAAGTTTTTAATTTTAATGAGGTCCAACTTATTAATTCTTTCACAGATTGTGCCTTTGGTGCTGTATCTAAAAAGTCATTGTGCTACATTTATTTATTTATTTATTTATTTATTTATTTATGGAGACAGGGTCTTGCTCTGTCACCCAGGCTGGAGTGCAGCATGGGCAATCACAGCTCACTGCAGTCTTAAACTTCTGGGCTTAAGTGATCACCCTGCCTCAGCCTCCCCAGTAGCTGGGACTGCCGGTGTGCGCCACCATGCCTGGCTAATTTTTAATTTTTTTGTAGAGACGTGGGACTTCACTATATTGTCCAGGCTGATCTTGAACTCTTAGCCTCAACTGATCCTCCCGCCTCTGCCGCCCAAAGTGCTGGGATTACAGGCATGAGCCACACACTGCCCAGGTGCAACCATTGTTCTTAAAAGCTGGCCGGGCACAGTGGCTCAACGCCTGTAATGCCAGCACTTTGGGAGGCCGAGATGGGCAGATCACTTGAGGTCAGGAGTTCAAGGCCAGCCTGGCCGACATGGTGAAACCCTATCTCTACCAAAAAATACAAAAATTAGCGGAGCATGGTGGCAGGTGTCTGTAGTCCCAGCTACTCAGGAGGCTGAGGAAGGAGAATTGCTTGAACCTGGGAAGCAGAGGTTGCAGTGAGTTGAGATCATGCCAGCCTGGGCAACAGAGTGAGACCCTGTCTCTCACCACTCACAAAGCTGCAGCTGGAGCCAGTGACACTGCTTTAGGGACATGTGCCTTTGCAGCAGAGAGGAGCCTCTCCCACACTTTCCCACCAGAAAGCATTCTGGTCACACATGACAGTGAATCTAATGGTCAGAGCCAAGTTCACATCTAGAACCGAGCTGCAAGAGAGTCTGGAGCTGTGATTTCAGATTTCCAGACTCAGTGTTCAGGAAAGCATATGAAAAGGAGGTAGGGGCTGGGCACGGTGGCTCAAGTCTGTAATCCCAGCACTTTGGGAGGCCGAGGCGGGCAGATCACGAGGTCAGGAGATCGAGACCATCCTGGCTAACATGGTGAAACCCCGTCTCTGCTAAAAAAATACAAAAAACTAGCTGGGCGTGGTGGCGGGTGCCTGTAGTCCCAGCTACTCGGGAGGCTGAGGCAGGAGAATGGCGTAAACCCAGGAGGCGGAGCTTGCAGTGAGCTGAGATCCGGCCACTGCACTCCAGCCTGGGCGACAGAGCAAGACTCTGTCTTGAAAAAAAAAAGAAAAAAAAAAAAGGAGGTAGGGACAGGGGCTGTAGGCCACTTGACTATGGTCAATGCAGGGGGGTCACCACTGCAAATGAGAAGAGGCAGAGCATAAGACATGGGAAGGATACCAGGAGGGGTGAGCAGGCTCAAAATGGGTAGAGGGTTGAAAGGAAGAGGGTGCCCCGAGGAAAGAGCGGAGGCCAGAGATTGGCACTGGCCAGGGGGAAAAGACGGGATGGGATGAGAGAGGGAGGTGCATTACAGTGTGACCCTGGATGTAGTAGATTGAACAGTGTCAACATTCATCTCCAACCTGACTCTTAGGATTTAACCTTATTTAGAAACAGGGTCTCTGTAGATGTAATTAGTTACAGATCTCAAGGTGAAATCATTCTGGATTTAGCTTGTAATCTTAGTGCTTTGGGAGACCACTGAGGCAGGAGGATCACTTGAGGCCAGGAGTTCAACGCTGATCTATGATTGCACCACTGTACTCCAGCCTGGATGACAGAGCAAGGCCCTGTCTCAAAAAAAAAAAAAAAAAAAAAAAAAGAACAGGGGAGGACACAGAGACACACAGCTTCCCATGTGAAGACTAAGGCAGAGATTGAAGCAATGCAGCCATAAGTCAAGGAATGCTGGGAGGCAGGAAAAGATCCTTTTCTAGAGCCTCTGGAGGAAATGCAGCCCTGCAGATACCCTGATTTTGGATCTCCAGCCTCCAGAACTCCAGGAGAATAAATTTGTTGTAAGCCACCTTGTTTGTATTGCTTTGTTGCAGCAGCCACGGAAAACGAATACACTGGCCAAGAGAGAGAGTTTCGATGTTTGTCCCCTCCACATCTCATGTTGAAATGTGATCCCCAATATTAGAGAAAGGGGCTGGGCATGGTGGCTCATACCTGTAATCCCAGCACTTTGGGAGGCCAAGACAGGTGGATTGCTTGAGTTCAGGAGTTTGAGATGAGCCTGGACAACATAGTGGGACCCCAATCTCCTTTTCCTTCCTTCCTTCCTTCCTTTCTTCCTTCCTTCCTTCCTTTCCTTTCTTTCCTTCCTTTCTTCCTTCCTTCCTTCCCTCCCTTCTTTCCTTCTTTCTTTCCTTCTTTCTTTTCTTTTTCTCTTTCTCTTTCTCTCTTTCTCTCTCTCTTTCTCTCTTTCTCTTGATGGCATTTTGCTCTCGTTGCCCAGGCTGGAGTGCAATGGCATTATCTCGACTCAGGGCAACCTCCGCCTCCCGAGTTCAAGCAATTCTACCTCAGCCTCCCGAGTAGCTGGGATTACAGGCATGTGCCAGCATGCCTGGCTAATTTTTTGTGTTTTTAGTAGAGACAGAGTTTCACCATGTTGGTCAGGCTGGTTTTGAACCCCTGACCTCAGGCAATCCACCCACCTCGGCCTCCCAAAGTGCTGGGATTACAGTGGGCCACAGCGCCCGGCCTCTCCCCTTTTGTTCATCACAGGTGTTCCTCACCAATATGCTTCTTAGACTCTTGAATACATCTCAGGAACTGAGTCCTGGGTGATCTGAACCAACACAACCAATATCCAGCATGCATTTTATCATGCCCAAGTAAATGCCCCTGGCAGCTCAGCCACACAGCGTACAGAGACGAAATGTCCTTTCCTGCACCGCTCTATGTCCTCCCTGGAGCTAGAAGTGATTGATTTTGGTTTGGTTTGGTTTGGGTGTACTTATTCCAAATTCAAACCCAAGCCTTCTGCTAGTAGTCTGAATCTACTCTCACATCTTTTGTACACATTGCCTGTTCTATAAATTTCATCTTCTTGATGAAATCACTTGAGGGGCCTTCTGCCCAGCTCCAGTCTGGTCTGACTGCCCTTTCTGCCCAGAGCACAGATTAGATCATTCGCCTACTCCTTCCAGCAACACCTTCGGATCCTCTTTATCTCTCTCCAGAGGTGGATTTCCTGCTTTTTTTGTCCTGGGATTTCCTTTTCTTGAGAAGGGTGGACGATGTGCTCTACCTAAATGAGAAAGAGAATAGGGAAGAAAGGAAGGGAAGTAGATTTATTGAGACTTTTCATGTCTGAAAATGCCTTTAGTCTATCTACCTTCCTACTTGATTTGTAGTTTGGCTGGGCATAACATGAAGAGTCACACATTGCTTAATAATAGGGATACATTAGGAGAAATGCATCATTAGTTAACCGTGTCATTGTGCAAACATTACAGAGTGATTTACACAAACCTATATGGTACAGCCTACTACACCCCTAGGCTGTATGGTCTAGCCTAGCGCTCCTAGGCCACAAACCTGTACAGCATGTTAGTGTAGTGAATACTGTAGGCAATGATAACACAAAGGTAAGTATTTGTGCACCTACACACATCTAAACATAGGAAAGGTATAGTAAAAATGTGGTATCTTATGGGACCATCACTGTATTGCAGTCAATGGTTGACTGCAATGTTGCTATGCATTGTGTGCCTGTAGTTTATTTCAAGGGCACTGTTCCATCATCCTCTAGCTTCCAGTGTTGCTGCTAAGAAGTACGAAGTCAGTCTGATTCCTACTCATTTGTATAAGATCTTTCCCACATTCCTGCCCTTTTATATTTTCCATTTTTGGGAACTTGTAGAACCTTCTTTTTGTCCCTAATCTTCACAATGGTATGCTTTGATAAGAATCTGTTTTCATCCATTATTCTGGCTTCCTGGTAAGCCCTTTCAACCTGTAAAGTCTTGCCCTTCAGTTCTGAGACATTTTCTTGAATTATATGATTGATGATTTTTTCCGCTCCATTTTCTCTGTTCTTTCTGGAACTCCTATAAGTTAGATATGGCCCTTCTGTCTGTATCTGTGACATTTTCTTATCTTTTTTATTTTCCATGTCATTTCTTCAATTTTTTTTTTTTTTTTTTTGAGATGGACCCAGCCTGAAGTGCAATGGCAAAATCTCAGCTCACTGCAACCTCTGCCTCCAAGGTTCAAGCAATTCTCCTGCCTCAATCTCCTGAGTAGCTAGGATTACAGGCATGTGCCACCACACCTGATGATTTTTTGTATCTTTAGTAGAGACGGGGTTTCACCATGTTGGCCAGGCTGGTCTTGAAGTGATCTGCCTGCCTTGGCCTCCCAAAGTGCTGGGATTACAGGTGTGAGCCACCTCACCCAGCCTTCAATTTTATCTTCTAATCCTTATGTTGAGGTTTTAATTTATATATGTACATGTGTAAGTATAAATATATATTACATATCCACCCATATACTGTCCATAAATATGATATATAAATAATACATAGCATATATTATAAATATATCAATATAATACATAATATATAGGTAGATAATTTTCATGGGCTCTTTTCTGTTCTCTGAATATTCCTTTTTTCTTACATCCTGTTCTTGTTTTGTGGTTGCAATTCTCTTATCTCTCTGAGGATACTGATGAGATTGTTACTCATTTTGGAAGTTTTCTTCTTTCTGTAGGGTCTCTCTCTGTCACCTAGGATGGGGTACAGTGGCATGATCATAGCTCACTGTAACCTCAAACACTTGGGCTCAAGCCATCCTCCCTGCTCAGCCTCCCCAG
>NW_012116655.1:459168-463374 GCF_000951035.1 Colobus angolensis palliatus
GCCTCCCAAAGTGCTGGGATTACAGGCTTGAGCCACCGCGCCCGGCCAATTTTTCTTTTTTGTAGAGATGAGGCCTTGCTATATTGCCCAGGTTAGTCTTGAACTCCTGGCCTCAAGTGATCCTCTCACCACAGCCCCCCAAACTGCTGGGATTACAGACATGAGCTACCACACCTGACCCTCTTTAGGATTCTTGAGCATGGATTATACACTCCATATGTTCTGCTGAACATTTACAATTATGCTGTAAGATATATTATCACCATCTTACAGATTAAAAAAAGATAATTGGTTGGGTGTGGTAGCTCACTCCTATAATCCCAGCACTTTGGGAGGCCAAGGAGGGTGGGTCACCTGAGGTCAGAAATTCAAGAACAGCCTGGCCAACATGGTGAAATCCTGTCTCTACTAAAAATATAAAAATTAGCCTGGCATGGTGGCAGGCACCTGTTTTTGTTTTTATTTTTTTTATTTTTTTGAGACAGAGTCTCGCTTTGTTGCCCAGGCTGGAGTGCAGTGGCGCGATCTCGGCTCACTGCAAGCTCCACCTCCCGGGCTCAAGCGATCCTCCACCTCAGCCTCCCAAGTAGCTGGGATTATAAGCATGTGCTACCATGCCCAGCTAATTTTTGTATTTTTAGTAGAGATGGGATTTCACTATATGGCCAGGCTGGTCTCGATCTCCTGACCTCATGATCCGCCCGCCTCGGCCTCCCAAAGTGCTGTGATTACAGGCATGAACCACCACGCCCGGCAGGCACCTATAATTCAAGCTACTGGTGAGGCGGAGGCTAGAGAGTCGATTGAACCCAGGAGGCAGAGGGTACAGTGAGCCGAGATCATGCTACTACACTCCAACCTGGGCAACAAGAGCTAAACTCTGTCTCAAAATAAAACAAAGATAATCAAAGTTCACCAAGTTGCTTTTTTCTGTTTGTTGACTTTAGTCTTTCTTGTCAGGGGCTTTGCCCAGATTTTGGGTGGCGTCTGGACTCTGCCAGAGCGTTGCTGACTCACTGCCTCACTCATGAGTCTATTGGGCTGCTGTAGCAGAGCACCAGAGACTGGGTGCTCCAACAACGGAAGCTTATTTTCTCACAGTTCTGGAGACTGGAAATGCAAGACCGCAGTGTCAGCAAGGCTGATGCCTTCTGAGGCCTCTCTCCTTGGCTTGCAGACGGTGTCTTCTCCGTGTGTCTTTACATAGTCTTCCCTTTCTATGTGTCTGTCCAAATTCCTGCTTCTTATTAGGGCGCCAGCCATATTGGATTAAGGCCATCTGTGTGACCTCATTTTACCTTAATCCCCTCTTCAGAGACCCTATCTCCACATACAGCCACATTCGGAGGTACCAGGGGTTAGGAGTTCGACGTGGGGATTTGGGGAGACATAGTGTAGTCCGTAGCACCCCCCCTATAGTCCCGAAGCCCTGGCTCTGTGGCCCAGGTTCCACCACTTCTTGGAAACAGCTCCTCCCAGAGTCACCAGTCACCTTCTTACTGTCAATTTCTCCAGAGAGAGGCTCCTCTGTCCTCTCTAGCTGGGTCTTTCAGCAGCATGTGACCCCCTGGCTCGCCCACTTCTCCTGAGAGCCCACCCTCTGTCATTTGTTGGGTCTCCTTTCTCACCAGTTTTCCTCCTACATCTCTGCGTTGTCCTGTGTCCTGGGCTTCTCAGCCTGTCCCTCAAAATTTGGGCAGCCCCGGAACCCTGTGGTCTACTTCTTCCGCTCCACTAAGGCTGTGAGGTCCAGTGACCACCTGCCTCACATGACATAGGGTAGGCTGGGGGATGCCTGTTAAAAGCCAGATTCCAGATGAGCATGGTGGTTCCTGCCTATAATTCCAGTACTTTGGGAGGCAAAGGTGAATGGATCGCTTGAGCCCAGGAGTTTGACAACAGCCTGGGCAACATGGTGAAACCCCATCTCTACAAAAAAATACAAAAATTAGTCAGGCACGGTGGCGCATGCCTGTAATCCCAGCTACTCCAGAGGCTGAGGCAGGAAAGTCACCTGAGCCTGGGAAGTGGATGCTGCAGTGAGCTGAGATCACGCCACTGCACTCCAATCTAGGTGACAGAGTGAAACCCTGTCTCCAAAAAAAAACCAAAGTCAGATTCCCAGGCCGCATCTGACGCTGTCTCAGCCAGCATCTCTGGGGGTGGGGCCCAGGACTCTTTCTCTTTAATAAGATCCCTAAATGATTCTTATGTACACTAAATAGTAGCTAACATTTGCTAAGCAGTCACCAGGCACCGACCTAAGCCTTGGGCAAATATTAACTAACTGAATCTTCCAGCAACTCTGTGAGATAAGAATGGATTCCTTCCACTTTAGGAACAGGGTAAGGAGGCTCGGAGATTCAGTAATTCGCCCAACATCACGCAGCTTGTAAATGGCAGTGCTCGGATTTGAGCCCAGGCCACTGGTTTCAGAGCCCATGAAACCACCGCTGTTGGTGTCACAAGGTTTCAGATCCGTTGTTCTTGGAGATCTCAATCATCTGGCACCTGTATTCTCCAAGGCCTCAGATTTGAGCCCAGGGTCCTGTCACCAGCCCAGACCCTCCCCTTAGGCTAACCCTCCTGTCCCTACCTGGATGTCTCTCAGGCACCTCTGACCCATATTCTGGACCTATTCTTCATCTTCCTCCCAAAGCACTCCTGCCCCAGGGCTTCACACCCTGGTGAGCCCCAGTAATGAGCCACCAACCTGTCTCCCTCCCTTCTCTCCCTCACCTCCCACATCCCCTCTCTTTGACCTTGGGTTTCCTAGTGCCTCACCTTTCCTCACCATCCCTTCCTATCCCCTTGGCCCCGTCCCTTCCCCCTGCACCCCTAAACCCACCTCCAATTCCTGCCCCCACATCACCCTTCCCCGTTGCAGTCCCTGAACCCACCTCCAATTCCCACTCTCATATTCCCTTCCCCCTCGCAGCCCCTGAACCCACCTCCAATCCACACCCTCATATCCACTTCCCCTTCACAGTCCCTGAACCCACCTCTAATTATCCCCACCCCCACATCACTTTCCCCCCCTCAGCCCCTGAACCCACCTCCAATTATCCCTACCCCCACATCCCCTTTCCCCCCAGCCCCGAACTCACCTCCAATTCCCTCCCCGCACATCCCCTTCCCCCTCTCAGTCCCTGAACCCACCTCCAATTCCCACCCCCACATCACCCTTCCCCCTTGCAGCCCCTGAACCCACGTCCAATCCCCTCACCGCACATCCTCCCTTCTCCTTGGACGCCCTAGAACCCTTCCCAATGTGCAAATCTGACCACTCCATTTCCCTGCTGAAGAGCCACCATGGGCTGCCCATTGGCGCGGAGGAAATTCTAAATCCCTTTTCTGGCACTCAGGGCCGTGTCCAGCCTGCTCTCTTGCCAGTGCTCTGGGCAGTCTGTGGCTCCCAGAAGCCTTCCTGCGCTGTTGGCTTCTGTGCTGGCCCTTTTCCCTGCCTTGGAGTCTTTTCTCCCTTTCTTTGCTGATAAATTGTTTTTCTTTCTTTCTTAAATTTTTTTTTAAGAGATGGAATCTTGCTCTGTCACCCAGGCTGAAGCGTGATCTCAGCTCCCTGCAACCTCCATCTGGTTCAAGGACTCGCCTGCCTCAGCCTCCCGAGTAGCTAGGATTACAGGCACGTGCCACCATGCCCGGCTAATTTTTTTTTTTTTTTTAAGTATAAGTGCAGTTTCACCATGTTGGCCAGGCTGGTCTTGAAGTGATCTGCCTGCCTTGGCCTCCCAAAGTGCTGGGATTACAGGTGTGAGCCACCTCACCCAGCCTTCAATTTTATCTTCTAATCCTTATGTTGAGGTTTTAATTTATATATGTACATGTGTAAGTATAAATATATATTACATATCCACCCATATACTGTCCATAAATATGATATATAAATAATACATAGCATATATTATAAATATATCAATATAATACATAATATATAGGTAGATAATTTTCATGGGCTCTTTTCTGTTCTCTGAATATTCCTTTTTTCTTACATCCTGTTCTTGTTTTGTGGTTGCAATTCTCTTATCTCTCTGAGGATACTGATGAGATTGTTACTCATTTTGGAAGTTTTCTTCTTTCTGTAGGGTCTCTCTCTGTCACCTAGGATGGGGTACAGTGGCATGATCATAGCTCACTGTAACCTCAAACACTTGGGCTCAAGCCATCCTCCCTGCTCAGCCTCCCCAG
>NW_012116655.1:463424-478500 GCF_000951035.1 Colobus angolensis palliatus
GGTGACCTGCCCGCCTCAACCTCCCAAAGTGCTAGGATTACAGGCATGAACCACTGCACCCAGCCTCTTTCTGAAATTTTTAATTGAGGTAAAATTCACATAAAATTCACCATTGTAGCCATCTTAGAGTACAATTCAGTAGTTTGGGGGATATTCACGATGTTGTGAAACTGCCACTGTCTAGTTCCAGAACCTTTTCATCACCCCAGAAGGAACCTGAACCTCCCCATTTCCCCTGCCCAGCCCCTGGCAACCATGCATATGCTGTCTTTCTCTGTGGGTTTGTCCATCCTAGAAATTCCATATGAATGGACTCATATGTGACCTTTGTGTCTGCTGCTTTTGCTCAGGAAAATGTTTTTGAGATTCATCCATGTTGTAGCATGGATCAGGACTTCATTCCTTTTTTGTTTGTTTTTGAGATGGAGTGTTGCTCTTGTTGCTCAGGCTAGAGTGCAGTGATGCGATCTTGGCTCACTGCAACATCTGCCTCCTGGGTTCAAGCAATTCTCCTGCCTGAGCCTCCCAAGTGGCTGGGATTACAGATGCCACCACCATGCCTCGCTAATTTTTTGTATTTTTAGTAGAGATGGTGTTTTACCATGTTGGCCAGGCTGATCTCATACTCCTGACAGCTCAGGTGATCCACCCGCCTCAGCCTCCCAAAGTGCTGGAATTACAGGCGTGAGCCACCAGACCTGGCCAACTTCGTTCCTTTTTTTAAAAATTGGCCTGGTGTGGTGGCTCATGCCTGTAATCCCAGTCCTTTGGGAGGCTGAGGTGGGTGGATCACCTGAGGTCAGGAATTCGAGACCGGCCTGACCAACATGGTGAAACCCCCTCTCTACTAAAAATACAAAAAAATTAGCTGGGCCTGGTGGTGCGTGCCTGTAGTTCCAGCTACTTGGGAGGCTGAGGCAGGAGAATTGCTTGAATCCGGGAGGTGGAGGTTATAGTGAGCCGAGATGGCACCATTTCACTCCAGCCTGGGCAAAAAGAGCAAAACTCCGTCAAAAAAAAAAAATTAACTTTCTTCCTTTTTAAGGCTGAATAATATTCCACTATATGGACGTACCACATTCTGTCTGCCTGTTCATCCGTTGATAGACACCTGGGTCATTTCCACCTTTGGCTGTTAGGAATAATACTGCTATGAACACTCCTGTACAAGTTTTCATGTGGGTGTGTCCATTCTCCTGAGTATACACCTTGGAGGGGGATTGCTGGGTCACATGGTCAGCCTATGTTTAGCTTTTTGAGGGATCAACACACTATCTTCACAGTGGCTAATATTTTACACATCCACCAGCAGTGCACAGGGGTTCTAGGTCCCCATGTCTCTTCAACACATATTTTCCATGTGTTGGTAGTGACCATCCAGTGGGTGGGAAGTGGTGTCTCACTGTGGCAGTTAATGCTTCCTTGTCCCTCAAAATTTCATGCCAGGGCCACCTCCTCCAAGGAGATTTCCCTGACACTCTGGCCTCGTTAGGGCACCCCCAGGTTCCCACAGGCTCTGAGGTGTTGATCTGTCCTGGGAATAAGCACTCTTCTGCTGCTGTCTGCATACACACATCCTCCATAAGACGCTGAGCTTGCTGAGGGCAAAGGGGCCCTGGGGCCGAGCTCAGCACGAGTTGAATCAGCAATTGCATCCCTGGGCTGCGCTCATCAGCTGCCGTCCTGGCCAGACTTTCATTTGGGGTTTGGTGCCTGCGCACATCTGGGTTGGTGATTTTTGGTGGTGGGTGCTGTCTTGGAAGCCCACCTTGCTCCCATGTGTCCCAAAGGCCCCCACTTCCTCCCTGACCCACGTTCACTTGCCAGTGAGGCCTGAGGGGGGTGTGAGCATGTGCATCTTTGTCCCCAGGCCAACCTGAGCAAGGCTGGGCTTTCCAATGCTTGCCCTTGGTCAGGGGCCCATCGTTCAGGCCATTGAGGTTACCTTAGGGAGTGGGGTGGGCTTGATCCTCCTGTCTTGAGTTCAGAGAGCTGGGTCTGTGGCCTGCCTGGTTCTGAGTGACCAGGGACAAGTCACCTCCCTCCCCTGGCTCAGCCTGTTCATGGATAAAGGGATCCACAGCCCTGTCTGTGCAGGTGCAGTGGGTGCCTGTGTTAGTCTGCTAGGGCTACCGTAACAAAGCACTACAGACTGGGGGCCTCAACAGAACCTCACTGTCTCATGATCTGGAGGCCGTGAGGTCAAGATCAAGGTATTGGCAAGGAAGAGCCCTTCCTAGGAATGTGCAGAAAGGCTTTATTCTAGGCCTCTCTCTCCTCAGCATGTCACTGCTGTCTTCTCCTTGTCTCTTCACCTCATCGGAATTCCCTCTATGTGTGTCTGTGTCCAAATCTCCCCTTTTGATAAGGACATGGGTCATACTGGATTAGGACCCACCCTACTGACATCATTTTAATTTAATGACCTTTGTAAAGACCCTATCTCTAAATAAGGTTACAGCTGGCTGTCTGGTATCCAGGGATCAAACCAACCGTGGATTGAAGATATTTGAGAAAAAATAAATTAACTTAAAATAACAACACAACAATAAAAAAAAGTATAACAACTATGTATGTAGTATTTACATCATATTAGACATTATAAGTAATCTAGAGACGATTTAAAGTACATGGGAGGATGTACTTAGGTTATATGCAAATACTATGTCATTTTATTTATTTATTTATTTATTTTTCTTTGAGATGAAGTTTTGCTCTTGTTGCAAAGGCTGGAGTGCAATGGTGCAATCTTGACTCACTACAACCTCTGCCTCCCAGGTTCAAGCAATTCTCCTGCCTCAGCCTCCCAAGTAGCTGGGATTACAGGTGTGCGCCACCATGCCTGGCTAATTTTTGTATTTGTAGTAGAGACGGGGTTTCACCATGTTGACTAGGCTGGTCTTGAAGTCCTGATCTCAGGTGATCCGCCTGCTTCGGCCTCCCAAAGTGCTGGGATTACAGGCGTGAGCCACTGCGCCTGGCTACTATGCCATTTTATTCATGGGACTTGAGCATCCTTAGATTTTGGTATCTGTGAGGGTCCTGGAACAAATCCCTCATGGATATCAAGGGACAACTACACTCTTGAGGTCCTGGGGATTAGGACTTCAACATTAGAATTTTGGGGGATACCCAGGCATTATAGCTCATACCTGAATTCTCAGTGTTTTGGGTGGCTGAGGCAGCAGCATCTCTTGATCCCAGGAATTTGAGACCAGCCTGGGCAATAAAGCAAGACCTTGTCTTTACCAAAAATAATTTTAAAAATTAGGTGGATGCGGTGGTGCACATCTGTAGACCCAGCTACTTGAGAGGCTGAGGAATGTCACTTGAGCCCAGGAGTTCAAGGTTGCAGTGAGTTATGATCACTTATTACACTCTAGCCTGGATGACAGAGAAAGACTCTATTTCTTAAAGAAAAAAAAAGTAAAAGAAAAAATAATTTTAATTTTAGGGGGATATCTCCCAAATTAACTATTTATCCTTGTCCCAGGCTCTGCTTCTGGAGGAGCCCAGTGGAGCCACTGCCCTACCTTGCTCTTCATCCTGGTGAGGATCAAGCCAGCAGATGCCGGCCACTGCTCCATGGCCATGGACTCAACACCCAACACAGCAGACAAATCCCTGCCCTGTGGAGTTCATGGCCAGGCTGGGGGTGGGGGTGGGGCAGGTGGCAAACACACCATTGGTTTGGCTGAGGGTGGGCCTGGGGAGGCTACTTGAACCCAGGGTGGTCAGAGAAGGCCTCACTGAGGAGTTAATATCTGAGCTGAGATCTGAATGGTAAGAAGATTCCAGTCATGGCAGGTGCTAGGAGAAGAGCACTTCCCCTATCCGATACATCAATATGGAGGTGTCTCTGCCTCTCCCACCCTCCTTCCCAACCACAAGCTCTTGCGCCAGGCCAGGAAGACCTGAGGAGCACGACTTCAGGGAGAAGAGCCAGATTCCTGTCCTGAGAGCAGTGATGGAGTCTGCTTAGTCTGGAGGAGAAAGTGGAGCTCCCTGGATTCTCCAAAGGGCCGTCAGAGGGCAGAGGGGTTGAGGAAGTAGAGGAAGAGGCAAGAGTGGATGTTACACGGAGAGAGCAAGAAATTTGTGATGAAGATGCGTGGAGAGTGAGCTACCCATCCCTGGAGGTATTTAAGCCCAAGCTGTATGATCTCTTGGAAGGATACCATGGAGGGGACCCAGAAAGTCTGGGTTCGCTGTCAGAAGCACTCAGACAGGGCCAGCCCTCTGATTTTGAGCTATGGTAACACAGTGGGCCCCCGCTCCTGCCCCTCTTATGAAGTCAAAGAAACAACTCTGACCTTGGCCTAGAGTCACAACCGCCTGGGGACAGTTTCCCAAGGGCACATGGTAATTCCTGTACTGTCCTTGTCATCCACCAGGTGGCAATGTTTGCCTGGTGTTGGGGCAGAATTGCACTCCCTGAAGTATTTTTAAAAGACTGGTGAACTGGGGAGATACCAGCGTTGCAATGACCCAGGAATGGCCAGAAGGCGCATTGCCCGAGTGTGGAAAACCCTTACAGACCCCCAGACATGCACTAAGATGGAAGTGGGTATATGTGGCCTCATGAGAAGAGTCAGCACAGACCAGAGGCCCCTCTCAGCTCTGCCACCTTCCAGCTGTGTGACATTGAGCAAAACACCTCTCGAAGTCTCAGTCTTCTCCTCCATAAATCAAAGACTGGCCCTATCTTGAGATTTTGCCTAGATGATTAAAAACAGTCCACGTGCCTGGCCCAGAGCAGGTCGCCAATAAAACATGGCAGCAGTCATCAGTGGTGTAGGAACTAAGCTCTCAATGTCTAAATGGCTCCCCAAAGTCTCCAAGAGCCCCTTCTCTTATCTGAAGAAAGACAGTGGACGTTCCTGCCCCTCTTAGTCCAACGATGGGAACTTTGATTGCCCTTGAGGGCCCTGGTGGCTCCCCAGGCTGGTGAGGCCCCGGCAAAGCATGGCTTTCTTCCTGTTGGCGACTTCCATTCAAGCAGATGCTCTCCAGACCCCAACTCTGTAGAGAATCGGTCTTTTGGAAAAAATAGTGCTCCTCTCCTCTTCATAGTTTGCCTTTCTTTCTTTTCTTCTTCTTTTTTTTTTTTTTTTTTTTTTTGAGACAGGGTCCCGCTCTGTCGCCCAGGATGGAGTGCAGTGGTGTGATCTCAGCTCCCTGAGCTCACTCAGCTCACTCTGCCTCCTGGGCTCAAGTGATCCTCAGGCCTCAGCCTTGTACCCATACCTGGCTAATTTTTTGTATTTTTAGTAGAGATGGGGTTTTGAGGTTTCGCTGTGTTGGCCAGGCTGTTCTCGAACGCCTGAGCTCAAGTGATCTGTCTGCCTCAGCCTTTCAAAGTGCTGGGATTACAGGGATGAGCCACCTCAACCAGCCTTATGGTTTGCTTTTCTTATTTCATTTCTTGATAAAAATTAATAGAGGTTCTTGAATCCCTCAAAAGTGTTGACTGTGGAATGTGAAGCTTTCCGTAGTTTCGTTCCTGGTGCTAAGTGCTGGTAGAAATTTGTGTAGATTCCTTTGGGACTTCTTCTAAGCATATGCCTAAGCCCACATTCACATAAAAGTTATTATTATTTCTGAAAAATACTGGTTCCTCCATTCATTCCTTCATGTGCATTGAGTCTGTGTTTGGCACTGTGAACCCTAGGGTACAGTGAAAAACAAGGCTCTTAAAACCCTGCCCTTAACTGGCATTCCAGCTGGGAATGACACAGACTCCATAAGCAGGAGCAGAGGAGGGCACGGGTAAATTGGAGTAAAGAGTTAGCAAGTGTGTTTGTTTCCTGCTGTAATGAATTGCCACAGGTGACAGAAATTTGTTCTCTCACAGTTCTGGAGAACAGAAGCCTGAAATCAGTGTCACTGTGCAGAAATCAAGATGTCTGCAGGGCCGTGCTCCCTCCGCTGGGCTCTAGGGCAGACTTGTTCCTTACCTCCTCCAGTTTCTGGCAGCTGTCGGCTTTCCTTGGCTTGTGGCCACATGACTGCTGTCTTCCAGGCCAGCATCTTTGGAGCTCTCTCCACTCCATCTGCACCCTGTCTTCTCTTCTGTGGGTGGTCATCTGCCTCCTCATTATTATTATTATTATTATTTTGAGATGGAGTTCCACTCTTGTTACCCAGGCTGGAGTGCAGTGGCACAATCTCAGCTCACTGGAACCTCTCCCTCCTGGGTTCAAACAATTCTCCTGCCTCAGCCTCCCCAGTGGCTGGGACCACAGGCATGTGCCACCACGCCCAGCTAAGTTTTGTATTTTTAGTAAAGATGGGGTTTCACCATATTGGCCAGACTGGTCTCGAACTCCTGACCTTATGATCCACCCACCCTGGCCTCCCAAAGTGCTGGGATTACAGGCGTGAGCCACGGCGCCCGGCCTGCCTCCCCATTCTTATGAAGACACTAGTGATGGCATTCGGGGCCCACCTCGATACCCCAGGACAATCTCCTCATCTCGGAATCCTCAGTCACACCTGATAGACCCACCCCCCTTTTTGCCACGTAAGAAAATTGTCTCAGTTTTTTGTTTCTATAACTGACCACAGACTGGGTCATTTATAAACAATAGAGGTTTATGTACTCATGGTTCTAGAGGCTCGGGAGTCCAAGCGCATGGCACTGGCATCTGGTGAGGGCCTTCTTATGGCATCATTCCATGGCACAGGGCTTCACATGGGAGACAGCAGACGCTTGTCAGCTCAGGTCTTTTGTTCTCTCCTTTTTTAAGGACAATTTGTTGGAGACAGGACTCACTCTATTGCTCAGACTGGAGGGCAGCAATGTGATCATGGCTTACTGCAGCCTCCACCTCCCCAGGCCCAGGCAATCTTCTCATCTCATGCTTCTCGAGTAGCTTGGACTACAGTAGGCATGGACGAAATTACCACACCCAGCTAATTTTTGTATTTTTTGTAGAGATGAGGTTTCATTATGTTGCCCAGGCTGGTCTTAAACACCTGGGCTTAAGCTATCCACCCACTCAGTCTCCCAAAGTGCTGGGATTACAGGCATAAGCCACCTCATCCAGCCTCTTCCTCTTCTTATAAAGTCATCAGTCCCATCCTGGGTGCCTTGCCCTGATGACCTCATCTAATACCAACTACCCCTCAAAGGCAACACCTCCAATCAACATATGAATTTGGGGATTAAGTCTCCAAAACATGAAATTTAGGAGACACATTCAAAACACAGTAGACTGTCCTGGGCCCCAAAATTCCTGTCCTCACATGTAGAATGTAGTCATTCCATCCCCAAAGCCCCAAAGTCTTAACTTATTACAGCATCAACTCAAAAGTCCAAAGTCCGGAGTCTCATCTGAATGAGATATGGGTGAGACTCAAGACACGATTCATCCTGCGGTGAATTCCTTCCAGCTGTGACCCTGTGAGATCAAGCAAGTTATCTCCTTCCAAAATACAATGGGGGCACAGGCGTTGGATAGACATTCCCATTCCAAAAGGCAGAAGTAGGCAAGACGAAAGGGGTAGATGGTCCCAAAGAAGCCCAAACACAACAGGGTAGACATTGTATCTTTTTTTTTTTTTTTGTCTGTTGCCAGGCTAGAGTGCAGTGACATGATCTCCGTTCACTGCAACCTCCACCTCCTGGGTTCAAGTGATTCTCCTGTCTCAGCCTCCTGAGTAGCTGGGACTACACAGGTGCATGCCACCATGCGCTAATTTTTTGTATTTTTAGTAGAGACGGGGTTTCACCATGTTGGCCAGGCTGGTCTTGAACTCCTGACCTCGTGATCCGCCCGCCTCAACCTCCCAAAGTGCTGGGATTACAGGCGTGAGCCACCACGCGTGGCCCTTGTTCTATTGTCTTGCCGATCTTTCTCCCTGTATTAATTTCCTTAGCAAACAGTTGCTGGGTCACCCTTTTGGTTCCCTGTCCTGAACATGCCTTCTCTCTTTTTATGTGGCCAGGCTGAGAATTTTCCAAGACTTTCTGTTTTGCTTCCCTTTTGATTATAAATTTCATCTTTAAGTCGTTTTCCCTCTTGCAGCTTAATGTAAGTAGCTGTGCAGCAGCCGGAACACTTTGCAGCTTAGATAGTTCTTTTGCCGGATATCCTAATGTATAGCTCTTAAATTCTGCATTCCATAGAGCCCCTGGCACAGACACAATCCAGCCAAGTTCTTGGCCCGTTTATAACAAGGATGGGCTTTACTCCAGTTTCCAATATCTTGTTCCTCAGTTCCATCTGAGACTTCATCAGAGTGGCCTTTATTCTCCATATTTCTATCTGCATTCTGGTCACGACCACTTCAGTAATCTCTCAGAAGTTCCAGACTTCCCCTAGTCTTCTTGTCTTTGGAGACCTCACAAGAATTGCCCTTAATGCTCTTTTTACAGCAATACAGGCTTTTTTCTAGCCTGCTTCTCCAAATTCTTCCAGCCCGTTGGGTAATGCTGCTCAGTATCGCATTTCAAAGCTGCTTCCGTGTTTTTGGGTATTTGTTACTAGCAACACTTCTCAGTACCAATTTTCTGTCTAGTGTATTCTCTGTTGTTATAACAGAATATCACAGACTGGTAATTTATAAGCAATAGAAGTTTATTTAGTGCATGGTTCTGGAGGCTCGGGAGTCCCAGAGCATGGTGCCAGCATCTGGTGAGGGCCTTCCTACAGTGTCAGGAAACGGCACAGCATGTCACATGGCGAGAGGGCAAGAGTGTGCCAGCTCGTCTGTCTTCTTCTTATAAAGCCACCAGTCCCATCACGGGGCTCCACCCTCAGGCCCTCGTCTAATCCTAATTATCTCCCAAAGGCCCCACCTCCTATCAACATATGAATTTGTGGATTTATTTAAAATCATTTTTTCGGGGGGCTAGAGATGGGGTCTCACTATGTTGCCCAGGCTGGTCTTGAACTCCTTACCTCAAGCCATCCTCCCACCTCAGCCTCTCAAAGTGCTGGAATTACAGATGCGAGCCACCACACCCAGCTGGGATTAAGTTTTGTTTTGTTTTGTTTTTGTGACGCAGCCTCGCTCTGTCACCCACATTGGAGTGCAGTGGTGCGATCTCAGCTCGCGGCAAGCTCCGCCTCCTCCCAGGTTCACGCCATTCTCCTGCCTCAGTCTCCTGAGTTGCTGGGACGACAGGTGCCCGCCACCACGCCCAGCTATTTTTTTTGTATTTTTAGTAGAGATGGGGTTTCACCGTGTTAGCCAGGATGGCCTCGATCTCCTGACCTTGTGATCCGCCTGCCTCAGCCTCCCGGGATTAAGTTTTAACACATGAAATTTGGGGAACACATTCAAACCATAGCAGAAAACTTCATGAGTTCCAGGATTAGGATATGAACATCTTTTGGGGGGCATTCTTCAGAGAACATCCAAGGCAGGTGGAAATGCTATTTCAGGGACAGGGACGCAGAAGCCTGGAGGTGGTGATGAAATGGCTGGGCAGGCCCCAGCCCTGCGCCTGACGCATGGTGGGTGCTCACAGGCAAATGACGTCACTGGTAAGTGAATGCATGAGCTGCTGGCCGATGGCTGTCTCTCTCTCTCAGCGTGTGCCTGGCCAAGCGCAGTGGCTCCGGCCTGTAGTTGCAGCACTTTGGGAGGCCAAGGTGGGAGGATCACTTGAGCTCAGGAGTTTGAAACCAGCCTGGGAACATGGTAAAACCCTATTTCTACAAAAGATATAAAAAATTAGCTGGGCATGGTGGCACCTGCCTATAGTCCCAGCTACTCTGGAGGCTGAGGTGGAAGAATCACTTTAGCCTGGGAAGTGGAGGTTGCAGTGAGCCAAGATCGCACCACTGCACTCCAGACTGGACAAAAGAGTGAGATGTCTCAAAAAAAAAAAAAAAAAAATGTGTGTGCCTCAGCTGGTGATCCAATACTGACCAACGTCGTGAACAGCATGGCACAGACAGCGGGGATGTGGTGCTGCTTCTGTTTTCCCGGCTGTAGCTGAGCAACCGAGTGGGACCATCCCCAGCTCTGGGCAGACACTAATGCTTGCTGGTAGCCTCCCCAGCGTGATCCTACACTGTCACCGGTGAATGAGGATGGCCTTCAGCAAGCGTTCAGTGGCCAGGGTAGGAACATGAGACATAGTGTTGGCAGGGCCTGGTTTCTGTCCTAGGTCCCTGCCTCTTACTTGTGTGACACCAGCAAAGACCGTTCTCCCTCTGGTCATTGAGTGGTAACCACCTCCGAGGCCAGGGGCTGGTCCTCGGGAGATCTTAGCTTCTGCCTCCAGGCCTTTGCACCTGCTGTTCCCCTGCCTGGACTTCTCTTCCCTGACATCTTTGCAAAGCAGGTGTCCTTGCCTGCAGATCTCAGTGTGACTGTCACCTGCTTAGAAAGGCCTTCCAAGGCCACCCTCCCTACAGTTGCTGCCTGGTCTCTTTCCATCTCAAATCGCAGCTTAAAACACAAAGGCTCAGCCAGGTGCAGTGGCTGACTCCCTTAATTTCAACACTTTGGGAGGCCGAGGCGGGTGGATCACCTGAGGTCACGAGTTTGAAACCAACCTGACCAACATGGTGAAACCTCGTCTCTACTAAATACAAAAAATTATCTGGGCGTGGTGGTCCATGCCTGTAATCCCAGCTACTTAGGAGGCTGAGGCAGGAGAATCGCTTGAACCCAGGAGGAAGAGGCTGCCATGAGCCGAGATTGCGCCATTGCACTCCAGACTGGGCAACAAGAGAGAAACTCTATCTCAAACAAATAAACAAACAAAACCAGACGGGCTTGTTGCTCTCTGAATGGTTTTGACTGTGTCTTGGCTCACATGTGAACCCTGCTCACCTCATCCCCTGGGGAGTGCCTGGTGGCCAACACACAGTAGGCGCTCAGAGAGTATGTGTGGGTCAGTGAATGGAAGGAAGGGAAGATGGGGTAAGAGGGAGCAGGAGCGGGCGGGAATACAGAGGGTTATAAACACAGATGGGGAGGACACAGCCAGGGCGCAGAATAGATGTCTAAAAACACGCAGGGCCACTCAGGGCACCTGGGCTGAGATTTGAGGGGGACGTGCCCCTCCGCAGGGAGGTCTGGCCTGCACTCGGGACCTACTGGGGCTGCCGAGGAAGTGAAGGGGCAGCCACTTCATCACTGGACCCATCTTGGGGCCGGGATTGTGCCTGGGCATTGGGTCAGCACCCTCAGAGGGGATGGTGGTCGTTTGGCTGAGGGCTCCTAGTGTGCAGCTGACTGCCAGGGGTCTGCAGGGGAAGATCCCAGGCGGGCAGAAGGTACAAGTCCAGGTCGGCCCGCTGGGGCACGTGGGCATGGCTACCCCATCAGCAAAATAGTCCGTTCCTGCGGCTTCCTCCTCGGCTGTAAAGACATCACTTGCTGTGCTCCTTTCAGGCACTTTGAAGCTTGGCCCCATGACCACTCCGGTAGAGGAGAAACAGGCCTTGTCCACCTCCTCTGCCAGAAGAGCCCTTCCTCCTCTAGGGCCCTTCACGGACCCAGGCAGGTCAAAGTTACCAGGGAGCACAGGAAACTGGAAGGAGCCTGGCTGGAGCACCTTGTGCCAAGAGAGCTGTCCTTTCATTTCTTCCTCCAGTGTTGGTGCAGGGCCTAGGTCCTGGCATGTTATCACAGTAACAGATTAAGCCTACTGGGCTTCTGGGTCCGGTGGGGACTTGGGCAACTTTTCTGTCTACCTAAAGGATTGTAAATGCACCAATCAGTGCTCTGTGTCTAACTAAAGGTTTGTAAACACACCAATCAGCACTCTGTAAAAATGCACCAATCAGCACTCTATAAAACGGACCAATCAGCAGTCTGTAAAATGGACCAATCAGTGCTCTGTAAAATGGACCAATCAGCGTTCTGTAAAATGGACCGATCAGCAGGATGTGGGTGGAGCCAAATAAGGCAATAAAAGCTGGCTATCCAAGCCAGGAGCCTCAACGTGTTAGGGGATTGTTTCCTGATGTTGAAGCTCTGTGCTTTTTGTTCTTTGCAATAAGTTTTGCTGGTGTGTCTCGTTATTGGGGTTTGCACTGTTTTTATGAGCTGTAACATTCACGGTGAAGGTTTCACTCCTGAAGCCAGTGAGACCCTTGAACCCAGTGGGAGAAACGAACAACTCAGAATGCGTCACTTTTAGGAGCTATAACTATAACTCACTGCCAAGGTCTGTGATTTCGTTCCTGAAGTCAGTATAGATCACGAAGCCACCAGAAGGAAGTAACTCTAGACACATCTGAACATGTGAAGGAACAAACTCCGGACACACACACCATCTTTAGAACTGTAAGACTCACCACCAGGGTCCGCGGCATCATTCTTGAAGTCAGCGAGACCAAGAACCCACTGGAAGGAACCAATTCCAGACACAACAGGTCCACGTAAGACACTGCTGATTTTATTTGTGATGTGTTCTGCTGTACTTCCAGCCCCTTCTATCCGTCCCCTGCCAAAGCTGCCTCCTGTGGTTTTTTTTTCTGAGACGGGGTCTCGCTCTGTTGCCTAGGCTGGAGTGTAGTGGTGAGATCTGAGATGACTGCAATGTGTGCTTCCCGGGTTGAAGTGATTGTCCTGCCTCAGCCTCCCAAGTAGCTGAGATTACAGGCATGCGGCACCATACCTAGCTACGTTTTTGGGATTTTTTTTTTTTTTTTGAAGAGGGAGTGTTGCTCTGTCACCCAGGCTGGAGTGCAGTGG
Source organism: Colobus angolensis palliatus (assembly GCF_000951035.1). Lineage (NCBI taxonomy): Eukaryota > Metazoa > Chordata > Mammalia > Primates > Cercopithecidae > Colobus > Colobus angolensis. The sequence continues at coordinate 476,091 of NW_012116655.1, forward strand.
CACGATCTGGGTTCACTTCACTGCAAGATCTGCCTCCCAACTTCACACCGGTCTCCTGTCTCAGCCTGCTGAGTTAGCGGGAACTACAGGCGCTTGCCACCACGACCCACTAATTTTGTGTATTTTTAGTAGAAACAGAGTTTTGCCGTTTTGGTCAGGCTGGTCTCGAACTCCTGATCTCAGGTGATCTGCTCGCATCGGCCTTCTAAAGTACTGGGATTACAGGCATGAGTCACCATGCCCGGCTTTTTTTATTTTTATTTTTTGGTGGAGGGGACAGGTTTGCACTTGTTGGCCAGGTTGGAGTGTAGTGACACGATCTTGGCTCAGTGCAACCTCCACCTCCTGGGTTCAAGCAATTCTCCTGCCTCGGCCTCCTAAGTAGCTGGGATTACAGGCATGCACCACCACACCTGACTAATTTTGTATTTTTAGTAGAGATGGGGTTTCTCCATGTTGATCAGGCTGGTCTGGAACTCCTCATCTCAGGTGATCTGCCTGCCTCGGTCTCCCAAAGTACTGGGATTACAGGTGTGAGCCACCGCACCCTGCCCTAATTCGTGTATTTTTAGTAGAGACAGGGTCTCACCGTGTTGGCCAGGCTGGTGGTGAACTTGTGCCCACGTGATCCACCTACCTTGGCCTCCCAAAGTGGTGAGATTACAGGTGTGAACCACTGTATCCGGCCCAAGGCTGCCTTTTAATGAGGCTGATATTTGGTCCTTAGCTGTATGTCTAGCCGTACATAAGCACACATGTGGCTGCGTGACTGTGGGCCGGTGTTATGCTGCAGTTGGTGGTATTTCTCATGACTCTGAGCATCATAATCTATCCCTGGAGCTGTGAGCACCCCGAATTCACTGCTTCTCACTGGCGTGTGGAACCCCGAAAGGGGCACTCATCACATTCTCTTCATTTACCTGGTGATGGGCTTCTAGGTGGGGTCACAGCCTTGGGGGAAGGATGGCTTGGGTAAAGGCTGATGAGGGGCTTACACCGTGGAACAGAAGGTGGACCCCACTTCACGTGATTGCAAAGGTGGATACTTAACCTGTATCAACAGTGTAAAAAGGCAACCCACAGAATGGGAGACCATGTGTGCAAATTATATGTCTCACAAAGGTCAGATATCCAGAATATATAAAGAACTGTTACAATTCAACAAAACGATAAAACAACCCAATTCAAAAAGGATCAGAGAACTTGAATAGACATTTCTTCAAGAATATGTACAAGTGACTAACAAGTATGTGAAAAGATGCTGACCACCATTAGTCATGAAGGAAATGTAAGGCCAGCTGTGTTGGCTCACGTTTGTAATCTCAGCACTTTAGGAGGCCAAGGACGGGCAGATCACCTGAGATCAGGAGTTTGAGACAAGCCTGGCCAAGCCAACATGGTGAAACCCCATCTCTACTAAAAACACAAAAAGTTGCTGGGCACCGTGTGTAATCCCAGCTACTTGGGAGGCTGAGGCAGGAGAATTGCTGGAACCCCGGAGGCGGTGGTTGCAGTGAGCTAAGATTGAGCCACTACATTCCAGCCTGGGTGACACAGTGAGACTGTCTTAAACGAAAAAGAAATGTAAGTCAAAGCCACGCTAATATTTGTGCCTACTAGAATGGCTATAATAAAAACAAAACGGAAAATGAGTGTGGATGAAAGTGTGGAGAAGTGCTTTTGGCTGGGCACAGTAGCTCATGCCTGTAGTCCTAGCACTTTGGGAGGCTCAAGTGGGCAGATTGCTTGAGCCCGGGAGTTTGAGGCCAGCCTGGGCAACATGATGAAACCCTGTCACTACTAAAAATACAAAAATTATCTGGGCATGGTGGCTCACGTCTGTGGCCCCAGCTACTTGAGAGGCTGAGGTAGGGGAATCGCTGGAACCAGGGAAGCGAAGGTTGCAGTGAGCCAAGATTGTGCCATTACACTCCAGTCTGGGCGACAGAAGAAGACTGCATCTAAAAAAAAAAAAAAAAAAGGTACCAAACACTCAACCACAAATGATGTAGCAGCACTATTCACAATCGCCAAAAGATGGCAGACCCCAAATACCTATCAACAGATGAATGGCTGAATAAAGCATGGAATAGCCACATAATGGAATATTATTCAGCCATATAAAGGAATAAAGTACTGGCACCTGCTACAAAAAACATGTTAAGGAAAAAAGCCAGGCTGTCAGGCACAGTGGCTCACACCTGTAATCCCAGCACTTGGGGAGGCTGAAGAGGGTGGATCACCTGAGGTCAGGAGTTGAAGACCAGCCAGGTCAACATGGTGAAACTTGGTCTCTACTAAAAATACAAAAATTGAGCTGGGTGTGGTGGCACATGCCTGTAATCCCAGCTACTCTGGAGGCTGAGACAGGAGAATGGCTTGAACCCAGGAGGTGGAGGTTGCAGTGAGC
>NW_012116655.1:479205-486446 GCF_000951035.1 Colobus angolensis palliatus
GCAAAACCCTGTCTCTACTAAAAATACAAAAAATAGCCAGGCATGGTGGCAGGCACCTGGAAATCCAACTACTCAGGAGGCTGAGGCTGGAGGATCACTTGAGCCTAGGAGTTCAACCACTGCACTCCAGCCTGGGTGACAGAGCAAGATTCTGTCTCAAAAAAAAAAAAAAAAAGTTTATTTTATGTACGTGTCGCAAACCAAACAACCAACAAGGAATTTATGCCTATCACATTCAAAGAACTTCTGCAGACCAACAAGGAACAAGCAGGAAACACAACAGAAAAACGGGCAAAATACGAGTGAACAGGGTAGAGGGGACCCGAGCTGGCTGGTGAATGTGTGAGAGGATAACCAGACATATGCCAACTGAAGCTTCCACTGGGGCTTCCTTCCTTCCGTCGGTCTGGGTCCACCTGGCATGGATGACGCCGGCCATCGTGAGTGGGGAACATGGGGAAAATAGGCATCACTGCCTGCCTTCTGCGGTGCACCATGCTGCCACCTGCCTCCGGGCAAAGGAGAAAGCGAAAGAAGCAGCAATGAATGAGGTGTGGACAGTTTTACTTTGGGGTGAGGTAAATATGGCTGTTTATTATTATTTCCATCTTTCTGCATTTTTGATTTTTTTTTCTTTTTTGAGATGGAGTCTTCCTCTGTTGCCGAGGCTGGAGTGCAATGGTGTGATCTTGGCTCACTGCAACCTCTGCCTGCTGGGTTCAAGCAATTTTCCTGCCTCAGCCTCCTGAGTAGCTGGGACTACAGGCGCACACTACCATGCCTGGGGCTAATTTTTGTATTTTTAAAAATAGAGACAGAGTTTCACCATCTTGGCCAGGCTGGTCTTGAATTCCTGACCTCATGATCCACCTGCCTTGGCCTTCCAAAGTGCTGGGATTACAGGTGTGAGTCACCACGCCCAGCCAAATTTTTTCTTTTAGAGGAAGAACAGGCCAGGCACAGAGGCTCACACTTAAAATCCCAGCATTTTGGGAGGCTGAGATGGGAGGATTACTTGAGGCCATGAGTTCAAGACCAGCGTGGGCATCATAGTGAGATGCCATAGCTACGAAAAATTTTTTTAAAATCAGCCAGGTGAGGCCAGGCATGGTGGCTCACGCCTGTAATCCCGGCATTTTGGGAGGCTGAGGTGGGCAGATCACCTGAGGTCAGGAGTTCGAGACCAGCCTGGCCAACATGGCGAAACCCTGTCTCTACTAAAAATACAGAAAGTTAGCTGGACATGGTGGCGGGTTCTGTAATGCCAGCTACTCGGGAGACTGAGGGAGGAGAATTGCTTGAACCCGGGAGGTGGAGGTTGCAGTGAGCTGAGATCATTGTGCCATTGCACTCCAGCCTGGGCAACAAAGCAAGACTCCATCTCAAATAATAATTAGGCAGGTGTGGTGGTCACATCTTTAGCCCTAGCTACTTGGGAGACTAAGGCAGGAGTATCTCTTGAGCCTGTGAGTTGAAGGCTACAGTGAGCCATGATTGTACCACTGCCCTCCAGCTTAGGAGACAGAACAAGACCTTGCCAAAAAAAAAAAAAAAAAGTTAGACTTGCTGGCTTAGGATGAGCATTTAGGGGACTGTGGAAGCTGGCTAGGATTCCAGGTGTGCCCATGTGTGCACACAGTGTGAACTCAGTGATTCAGTGCCTTGAGTGAGGGCTCTGGCTTGGGCATGGTGCAGGAGTCAGACCTTTCAGCATGAGAGAAGCTGAGGCTGGTGAGAGGACCCTAGCCTTGTTCCTGGACGAGAGGGTCAGTACAGGGCTTACTGCAGGGACCCAAGTCAGGATGTGTGGTGGGGGGCAGGCTCAGTAGGGAGGAGCCTGAGGAAGGGACCCCAGGGCCCAGCAAAGGCCAAGGCTGAGAGGACGGGAATAGTGGGGACTTTGCAGAGAACAGCAGCTGTCACACCGCTGCCAGTTTCTCCTGCAATGCCCTGGGACTGTAGTGGGGTTATTATTTGCAACTGACAGATGAGGAAACTGAGGCCCAGACAGAGTTAAAGGGACAAAACCAAAGACATGCATTCCCTGGTAGCCACCGGCCAGGTGAAGTCCTCTCCCTGTCTGGACCTCAGTTTCCCCATTTGAACCACAGGCGGTCTGGACTGGATTCCTGGGGTCCTTTCAACTCCAAGGCTGCTCAGCTCACCCAGCCGAATGTGTTACACCTGCTAGGGGACTCCGATCTGGCGTGGGTGGGGCCTTTCCTCCAGGGAGCTCAGGCAGCCACAGGGGAACTTGCCAGCTCCCAGAGCCTCTGCACAGCCCAGTGGGAAGCTGTTTCGCATGTCTACCCAGTAGACATGTCATTCTGAGGGTTCACCCGTCCCCCAGCCCTGACTGGCAATCCCCCAATGGGGCAGCCCTGTCCAGTAGGACTCCCGAGCCCCTGCCCGATCTGAGGATGAGAGGTGAAACTTGAGGCAGCCCACCTGCCATTGATTTGGGAGAACAAAAGATCTGAGGCTCTGGCGGTGAAAATGCAGGCAGAGTGCAAGATCACCTGCAGGGCCTCTCTGCCCTGCCAGAGCCGCCTTCAAATCATCGCAGCCGGTGGCTTGGCAAAGGCAGGTGAGGGAGGTGGTGTGAGGCCTACGGAAGTGCCAGGGCCTCTGTGAAGCTGGGTGCTCCAGGCTTCCTGTCCTGTCTGAGAGAACCGGGAGGACAGCTCCTCTGTCTCCTGAAGCCCTCAGACCCCCAATTCCTCATCTGTGCCAGAAGAGCCCCTTGGGGTAAGCCAGAATGAAGAGGGAGGCAGGGCAAGGGGGGCACTGCCTCCCACCGTCAAAGGCCGCCTGCCTGGTGGCTGGACTTCTCTGGGTGATGGAAATATGACTGTTTATTATATCCTTTTTTTTTTTTTTTTTTGCATTTTAGATATTGTTCTTAAAAGAATCAGTGAGACATACTGGCCTAGGATGGGTAGAGGAGGATTTGAAACCTGATTAGGGCCAGTGCGGTGGTTCACACCTGTAATCCCAACACTTTGGGAGGCCGAGGCAGGTGGATCACCTCAGGTCAGGAGTTCGAGACCAGCCTGGCCAACATGGCAAAACCCTGTCTCTACTAAAAATACAAAAAATTAGCCGGATGTGGTGGCAGGTGCCTGTAATCCCAGCTACTTGGGAGGCTGAGGCAGGAGAATCACTTGAGCCCAGGAAGTGAAGGTTGCAGTGAGCCGAGATCATTGCGCCATTGCACTCCAGCCTGGGCAACGAGTAGAAACTCCATCTCAAAAAAAGAAACCTGGTTAGGAGTGTGTATGTGTGTGTGTATGTGTCAATGTGCGAGTGGGTGTATGTTTTTCCCCTCATCTCCCTAAGGATGGGCCAGGGACTCTATACACACCCCTCTGTCCCTTCCAGCAGCCCTGAGAGGTCAGTCTCCTAGTTCCCACTTAGAGGAAAAGGCAGAGGCTGAGAGAGGTAAAGTGACTTGCCCAACATCCCATGGTCAGCCAGCCAGTGGCACCGCTGAGATTGAAACCCAGGTCCGGGGCTCTCGAGACCTGCTCCATGGAGTTGCTGGAGAGAGGTCCTGTTTGTGCAGTCCCAGAGAAAGTCATGCCGACTGCAGATGCCTGGTGTGTAGTGCACTGCCGTTGGGGACCAAGGTGGCAGCCCTGGAAGGCCTGACCACTGGCCCCAAGGCCAAATAAAGTAGGGTGGTCTGCCCAGCCTAAGAGGAGTCAGGCCCTTCCCATGTGCATGACAGGGGAGGCGGCAGTGGGGGGAGGGTGGTGGCCTTAATCTCGGAGAGACCTCCCACTGCCTGAAATATGTGAAGACAGAACAACGTGGGTGGTCGTCTTGCAGTGAACCAGCTGGGTGTATCTTGGAGCTGACATTTCCCTGGCCAAGCTTTTCTTCTCAGAAAACACAGGATGTGCAGTGACTCTGGCCTCTGTGTTTAAACGCCAGATTTCACTTGACCTTCAGAGGCCACGGAGGCTGACATGTTTCTCACAAACTTCCCTGTCTCTTCTCAAGGAGCTCCTTTACTTAGAAACACAGCAATTTCATGATGACCCTGACTGTCAGGCACCACTGCATAAATTGTACACTGCCTGACTCTAAGGAAGATGCCAATCATGTCCAAGTCTGTATAAATGTACTCCTTTTGGGTTGGGCAGTGCCCAACCTGTGCAACTGTGCATTGTGGCCCTGTGGCCCCAGAAACATTTCCACTAATTAGGCAGGTGAGTAGGTTCCTGAAAGTTTTTTGTTTTTTGTTTTTTGTTTTTTTTGAGATGGAGTCTTGTTCTGTCACCCAGGCTGGAGTGCAGTGGCATGATCTCGGCTCACTGCAACCTCTGCCTCCCGGGTTCAAGCGATTCTCCTGCCTCAGCCTCCCGAAGTGGTTGGGCCTACAGGTGCATGTCACCATGCCCGGCTAATTTTTGTATTTTTAGTGGAGATTGGGGTTTCACCATGTTGGCCAGGCTGGTCTCGAACTCCTGACCTCAGGTGATCTGCCCACCTCAAACTCCCAAAGTGCTGGGATTACAGGCGGCGTGAGCCACCGTGTCTAGCTGGGTTCCTTAAAGTTTTGAGTGAGCTGGTGTGCTCATCTTCTTGTTGATATACATCCTATTGAGCAGAAGAAATTGACCTGTTCCCACCAAAAGCACCTGGAGGTGTATGGCCCATGGCCCACCCTCCTTGATGAGCACTGTGCCTGTCACTTGCCCCACCACCCACTCTGATGCTCACATTCCAGTGGGTGCAGGCTTGGCTTGTGCTAAAAGTGTGTGCAGCAGTCCCTCCCCTGTACTCTAGATTCTTGAGTGGACTTCTGACTGACCCCCTGCCATGGCGCTGCTCCCCTCACAGTCGCTGCCACCTCACATTGGCGCCCCCATTGTCCCATTTGCTCAGGCCTGTAACTGGAGTCCTCCCAGCTCCTTGCAATCCCTCATCCTCCCCTTGTCCAGTTGCTGCAAATCCTGGGGGCAATGCTTCCATGATCCATCCAGATCACCTCTTCTCATCATCCCACTCCTGTGGCCTAGCCCCCCAGCACGTCCCACCTAATTGTGCCTCAACCATGCCCGACTACAGGCCCTTCTCTACGAGGGGCTTTAAGAAATTAAATCAGGCCAAGCACAGTGGCTCACGTCTGTAATCCCAGCACTTTGGAAGGCCCAGGCAGGCAGATGGCCTGAGGTCAGGAGTTTGAGACCAGCCTGGTCAACATGGTAAAACCCCGACTCTACTAAAAATACAAAAATTAGCTGGGTGTAGTGTCAGGTGTGTATAATCCCAGCTGCTCCGGAGGCTGAGGCAGGAGGATCACTTGAACGTGAGAGGCAGAGGTTGCAGTGAACGAGAACACACCACTGCACTCCAGTCTGGGCAGCAGTGAGACTGTCTCAAAAAAAACCAAAAAAGGTCATGCCTGTAATCCCAGCACTTTTGGAGGCCGAGGAGGGTGGATCACCTGAGGTCAGGAGTTCGAGACCAGCTTGGCCAACATGGTGAAACCCCGTCTCTACTAAAAATATAAAAATTAGCTGGGCATCATGGCACATGCCTGTAATCCCTGCTACTCGGGAGGCTGAGGCAGAAGAATCACTTGAACCCGGGAGGTGGAGGTTGCAGTGAGTCAAGATAGTGCCACTGCATTCCAGCCTGGGCAACAGAGTAAGACTGTCTCAAAAATAAATAGGAAATCAAAATAAGCCAGACACAAAAGGCCACAGATTGGATGATTTCGTTTGTATGAAATGTCCAGGCCAGGCACAGTGGCTCACGCCTGTAATCCCAGCACTTTGGGATTGCTTGGGCACAGGAGCTCGAGACTAGCCTGGGCAACATGGCAAAGCCCTACTCTATCAAAAATACAAAAAAATCAGCTGGGCATGGTGACCTGCACCTGTGGTCCCAGCTACACCAGGAGGCATCTCTCAAGCCCAGGAGGTTGAGGCTGTAGTCAGCCTTGATTGTGGCACTGCACACTAGCCTGGGTGACAGAGCAAGACCCTGTCAAAAAAAAAAAAAAAAGGGGGGGGTGTTGGTGCCAGGCATGGTGGCTCACGCTTGTAATCCCAACACTTTGGGAGGCTGAGGCAGGCAGATCACTTGAGGCCAGGAGTTCGAGACCAACCTGGCCAACATTGTGAAACCCCATGTCTACTAAAAATACAAGTTAGCCAGACGTGACGGGTGCTTGTAATCCCAGCCACTCGGGGAGCTGAGGCATGAGAATAGCTTGAACCCAGGAGGCAGAGGTTGCAGTGAGCTGAGATCATGTCACTGAACTACAGCCTGGTTGACGGAGCAAGACTGTGTCTTAAAAAGAACAAAGAAATGTCAGAAACAGACAAATTCACGAATGCAGTGCAGGGGGAGGGGAAGTGGCCAGTGACTGCTTAATGTGTCTGGGGTTTCCTTTGGGGGTGGTTCTGGAGTTAGGTAGAGGTGGCAGTTGCACAACATTGTGAAGGTACTCAATGCCACTGAATGGTGCACTTTTTAAGTGGTTACAATGGTAAATTTCATGTTATGTGTATTTTACCGCAATAAAAACAAGCAAAATTAAATCACGTCTGATGAAAACCCTCATTGGCTCCTCAAAGACACTTATGATCAACCTACTTTCCTGGGCACGGCACACTGACCCCAGCACCATCCGGCCCTGGTGGGCTTGGTCCTCATCTCCCTCCACTTGTCCTCTGTCCTTCGAACACTCCCCCACCCTGCCCCGTCCCTCCTCTGCGTCTTTGCACTGGCTGTCCCTTCCCACAGACCTGGGGCTGCTTCTCCCTCCCCATCCACACTTCCCTCCTGCCCTGCTTGCCGTCAGTCTGCTTGATGTAGTTCAGAGCACCTGATTCTACTTGAAATGATTGTGTTTATTAAGTTTATTTGCCAATCACCTTTTTCAGGCTGGAAGGTGAGTCTAGGAGAGGCAGGGGCTCGGTTCTCCATCTCTGCAGCTGAGTCCTGGGTGCCTGGAACCCAGGGGGCCTTTTCCTGCTGACCGACTTAAACCCGCCCAGGCTGCTGCAACCCATGCAGCTTTCTGGCTGGCTCAAAACGCCTGGCCACTCCCAGCTCCCCCATAGATCTACCGAGGATTGACATATGAGCATAGTGGCTCCCAGAACCAGGGCCCTCCAGATCCTTTCTCCTGCCAAAGCAGTTCTATCCAGCAGTTTTGATTTCTGTCTCACGGCTGCCGCCTCCTCCCTCTTCCTTCCTTCCTTCCTTCCTTCCTTCCTTCC
>NW_012116655.1:486566-490665 GCF_000951035.1 Colobus angolensis palliatus
CCTTCCTTCCTTCCTCTTTTCCTTTCTTCTTCCTCCTCCTCCTTCCTTCTTCCTTTTTTTTTTGTTGAAATGGAGTCTCACTCTGTCACCCAGGCTGGAGTGCAGTGGCGCTATCACGGCTCATTGCAGCCTCAACCTCCTGGTCCCAGGCGATCCTCCCACTTCAGCTTCCTAAGTAGCTGGAACCACAGGCGTGTGCCACCACACCTAGCTAATTTTTGTATACATATATATATATATATTTTTTTTTTTTTGGTAGAAATAGGATTTTGCTATGTTGCCCAGGCTCAAGCGATCCTGGGCTCAGGTGATCCTCCCACCTCAGCCTCCCAAGGTGTTGGGATTACAGACATGAGCTACCACACCCTGTGCCGTTGCTAATTTTTTAATGTATGGATAATTTCAAGCAGATATAAGTCAGAGAAAACAGGGCAAAGAACCCCAGGACCTGTCTCTGGTCTCACCATTATCAACCTTTGATCAATCTCGAGTTGTCACTGTACCTCTTCATCCTCTTTCCCTTATTATTTTGAAGCAAACCCTGGATATCAAGTTATTTCATCTGTAAATATTTCAACACTTACCTCTAAAAGACAAGGGTTGCTCTTTTATCAGCATAACTAAACCATCATTGTAACACCTTAAAAATTAACAATTTTGTTCAATGTTTTTTCTGCATCTATTGATAGAATCGTGTGATTTTTCTTTAATCTGCTGGTGGGATGGATTACGTGAATTGATTTTCAAATTGTTAAGCCAGACTTGCATGCCTGGGATAAATCCCATTTAGCTGTGGTGTAGGATTTGATTTCCTAACAATTTGTTGAGAATTTTTGCATCTATGTTTATGAAAGATAATGATCTATAAGTTTTCTTTTCTTGAAATGTCTTCTGTTTGAGCATTAGAGAAATCTTGACCTCATAACATGAGTTAGGGGCCGGGCACAGTGGCTTACATCTGTAATCCCAGCACTTTGGGAAGCCGAGGCAGGTGGATCACTTGAGGTCAGAAATTCTAGACCAGTCTGGCCAACATGACGAAACCCTGTCTCAACTAAAAATACAAAAATTAGTTGGGCATGGTGGTGGGCGCCTGTAATTCCAGCTACTTGGGAGGCTGAGGCAGGATAATCATTTGAACCCAGAAGGCTGAGGTTGCAGTGAGCTGAGATTGTGCCATTGCACTCCAGCCTGGGCGACAAGAGTGAAACTCTGTCTCAAAAAAAAATAAAAAAGGCCAGGCGCAGTGTCTCATGCCTGTAATCCTAGCATTTTGGGAGGCCGAGGCAGGTGGATCACGAGGTCAAGAAATCGACACCATCTTGGCCGACATGGTGTAGCCCTGTCTCTACTAAAAATACAAAAATTAACTGGGTATAGTGATGCACACCTGTAGTCCCAGCTACTCAGGAGGTTGAGGCAGGAGAATCACTAGAACCCAGGAGGCGGCGGTTGCAGTGAGTCGACATCGCACCATTGCACTCCAGCCTGGTGACAGAGTGAGACTCCGTCTAAAAATAAATACATAAATAAAATGAGTTAGGAAGCATTCCCAGTGCTTCTATCTTCTGAAAGAGATTGTAGAGAATTGGCATAATTTCTTCCTTAAATATTTCATAGAATTGAACAGGGTACCCATCTGGGCCTGGTGCTTTCTGTTTCGGAAAGTTATTAATTATTGATTTAACTTATTAAATATAGACCTATTCTTAATAGGCTGCTGCTGCTTGTGGGAGTTTTGGCAGGTTTTCTCTTTCAAGGAATTGATCCATGTCATCTCAGTTATTGAATGTGTGGGCATATAGTTGTTATAATTTGTTTTCCTTTTCATGTCCATAGGATCTGTTATGATGTCTTTTCTTTTTCTTTTCCTGTTCATTTTAGAGATAGGATCGTGCTATATTGTGTTGTCCATGCTGGAGTGCAGTGGCTGTTCACAGCTGCGATCATAGTGCACCACAGCCTCTGACTCCCAGACTCTCACCACCTCCCACCCGTTGGAACCACAGGCATGTGCACCTGGCTCCTCTTTCATTTCTGATGTTAGTAGTTTGTGTTCTCTCTCTTTTTTTTATTAGTTAGCCTGGCTAGTGGCTTACAGATTTTGTTGATCTTTTCAGAGAAGTAGATTTTCGCTTTGTTGATTTTGTTATTGATTCCCTGTTTTCAGTTACACTGATTGCTCTAAGTTTGATTTTTTTTCTTCGGTTACTTTGGATTTAACTTTGTCGTTTCCTGAAGTGGAAGCTTAGATGATTAATTTTAGCTCTTTCTTCTTTTCTTCCCCACTCCCCTCTCCCTTCTCCTCTCCTTTCCTTTCTCCCTTTTTTTTTTTTTTTTTAATAGGGTCTAGCTCTGTTGCCCAGGCTGGAGTGCAGTGGCACAATCTCTGCTCAATGCAACCTCCACCTCATGGGTTCAAATGATTCTCCTGCCTCAGCCTCTGGAGTAGGTGGGATCACAGGCATGCGCCACCACGCTTGGCTGGTTTTTGTATTTTAAGTAGAGATGGGGTATCACCATGTTGGTCAGGCTGGTCTCGAACTCCTGGCCTCAAGTGATCTGCCTGCCTTGGCCTCCTAAAGTGCTGGGATTACAGTTGTGAGCCACCATGTCTGGCCAATTTCTTCTTTTCTAACACATACATTTGATGCTATACATTTCCCTATAAGCATGGCTTTTGCTGCATCTACAATTTTTGATAACATTATGTTTTATTTATTTATTTTTGAGACAGAGTCTTGCTCTATCGCCCAGGTTGGAGTGCAGTGGCATGATCATGGCTTACTGCAGCCTCAACCTCCTGGGCTCAGGTGATCCTCTCATCTCAGTTTCCTGAGTAGCTGGGACTATAGGCACACACCACCATGCCTGGTTAATTTTTGTAGATTTTAGTAGTGACAGGGTTTTGCCATGTTGGCCAGGCTGCTCTTGAACTCCTGAGTTTAAGCCATCTGGCCACCTCAGCCTCCCAAAGTGCTGGGATTACCAGTGTGAGCCACCCATACCCAGCCTTCGTTTTGATTTAGTTAAAAATATTTTTAATTAAAAAAAATTTTTTTTTGAGATGGAGTTTTGCTGTCATTATTCAGGCTAGAGTGCAATGGCACAATCTCGGCTCACTGCAACCTCCACCTCCCGTGTTCAAGTGATTCTCCTGTCTCAGCCTCCCAAGTAGCCTGCCACCATGCCCAGCTAATTTTTGTATTTTTAGTAGAGACGGAGTTTCATCATATTGGTCAGGCTGGTCTCGAACTCCTGACCCTAGGTGATCCACCCTCCTCGGCCTCCCAAAGTGTTGGGATTACAGGCATGAGCCACCGTGCCCAGCCAAATATTTTAAAATTTATCTTGAGATTTCTTCTTTGATCCTTGTGTTATTTAGAAGTGTGTCATTTAATCTCCATATATTCTGGGATTTTCCAGTTATCTTTCTGTTATTGGTTTCTAGTTTAATTACATTGTGGTCTGAGAGCAGATATTGTATGATTTCTATTCTTTTACATTTGATAAGGTATGTTTTATGGCCCAGAATGTGGTCTATCTTGGTGAATGTCTCATGCAAGCTTAAGAAGAATGGGTAACCTGCTGTTGTTGGATAAAGTAGCTTATGTGTGTCTATTATATCCAGTTGATAGATGGTACTGGTGAGTTTCTAACAATATCCTTACTGCTTTTCTGTGGGATCTGTTAATTTCTGATAGAGGAGTGTTGAAGTCTCTAATACATCTATTAGATGTATCTATTTTGGATGCATCTATTTTTCCTTGCAGTCTGTTAGTTTTTGCTTCACATATTTTGATATTCTGTTGTTAGGCTCATACATGTTAAGGATTGGTATGTCTTATTGGAGCACTGATACCTTAATCATTATGTAATGCTCATCTTTACCCCTGAAAACTTTTCTTGCTCTGGAATCTGCTAAATTAATGTTTGAAATTAATATAACTACTCTTGCTTTTTTTGATAAGTATTAGCATGGCCTTTATTTATTTATCCTTTTAACTTTATATGTGTCTTTCTATTTAAAGTGGGATTTTTTAGTGGTTTTTTTTGATCTTTCTATTTAAAGTGGGATTTTTTAGTGGTTTTTTTTGAT
>NW_012116655.1:491770-506177 GCF_000951035.1 Colobus angolensis palliatus
TTTTTGTATTTTTAGTAGAGACGGGGTTTCACCATGTTGGTCAGGCTGGTCTCGAACTCCTGACCTCGTTATCTGCCCACCTTGGCCTCCCAAAGTGCTAGGATTACAGGCATGAGCCACTGCACCTGGCCGTTAACTGAGAATTTTTATTATTTCATTTTCTCTCATTTCTTAGCATATCAGTTGTATTTCTTCGTTTTCTTTCTAAAATGAATAGAGATGGGGGTCTCACTATGTTTCCCAGGCTGGTCTCAAACTCCTGAGCTCAAGTGATCCTCCTTTCCAAAGTGCTAGGATTACAGGCATGAGCCACCACACCCAGCCAGTTGTATTTTTTTAAATGAATTTTTCAATGAATTATCATTCATTGCTATTGAGAATGCAAGATGATACAGCCACTTTGGAAGACAATTTGACAGTTTCTTACAAAACTAAACATAGTCTAACCATACAATCCAGCAATTATGTCCCTTGGTATTTACCCAAATGAGTTAAATACTTTTGTCCACAAGAAAACCTGCACACAGATATTTATAGCAGCTTTATTCATAATTGCCAAAACTTGCAAGCAACCAAGATGTCATTCAGTAGGGGAATGGATAAATAAACTGTGGTATATCCAGGCCAATGCAGTATTATTCAATGCTAAAAAGAAATGAGCTGGGCCGGGCACAGTGGCTCACGCCTGTAATCCCAGGACTTTGGGAGGCCGAGGTGGGCAGACCACCTGAGGTCAGGAGTTCAAGGCCAGCCTGACCAATATGTGGTGTGTGGTGGCTCATGCCTGTAATCCTAGTAAACCCTGTAAACCCTGTAAATCCTGTAAACCCTGTCTCTACTAAAAATACAAAATTAGTTGGGTGTGGTGGTGCATGCCTGTAATCCTAGCTACTCAGGAGGCTGAGGCAGGAGAAATGCTTGAACCCAGGAGGCAGACATTGAGTGAGCCAAGATCATGCCATTGCACTCCAGCCTAGACAACAATAGTGAAACTCCATCTCCAAAAAAAAAAAGAAAAAGAAAAAGACGGTGGGTCACTCCTGTAATCCCAGCACTTTGGGAGGACCTGAGGTTGGGAGTTCGAGACCAGCCTGACCAACATGGAGAAACCCCGTCTCTACTGAAAATGCAAAATTAGCCAGGCATGGTGACTCGTGCCTGTAATCCCAGCTACTCAGGAGGCTGAGGCAGGAGAATCACTTGAACCTGGGAGGCAGAGGTTGCGGTGAACCACTGCACTCCAGTCTGCTGGGCGACAGAGCGAGACTCTGTCTCAAAGGAAAAAAAAAAAAAAAAGAAAAAGCTATCAAGCATGACCAGACGTGGAGGAACCTTAAACGCACATTACCGAATGAAAGAAGCCAGTCTGAAAAGGCTACATACTGTTTGATTCCAACTATATGGCATACTGAAAAGGTAAAACTACGGAGACAATGAAAGGATTGATGACAGCCAGGGGTTTGGGGAAAGGGAGGGATGAACAGGCAGGGCACAGGGGACTCTCAGGGCCATGAAACTACTCTGTATGATAGTACAGTGGTGGATGCATGTCATTATACGTTTGTCCAAACCTACAGAATGTACAACACCGAGAGTGAACCCTAATGTAAAACTGTAGACTCTGGGAGATAATGATGTGTCAATGTAGCTTCATCAATTATAACAAATGTACCATCTGGTGGAGTTTGCTGATAATGGGGGAGGATATACATGAGTGTTTGTAGGGGAGGGGGTGTATGGGAACTCTCTGTATCTTCCTCTCAATTGTTCTGTGAACCTAAAACTGCTGTTAAAAAGAAAAAAAAGGTCTTACTGGCCAAGAAACATGAAAAAATGCTCAACATCACTCATAATCTGGGAAATGCAAATTAAAACCACAATGAGACACCACCTTACCCCGGCCAGAATGGTCATTATTAAGAAGTCAAAAACAATAGATGCTGGCATGGATATGGGGAAAAGGGAATGCTAATACACTGGGAATGGGCTTTAATACAATCCCATTGTATTAAATGCAATGCAAATTAATACAACCTGTATGGAAACAAGTATGGAGAATCCTTGAACTAAAAGTAAGGCCAGGTATGGTGACTTACGCCTGTAATCCCAGCATTTTGGGAGGCCAAAGTGGGTGGATCATCTGAGGTCTTGAGTTTGAGATCAGCCTGATCACCATGGAGAAACCCCATCTCTACTAAAAATGCAAAAAATTAGCTGGGCGTGGTGGCACATGCCTGTAATCCCAGCTACTTGGGAGGCTGAGGTAGGAGAACTGCTTGAACCTGGGATGCAGAGGTTGCGGTGAGCTGAGATCATGCCATGGTGCTCCAGCCTGGGCAACATAGTGAGACCCCCATCTCTCTAATAAAAGTACAAAAATTAGCCAGCATGGTGGCATGTGCCTGTAGTCCCAGTTACTGAGGAGGCTGAGGCAGGAGAATTACTTTAACCTGGGAGGAGGAGGTTGCAGTGAGCCAAAATCACACCACTACACTCTAGCCTAGGTGACCGAGCAAGACCCTGTCTCCAAAAAATAAAAAAAATAAAAATACAAAAAAAGATGCCTGCACAGGTGTGTTTATCTCAGCACAATTCACAATTGCAAAGTTATGAAGCCAACCTAAGTACTCGTCCACCAATGAATGGAAAAAGAAAATGTGGTATATACACACCATGGAATACTACTCAGCCATAAAAAAGAATGAAATGATGTCTTTTACAGCAACTTGGATGGAGCTGGAGGCCATTATTCTAAGTGAAGTAACTCAGGAATGGTAAACTAAATAACATATGTTTTTGCTTATGATGGGAGCTAAGATATAAGTGTCCAAAGGCATATGGAATGGTATAATGGCCTTTTGGGGACTCAGAAGGTGGAATGGGGAGGAAGGTGAGGGATAAAAATACTATGTATTGGGTATGATGTACACTACTGCGGTGACAGGTGCACTAAAATCCTAGACTACCACTGTACAATTCATCCATATAACTAAGCTGTTGAAATACAAATAAATAATCTTTTTAAAATATTCTTTTTCTTTTTTCTTTTTTTTTTTTGTTTTTTGAGATGGAGTTTCACTCTCTTTTTCCCAGAGTGGAGTGCAATGGTGTGATCTCGGCTCACTGCAACCTCTGCCTCCCAGGTTCAAGCAATTCTCCTGCCTCAGATTCCCAAGTACCTGGATTGCAGACGCCCGCCACCATGCCCAGCTAATTTTTTGTATTTTTAGTAGAGAAGGGGTTTCACCATATTGGCCAGGCTGTTCTCGAACATCTGACCTCAAGTGATCCACCTGCCTCGGCCTCCAAATAGCTCGGCCTCCAAATGCTGGGATTACAGGCATGAGCCACTATGCCTGGTCTTGTTTTTCTTTTTGAAGACAGGGTCTCACCATGTCACCCAGGCTGGAATGTAGTGACACGATTGTGGCTCACTGAAAACTCCTAGGCTTGAGTGCTGGGATTACAGGTGTGAGCCACCGTGCTTGACCTTTTTTTTCTTTTTTTTTTTTAAGTAATAGGCTGGGTGCAGTGGCTCACACCTGTAATCCCAACACTCTGGGAGGCTGGGGCAGGTGGCTCACTTGTGCCCAGGAGCTTGAGACCAGACTGGGCACATGATGAAACCCTGTCTCTTCAAAAAATGCAAAAATTAGCGAGGCATGGTGGCAGGCACCTGTGGTCCCAGCACTTGGGAGGCTGAGGTGGCAGGATCCCTTGAGTCTGAGAGGCAGAGGTTGCAGTGAGCCCAAATTGCACTCCAGCCTGGGCGACAAAGCCAGGCCCTGTCTCAAGCAAATAAATAAATAAACTAACTATAGTTCTTTTTTTTTGAGACGGAGTCTCGCTCTGTCGCCCAAACTGGAGTGCAGTGGCCGGATCTCAGCTCACTGCAAGCTCCGCCTTTCGGGTTCACGCCATTCTCCTGCCTCAGCCTCCCGAGTAGCTGGGACTATAGGCGCCCGCCACCTCGCCCGGCTAGTTTTTTTGTATTTTTTAGTAGAGACGGGATTTCACCGTGTTAGCCAGGATGGTCTCGATCTCCTTACCTCGTGATCCGCCCGTCTCGGCCTCCCGAAGTGCTGGGATTACAGGCTTGAGCCACTGCTCCCGGCCCTAACTATAGTTCTTTAAGTTCATCCAATAGCTCACTGGAGTATCACATTTTTCCAATTGGCACGTGTGCGTACACATACACAATATATATACAGACACGTATATAATATGTAATACGTATAATTGAATTGGGATCCAGATAAGGCCCAGCATTGTTGTAACTGATTGATATTGATGTGTCTCATTTAGTCTACAGGCTCCTGATTCCTTTCTCATTGATTCATTGCCATTTGTTTGCTGAGAAAGCCAGCTGGTCTCCCTGGAAGGTCTCTGGCAGTCTGGATTTGTGCTGGTCGCACCTCTGTAGTGGTGGTTCATATGCGCCTCTGTCTCCTGTATTTTCTGCAATTTGCTGATTGAGTCTAGTTCTTACTCAGATTCAGGTTCCATTAGTTTTAGGCAATACTATGTTTGTCCAACGGGAGGCTTTTCTGTCTGTGATGTTAGTAGCTGGACACCTTAACTCAGTGCCATCTGCATCTCTGCCTGCTCCTGGTTTGCTACAGGCAGACCTAGGCTGCTTGCCTGTGAGATGTTTCTGGACCTGTACAGGGTGGGGGTGGTGTGCACATTCTCAAAGGCTGTGCTTATTCTCCTCAACGTTATGAGTTCCCAAGACTGATGAACGGGGCCATAGGAGGGCTCTGCAGCCAGGACTCCACCAGCCAGAAGTCAGGGGTGGGGGCTTCTCTCCCAGCCCTCAAGAATGGGTGGTATGTTGACAGGTCAAGGTGAGAGACAGGGCACTTGGGGCTGTCATTGTTGGCTTTGCCTGTGGTACTCAAGGGGATCCACTGCACTGCATGGTGTGTACAGAACCTGTTCTCCTGCCCATTAACCCAGTGGTCTGTGCCTCCTGGGGTCAGGCTGACTGGTGGGTGGTTTAGAGTGTGGATGCTGGTGTTAGAGGGACCTGGCTTTGAGCCCCAGCTCTACCTTTGTTTTGTTTTGAGATGGAGTTTCACTCTCGTCACCCAGAGTGGAGCACGATCTCGGCTCACTGCAACATCAGCCTCTTGGGTTCAAGCAATTCTCCTGCCTCAGCCTCCTGAGTAGCTGGGATTACAGTTGTGTACCACCATGCCTGGCTAATTTTTCTATTAGTAGAGACGGGGTTTCACTATGTTGGCCAGGCTGGTCTCAAACTCCTGACCTCAGGTGATCCACCTGCCTCAGCCTCCCAAAGTGCTGGGATTACAGGCATGAGCCACCATACTCGGCCAGCTGTATCTTTTACTGGTTTTGTGACCTTGGGCAAATTCATAGTTACCTGCAATTTTTCATTCCCTCATCTGTAAAATGGGTATCATATTTGCACACATATATCCAGGGCTTATTTCGTGCCAGATCTGGTTTTGAGTACTTTACATATATGACTCATATAGAGTTTTCCCAATGAGTCTATGAAGTATCTGCTACTATCTTTCCCGTTTTATAGATGAGGAAACTGAGACCTAAAAACATGAACCTAGAAAATGACTAAACTGAGAAACAAACCCTATCTGACCAGAGCTCACGTTCTGGATGCTACTCTAGGCATTATCCCTCTGAGCCTGTTTTACTCTCTGCAGAATGAGAGTGGGAACAGTGCTCACCTCCTCTGGCTGACTTGAAGGACCTGTAATATAATGCCTGCCAGGCACTCCATTCAGTACCTGCTGCACAGTAGGCACTTGGCACATGTTGGCTACTATTACCCTGTCCCCAGGCCCCAGGCTCATCCTTTCTTCCCATGTTTGGCTAAACGTCGTCTGCCTGGAGCACGTCCTTCTTCCTCTGGCTATTTTTAATTCAATTTCCTTGGAATTCTGGATTCTATATACGAGTAAGAGTGATTATTTTCAGATCATGTGGGAAGGCCAGGCGTTTAAGGAGATGTGGAGTATTAGTGGTTATTTTCAGATCATGTGGCAAGGCCAGGGGTTTAGGGAGATGTGGCAGCTTCTCAGATGAGAGTAACTAGGAATACTGTGTTTATTCTGCAGAACACACTGACCCTGTGCCTCTGCTGGGAGAGTGACTCACTTTCCATCTCTTGGGGACAGTCTAGCTTCATCAGAGTGACTGAGTGGTATCTACTGGGAAAGGTCATGGGAATGGGGTGTGGTGGGTTCCCTGAAGGCTTCCTGAGAAGCACCAGGACAGGGCAGCAGGCAAGGTGGGAGGGTGGGCAGCAGACCCGTGGCTCCTCTGCTGTTTTATCCTCACGTAGTCTCGGGTATGGGGAAAACCAGGTGTGGCAGCCTTGAGAAGACGGGCCTGAGGTGGCCCTGGTGGCCCAAGGAGAAAGGACTTTTGGCAGAAGCCCCAGATACAGGACTGGAAGTCAAGGCAGACACTATTGGTTGCTTTCCTAATACCTATTCCCTTTGTGCTTAAAATAAAATAAAATAAAAAGATTCATTTGTGAATTAGTGTTCTAAGCCAATTATGACTATTTTAACTTCCAGGCTCTTGTACTAGCCGTTTGACCCAACTCAGGCCAATCATTCTTAAAGTGGAAGTCTGCTGGGGGGATTTCTGGAAAAGCTTTTGCTGCCCTGACAAAGAGACAGATACAGTTAGCATGGCCCTAGACATTTCTCTCACCTTTGCTTGCCTTGAACCCCAGTGTGATGATTAGAGCTATGGCAGCGATCTTGTGCCTATGAGGCCGAAGCATGAGAATAAAAAGATCAATATAGAGACGGCAGAGTCAAGTTCCCTCATGCTAGCAACTGCCTGCTTCTAGCTTGTGTTCCATGAAAAAACAAACAAAACCACACACACAACAAAACACCTATTTAAGTCTCTGTTGATTGGATTTTCTGTTTTTTTTTTCTTTTTTTGCAAGTGAATGTATTCCTAATCAACACAAACAAAGGAAGACAGGACGTGGTGGCTCATGCCTGTAATTCCAGCACTTTGGGAGGCCAAGGTGGTCAGATCACTTGAGCTCAGGAGTTCGAGACCAGCCTGGGCATCATAGTGAGCCCTCCATCTCTACAAAAAAAATAAGAATATTAGCCAGGGATGGTGGTGCATGCCTGTAGTCCCAGATGAGTTGGGAGAAGTGCTTGAGCCTAGGAGGTGAAGGCTATAGTGAGCTGTGAGTGCACCACTGTATTCCAGCCTGGGCAACAGAGTGAGACCCGGGTCTCAAAAAAAAAAACCAAACCAAAAATGATAAAGGCAGAATGAGCTAGCCAGTCAGGGACATCACATGCTCAGAGATTTCCACAAACAGTTCCTCAAGATTACTGCCTACCCAGCCCACTGCTGGACCTTTGTGACATCTGCAAATCAGGCCCAGGCCCTCCCCTCAAGGGGCTCGCATCCATCAAGAAAAAGAACACAAATTTTGTAACTGGTACAAGCTGTCACACAACTCTCAGGGTGGAAGAAATCCCTTTACTGTTAAGGATCAAATTAAGCCCTGCTCAAGGTCCCACTTGCCAAGCTTGGCAAAAACTACAAAAGAGTCTAATGGAGAATGGGGTGGGCGAGGACGGTGGAATAATTCAGGATCAGCCCTGGATCTTAGGACTTGAACAGCCCTGAACGAATGAAGGGGAATTTTGTCTTTCACCTTGGACGTTCCTGCTGACCCACCAGTATTAGTTAAATAAACTTAGTTGCTGTAACAAGTAAACCCGGAAGGCCCAGGGCTCTACACGATGAAGATCTATTTCACATCTATTTCATGTCACAGTCCAACCAGATGTGAGGGCAGGCCGGGGAGGCTGTATAGTCACTCAAGTGCATAGGCTCCCTCTGTCTGTGGCTCTGCTGCCCTGTAGACCTTCAGCGTCCTCTGGCTCAGCTAGGATACTACTGGGAAGGAGAGAGCCCAGGTGGTGTGAGAATTCCATGGCCAGGCCTGGAGTGGTGACATTACTTCTTATCACACTCCATTGGCTGGAACCTGTCATGTGGCCACACCTACCTGCAAAGGGCCCTGGGAAACAGAGTCTCCACATGTGCCCAGGAAGATGCCAAAACATGGATATCCTGGGCACCGCGTGGCCCTTCAGAGGTGGAAGGCAGCGAGGTGCCCACTTACCCTCCTGGAAGGCACCACCATCTCCCAGCTTGGCTTCAAGGGAGGGTAGGTCTCCTCCCCTTGAGGGGCCCACAGGCCCCATGATCCATCCAGGGATTCAGCCAGACCCAGGGCTCCCTTGTTCATCTCTGCAAGCCCCTGCCTACAGCTCCTCCTCACAGCCCAACTGGCCAATGTCCTCCATGCACCTGCACCTTCCCGGCATAAAAACCTGAGCATGGGCCATCTCCAGAGCCCACCTAGGCCTGGGAATGCCCTGTAATGCTGAAACACACACACACAACTGTATTTCTACCTAGAGATTGGGCAGTTTCTCAACCTTAGCACTGTTCTGTTTTGGGCTGGGTAATTGTTGGTTGTGAGGGCTGTCCTGCATGTCGTAGACTTTTAGCAGCTTCCTTGGCCTCTACCCACTAGATGTGCATAGCACCCCCACCCCCACCCAGCTGTGACAATCAAAAGTGTGTCCAGACTTTGACGAATGTCCCTAGGGTGTGTGTGTGTGTGCGCGCCAAAATCAGCCCCACACGGTGGCTCACACCTGTAATCCCAGCACTTTGGGATTACAAGGCCAAGGTGGGCAGATCACAGGGTCAGGAGTTCGAGACCAGCCTGGTCAACATGGTGAAACCCACATCTCTACTAAAGATACAAAAAATTAGCCGGGCGTGGTGGCGGGCGCCTGTAATCCCAGCTACTTGGGAGGCTGAGGCAGGAGAATCGCTTGAACCCGGGAGGCAGAGGTTGCAGTGAGCCGAAATTGCGCCACTGCACTCCAGCCTGGGAGACAGGGTGAGACTCCATCTCAAAAGAAAAAAAAAATCAGCCTGCTTGAGAACCAGAGTTAGCATATGCCAAAGGCTTAGATGGGAAACATTGCTTCCTCCTTGGTGGAGGTGGGAGGTGCAGGGAGTTGGGGGAGAGGCACTTCTCTGATGTGTCTGTACCAGCAGAAAGTAAAACCAACATGGCATTTCATTTTCCATAAAAATCATCATAGTTAAAACAACTGAATGAGCCAAGTGTGGTGGCTCACACCTGTAATCCTAGCACTTTGGGAGGCCGAGGCAGACAGATCACTTGAGATCAGGAGTTTGAGACCAGCCTGGTCAACAATGTGAAACCCAATCTCTACTAAAAATACAAAAATTAGCCAGATGTGGTAGTGCATGCCTGTAATCCCACCTACTCGGGAGGCTGAGGCAGGTGAATCGCTTGAACCCAGGAGACGGAGGTTGCAGTGAGCCAAGATCGCGCAGTTGCACTCCAGCCTGGGTGGCAGAGCAAGACTCTGTCTCAAACAAACAAACAAACAAAACCAAAAAAACAATAACTGGATGAGATCAACATTGTAATGAGGTCTCTGCTAGGCTGTGGGGGCGCAAAGGCAGGACTGACAATCAATTCTGCATTGGGGGTGAGGCTTTCCAGAGGACAAGACAGTTCAACTGGGTTGTGAAGGGTTGAAGGAGTTTGCCAAAAGGGCGACAGGAGAAGAGTTTTCAGTGGGTTTGCAGAGTTCCCCAGACGGGAAGGAGCATGGTGCATTCTGGGAACTGGAGATAATTTAAATGGCTGGAGTTGGGGTGGGTACTGGGTGACCACCTTCTCCTGGATTTGGTCCCCTCCTCTCGGCTTCCATTGTCCCCCACAGGCCCCTACTGTACCACTGGTCACCTGCTTGGCTTATCTCAAAGTCCTGTCTTTTGTTCCACAGTATGAATCAGTAAATGAAAGAACTGATTCATGGAAGGGTCTCACACCACCAGCCTGGGAAGATGGGATTTTGGTCTGGGCAGTAAGGAGTCACTGCAGGGTTTTGAGCAGGAGAGACACTTGCTCCTGGGTGGAGGGTGCTTTGGAAAGGATTTAAGCTTGGGAAAGCCAGCTGTCTCGATTGTCCAGGTGCCAGCTGATGAAGCCTGAGCAGTGCTATTTCAGAGGAACAATTATGGGAGTTGATGACTGATGAGCCATGACAGGGAGCAAAAGGGAGGGGTCTGAGTGGCACCTGGGTGTCTGGTTAGGGTGACTGGGACCTAGGGTGGGGAAGGGCTGGGGTCAAGAAATAGGGAGTGGAGGGGAAGGAGTAGGAGGAGATGGGGTGAGGTGCCTGGAAGACCTCCTCGGAGGAGTCCAGCGGGTGGATAGAGTTCAGAGTCTGAAGGAGAAGTCTGACTAGGAAGTGGAAAAGTAGAAGTCATTTTGTGTAGTGACTGGAGGAAAAAGCATGTAGTTCCATTTCCAAGGAGCTGACTTTAGCTATTCCCGCATATGTACAAGGCACAGCAGCGGATGTTTGGAATAAGAGCAGATCTTGCCTAGAAAAACACTTTAAAGAGCGCTTGATTCTGTAAAGGAAAGGTCTTGGGGTTGCCTGGAAGCGACTTCCTAGGGAGATGGAATGACGCTTTTCCCCTAGAGATGGAGTGGAGTGGGACTATGGGATGAAAGGCTGGAGGGACTCGCAGTGGGGTTGCCTCTGGGACACGAAGACTGGGTCTCCCCCAGAGACAGGAGACAACCTTGAGAAGCCGTGATTTCCAGCATTCCATTTTAAACCCCTCCTGATGAGTAGTCCCGCTTCATCTTGGAATTCGGTAATAAAAAGGCAAATGACCCAATTAAAAATGGCAAAGCATCTGAGCAGACGTTTCTCCAAAGAAGATACGCAGATGGCCAATAGCACGGGGAAAAACTCTCAACATCATTAGCCATAAGGGAAATGCAAATCAAACCACAATAAGACTTCACATCTTCAAGGATGGCTATAATCAAAGAGTGAAAGCCAAAACCAAACAAACAAAACCAAGGGCAGGATGTGGAGCAGTTGGAACCTTTGTGCATTGCTGGTGGGAATGTTAAGTGGTGTAGCCACTTTGGAAACAGTCTGAAAGTTCCTCAGAAGGTTAAGCACAGAGTAACCATGTGACGCAGCAATGTCACTCCTAGAGAATGCCCAAGAGAAATGAAAACACATGTCTGTAAAAACCTTGTACATGAAATGTTCACAGCAGCATTATTCACAATAGCACGAAAGTGGAAACAACCCGCATGTCCATCAACTGATGAACTGATAAATAAAATACAGTGTGTACCTACAGTGGAATGTTAGTCAACCTTAAAAAGGAATGAAGGGCCGGGTGCAGTGGCTCACTATAATCCCAGCACTTCGGGAGGCCGAGGTGGGTGGATCACCTGAGGTCAGGTGTTCATGATCAGCCTGTCCAAGATGGCGAAACACAACTGTCCTCACACTGAAACACAGCCACACTCATTTACATACACACTGAAAAACAGACACGCATACACAGATGCTGAAACACACGCTGAAACAGACATACACACTGCAAGAGACACACAGATCCATACAGCAACATACACAATAAAGCAGACAGACAGACAGACACATACACACTGAAAGACACACAGACGCAAACACGCTCACACTCTCAAACTAGGGGATGGGCCCTACTGCCGGGCTCCGGCTTGTTGCTAAAAGTGTTGGTTACATAATAAATCCTGGGCTGAAGGAGGGTGAACCTGTCAGGAGAGGCAAGGCTGGCTTTGGGTTTCCTGTGGACTTTGGGTTGCTTTAACCCATCCGGGCCTCCCTGTGAGGCACTTGGTCATCTGGTGCCAAGCAGTCCATTCTAGATGCTCGTTGAGAGTGAATGGGCCCTGGCGAGTGTGAGTCAGGGGCAGGGGGCACCTCTGGGACCAGGGCAAGGTGCTCTGGGGCCACCCCCGTGAAGGGCTAAGTCCCCTCCCATTCATTAACTCCAGACTGTCAGAATCCTTGAAAGTAGAGGTGAGGGCGCCCTACTGGATCCCAAGGGGGCACAGTTAACAATAATAGTAATAGTGGTGCTGACGGTAGCAATGAATAACTAACATTTACTAAATACTTTCTATATACCAGGTACTCTTGAGAGCGTGATCACCTTCAATCCTCATAACAGGTCAGTACTATTACTGTACCATTATACCAGTGGGGAAACAAAAGATCTGCTGAGGCAAAACCACCTGCCCAAGCCCTGGCAGTTAGTAAGTGGTCAAGCCGGTCCTGGGACTCAGGATGTTTGTATCAGTCAGCTATTGCTGCAGTAATGCTGCATAACAAACCTTCACAAATGCGGTGGCTTATGGCAATAAGTATGTAAGCTCACGCACATGGGTCTGCAGGTTGAGTGTGGATTGACTGATCTAATCCAGCTGGGCTGGGTTGGGCAGCTGCTTCAGTCCACAGGCCAGTGAGCCTGGGCAGGGCTCAGTCTCCCCCACATGTACTTGTTCTGGGCGCCAGGCTAAAGGGGCAGCAGTCGTCACTCAGGGTATATGCTTCTCGTGGTATGTCACCGGAGCACAAGAAGCCAAAGCAAATCGCACAAGCACATTCATGTCCTGTCCATTCTCATTCCGTGAGCCGAGGCAAACCAAATGTCAATGGCATAGGGTAGCATGCTCCACCCATGGTGACAGGGGAAGGGTGGACAATATCAACCTCTCACTCAGGCTTGACTCAGGAACCTGGGGTCATAGCCCACGTGTGGCATCACCTCCATGAGTACACAGGTGAACGGGATGGGCCACAGAATTGGGCTGGCTGGGACCGGCGTCTTGGCTCCAACCCTACCTGGCTGCTGCTTAAGCTTTCTGGGCCTCACTTTTCTCATCTGTGATGTGGATTGTTACGAAGTAGAAATGGGATAATGCTTGGCACAAGGCCGGCACATAAGATGTCTTCCATACACAGTAGTGGAGTTCATTAGTCATCGCCTAGCCGTTCTCAGCTGGGGGCCACAATACCCTCCTTGGAGCAACGTGGAAATGGTTGTGGGTGTTTTGGGTTGGGGGTGAGGGCCGAGGATGCTTAACATCCTGCACTTTGTGAGATCACTCGCACACAAAGAACTGTCCCATTCAGATGCCAACTGCCCTCATCAAGACACTTGAACAGCATCTAAGCCAGGCATTTCCTATTACAGATGAAGAGGCAGAGACTGGGAAGGTGTAGCTGGGAGTATATCTGCAGCAGCTCTGAGCTCCCCAGCCTTCCCCGAGGGGCTCCTTTTGGGTTATCTCCTTGGGTCTGACATGAATTCAGGGAGTCTGTTGCAGCTGGGCTGTTGACTCACTCATAGGTGATTTTCCCCTTCAATCTCGGAGCACATAGAGTCTCTCCCCCGCCTGGCGTCAGGAGGGAGGCAAGGATGTCAGCATTAACAAGGACGCATCGACCAAGCAGCCAGGGCTGGGATGACAGCTTGCCCTGCCGTCAGCCTCAGACGCTCGCTGAGACCCAGCTGCATCTGAGCTGCCCTCCTGAGAGGGGCTTTAAACGCCTCACGAGTCTGACAAATCAATAAGAACAACACATCAGCAGTGGTCATTCGGAGCAAAGAAAATAGCAAAATCCCACATGCCTTTGCAGAGGAGATGCCTGCTGTTCACCAGCAATCATAGCTCCCCGTGACATGGTACCACAGGCACTGGGGACAGAGCAGCACGCAGGTGACATTCTTGCAGAGCCTGCAGTGAGTCAGGAGGTGGCCTTAGACAAACCCACCCGAGGGGCTGTCTACAAAATACCCTGCTCATGCTCTCCAAAAATGTCAGTGTCTCTCCTGAAGGACAAAGACAGACCAAGGAGTGTTCCAGATCAAAGCCTGCTAAAGACAGCATATGATCCTGGATCTGAGGAGAAAATGCACCGTGAAGGATATTATCAGATCAATCAGGGAAATTTGAATACAGACTGTACATTAGCTAACACCGTTGTATCAGTGGTAAACTTCCTGATTTTGATCATAGTACTGTGGTTTCATAGGAGAATGTCTTTGTTCTTTGGAGATTTAGGGGCAAAGAGTCTGCAACTTACCCTCAAACAGTTCATAAAAAAAAAAAAAAATCACTGTATAGAAACCGATAAAGTAAAGGCCAGAAAATGCTGAAAACAAATCTAGGTGACACATATAGGATGTTTAATGTATAATTCTTGCAATTTTTTGTTGGGTTGGAAAATTTTCAAGGTAAAAACTTTTTTTATTTTCCCCCGAGATGCAGTGGCGTGATCTCAGCTCACTGCAACCTCCGCCTCTTGGGTTCAAGCGATTCTCCCGCCTCAGCCTCCCAAGTAGCTGGGATTACAGGCACTTGCTACCATACCCGGCTAGTTTTAAATTTTTTTGTAGAGACAGTGTCTCCCTATTTTATCCAGGCTATGTTGACTCGTTTTTTCATGTTTCG
>NW_012116655.1:506462-507399 GCF_000951035.1 Colobus angolensis palliatus
GGAAAATTTTCAAGGTAAAAACTTTTTTTATTTTCCCCCGAGATGCAGTGGCGTGATCTCAGCTCACTGCAACCTCCGCCTCTTAGGTTCAAGCGATTCTCCCGCCTCAGCCTCCCAAGTAGCTGGGATTACAGGCACTTGCTACCATACCCAGCTAATTTCTGTATTTATTTTATTTTATTTATTTATTTATTATTTTTGAGACAAAGTCTTATTCTGTCACCAGGCTGGAGTGCCGTGGCATGATCTCAGCTCTGCAACCTCCAACTCCCTGGTTCAAGTGATTCTTCTGCCTCAACCTCCTGAGTAGCTGGGACTACAGGCATGCACCACCACGCCCAGCTAATTTTTGCATTTTTAGTAGAGATGGGGTTTCACCATGTTGGCCAGGATGGTCTCGATCTCTTGACCTCATGATCCGCCTACCTTGGCTTCCCAAAGTGCTGGGATTACAGGCGTGAGCCACCGTGCCCGGACCTAATTTTTGTGTTTTTAATATAGACGGGGTTTCACCATGTTGGCCAGGCTGGTCTCAAACTCCTGACCTCAGGTGGTCCATTCGCCTTGGCCTCCCAAAGTGTTAGGATTACAGGCATGAGCCACGGCACCCGGCAAGGTAAAAACTTTTAAGAATCACTTAAACATTACAACAGTCCAATTCATTTAAATTAATAAATCCAAGAGATTGCTAAGAGTAAGATCCATGAGTGTTTTTTTTTTCCTTGAGTGCAGTGGCGTGATCTCGGCTCACTGCAAGCTCTGCCTCCTAGGTTCACACCATTCTCCTGCCTCAGCCTCCCAAGTGGCTGGGACTACAGGTGCCTGCCACCATGCCCAACTAATATTTTGCTCCCATTAACCACACCTCTCTATCCCTCTTCTCCCCACCACTCTCCCAAGCCTCTGATGAGTATCATTTTACTCTCTCTCCATGAGT
>NW_012116655.1:507449-509852 GCF_000951035.1 Colobus angolensis palliatus
CCCACCTTGGCCTCCCAGAGAGCTGGGATTACAGTCATGAGCCACTGCGTCCGGCCCTTAAGATCCATGGGTGTTTTTGAAAAAAAGGCACAAAGAGAAGTTGTGTTGGTAAGTAGTGCAAATAAAACACTATTCTAATTTACATGAAAAGCACATGGGAAAACATCACTACTAATGTGGGAAAGAGGCAAATAACATTTTTCAACTAATTTTTCAACTTTGAAGTAACATAAACATTTTTGGACTAATAATACTCTGTGCTGGTGAGTATGCAGGGAAATGGAAACTGTACTATTTTGCAGGCACTGATCTTTAGAAAGCAGCTTGGCTGTGTCTTCTGTGCTTCCAGGGTCAACCCTGAGGGAATAATCCTAAGCAAGACTCCAACGTTAAGCAGATCCATGTGCCACTGGAGGGAAAGAGTTTTTGGTGAGGCCCTACCCCATCCTTAGCTCTAATCAGGGCTGCCTTTAAGTCTTCTTTTTTTGAGATGGAGTTTCCCTCTTGTTGCCCAGGCTGGAGTGCAATGGCACAATCTCTGCTCACCGCAACCTCTGCCTCCTGGGTTCAAGAGATACTCCTGCCTCAGCCTCCCAGGTGTGCGCCACCATGCCTGGCTAATTTTGTATTTTTAGTAGAGACGGGGTTTCTCCATGTTGGTCAGGCTGGTCTCAAACTCCCGATCTCAGTAATCCGCCCGCCTCGGCCTCTCAAAGTTCTGGGATGACAGGCCTGAGTCACCGTGCCCGGCCTCAGGTCTTTTATGTTGTTGTTGTTTTGTTTTGTGTTTGTTTTTGAGACAGAGTGTCACTGTGTTGTCCAGCCTAGAGTACAGTGGTGTGATCTCAGCTGACTGCAACCTCTGCCTCCCAGGTTCAAGCGATTCTTCTGCCTCAGTCTCTCAAGTAGCTGGTGGGGACCACCATGGCTGGCTAATTTTTGTATTTTTAATTGAGCCGGGGGTTTCACCATGTTGGCCAGGTTGGTCTCGAACTTCTGACCTCAGGTGATGGGCCAGCTTCAGCTTCCCTAAGTGCTGGGATTACAGGCATGAGCCACCACGCCCAGCCTGCCTTCAAATCTTGAATGCTGCTCTTCTCCCCTTCCTGTGCACACCCGTGTGCGGAGCAGTTTTCCGTTCTGTGGTGATGGCCTGCTTATGCTCTAGCCGCTTTTGAGCCGCTGTGGCAAGGACTGCTTGTTACTGTTTATTTGCACAGCACCCTGTCTGTCCTGGTAGCACTAAGTTGGCACTCAATGCTTTGGGCCTCCTCCTGACCCCAGCCCTCTATCTGTGAGATGAAATGGGAAGTGCTATCTTCTCATACAGTCTGGTCACCTGCCCCTCCCCTGGCCACTGTTGCTTGAGTAGAGTTGGTCACCTGACCCACCCTGAGCCAGTGATAGCACCCGAAGCCCTTGGCCCCCATTGCTGGTCCATGGATGACACCTGACCCAGGCTGGACCTTGTTTCTGGGGTTGAAAAACATGTATTGTCTGGCCGGTCGTGGTGGCTCACACTTATAATCCCAACACTGTGGGAGGGTGAGGAGTATGGATTGCTTGAGTCCAGGAGTTCAAGACCAGCCTGGACAACATGGTAAAACTCCGTCTCTACAAAAAATACAAAAAAAGTTAGCCAGGCATTGTGGCAAGTGCCTGTAGTCCCAGTTACTCGGGAGGCTGAGGTGGGAGGATCAGTTGAACCTGGGAGGTCGAGGCTGCAGTCATCCATGATCGTATCACTGCACCCCAGCCTGGGCGACAGACACCCTGTCTCAAAAAAAAAAAAAAAAAAAGAAAAAGCATTGTCTAGTTTGCAAATAATTGGAAGATTTTTTTTTAAGTTATCATCTTGTTTTCCAGTTTAATCCCACTATGTTTAAGAGCATAAACTATGATTTCAATCATTTGAAATCTGTTGAGATTGGCTTTATGCCTCAGCATAGGGTCTGTTTTGGCCAATGTTCAGTGTGAACTGGGGAAGAAGGTACATTCTACAGTTGCTTAGAGGAGAGTTTTATGAATGTCAATCATGTCCAATCTATAGTCTTACCAATTTTTTTTCTGCCTTTTCTCTCAGTCATCAAGGTACATATTTTAAACTCCACAAGATTATTTTATTTTTACAAGCACCTAATACTTATTTAGATTTACCTACACGTATGTGTCTTTTTCATTCCTTCCTGTGATCCTGAGCTTCCAACTGGGATCATTTTCCTGCTGCCTGCAGAACCCGCCAATGGTATTTCTTTTCAGGCTGGGCCTGCTGGTGATCAATTCTCTTAGCCTTTGTTTGTCTGAAAGTAGCTTTACTTTGCCTCCACTTTTTTTTTTTTTGAGACAGAGTCTTGCTGTGTTACCCAGGCTGTTGTGTAGTGGCATGATCTCGGCCCACTGCAA
>NW_012116655.1:518480-528480 GCF_000951035.1 Colobus angolensis palliatus
GCCGAACTTCAATCTTAATAGGTAGGTTTGGTCTCTTATTTAGGTAACAGACTTAGTCACCCTCCCCATTCCACAGACACGGTCAATGAGGCCCAGAAAAGTGGCTTTCCCAAGATCACCCATCTCAGAGTGGCAAAGCTTACAGCATTCATTCACTCATTGTATATTCAGTGCCTGCTTTGTGCCAGAGCTAGGTACCCAGGAGAGGGCGGTGTACAAGCAGATAGAAATCCCTGTCCTCAGGACAGGGCACGGTGGCTCATGCCTGTAATCCCAGCACTCTGGGAGGCCAAGGCAGGTGGATCACCTGAGGTCAGGAGTTCAAGACAAGCCTGGCCAACATGGCAAAACCCCCTCTACTAAAAGTACAAAAAAATTAGCTAGGCATGGTAGTGTGCGCCTGTAATCCCAGCTACTCGGGAGGCTGAGGC
The DNA here is from genome assembly GCF_000951035.1 of Colobus angolensis palliatus. NCBI lineage: Eukaryota > Metazoa > Chordata > Mammalia > Primates > Cercopithecidae > Colobus > Colobus angolensis. The sequence continues at coordinate 518,912 of NW_012116655.1, forward strand.
AGGAGAATCCCTTGAACCCGGGGTTGGGGGGAAGTTGCAGTGAGCTGAGATTGTGCTACTGCACTCCAGTCTGGGTGACAGAGTGAGATTCCGTCTCAAAAAAAAAAAAAAAAAAAAAGACATCCCTGCCCTTAGCCGGGCATGGTGGCATGTACTTGTAGTCTCAGCTATTCCGGAGACTAAGTCAGGAGGATTGCTTGGGCCCAGGAGTTTAAACTCAGCCTAGGTAACATAGCCAGACCCTGTGTCTTAAAACAAATAAAACAAAAAACAAATGAAAAAGGCCAGGGGTGGTGGCTTATGCCTGTAATCCCAGCACTTTGGGAGACTGTGGCAGGTAGATCACCTGAGGTCGGAAGTTCAAGACCAGCCTGGCCAATATAGTGAAACCCTGTCTCTACTGAAAAATAGAAAAATTAGCTGGGTGTGGTGGTGGGCACCTGTAGTCTCAGCTACTCCAGAGGCTGAGGCAGGAAAATTACTGGCAGAGGTTGCAGTGAGCAGAGATCACCTCACTGCACTCTAGCCTAGGCGATAGAGCAAGACTCCATCTCAAAAAAAAAAAAAAAAAAATCTCTGCCTTGGTGAAGTTCCCCTCATAGATGATAGGGGATGGACAGGGAATGACACTATACAAAATAAATAAATGCACTAAATACATTTGTTAAATGATACGGCCCATGTAGAGAAAGTTGGAAGAGGCCCATGGCAAGTGTAGGGAGGTCAGCATGTTCAACAGGGTGGAGAAGTGGAACTTGAGCAGAACCCAGAGGAAGTGAAGAGGGTCCTGGAAGGAAATGCCAGGAAGAGCAACCCAGGTGGAGGACACAGCACATGCAAATGCCCTGTGGTGGGTGTGTACCTGGGGTATTTAGGACCTCCAGAGGCCAGCAGGAAGGCAGGGGTTTGTGCTCTGTGGACACTGAGGGGCAGTGAGGCCCTGCCAGCACCAACATCCTTGCTGGTGTTTCCCAGGCTGGCCTAGGCTGTGGTCAACTGGGTTCAGGTGACTTCACTCCCATGCCCTCTTCCCAGCAAGTAGTAGGTCCTTGGGGAAGGGGCTTCTTCCAAAGCTCAGGGTCGATGGGAGTGGGGAGGGAATTCGTGATCAGGGGACACATCTCCAGATGACATCTCCCCTGCCCCAGTTCCCATCCTCTGGTTCCTGGAGCCACCAGGGGTCGGATGAGGGCAATCAGGCCTGAGTCTGTGAAGGGGATGCCAGGCATTGCAGCCACAGCCCTTCACCACCCTCCTGGTTTTAAAGCACTCCCAGTGACAATAGGGTTTCTGATAACCTGCAGTACATGCTGTCTGGGGAGCAGCTCTGGCCACCCATCCTGGCCCCTTCCCACCCATCTCCTCCCAGGAACTCTGGCAGGTCCCTAAGCTGTCAGCCAGCCCTGCTGGCCACCAGTGGTGTCCTAAATCCCAGCAGCATGTCCATGAGTGTGACCTTAACCACCAAATCTCAATTATATAGAAAGGAGGGAAACATTGTTTTTTTTCTTTTTTTTGGAGACAGGGTCTCACTCTTGTCACTTAGGCTGGGGTACAGTGGTGCAATCACAGCTCCCTGAAGTCTCTCTCCTGGGCTCAAGTGGTCCTATCACCTTAGTTTCCTGAGTAGCTGGGACTACAGGTGCGTACCACCACACCCAGCTAATTTTTTTTTTTTTTTTGTAGAGATGGGGTTTTACCATGTTGCCCAGGCTCGTCTCGAACTCCTGGGCTCAAGCAATCCGCCTGCCTTGGCCTCCCCAAGTGCTGAGATTACAGGCATGAACCACTGCGCCCAGCCTGGACATTTTCTTAGAGCCCACTGTATGCCAGGCACTTTTGTACGAGTTACTACCTCTAATCCTCACAACAGCCTCACTGAAGGGTTATTATACTCAAGAGATACTCTATGATAGAAATATTCTATTTTATGAACAGAAAATAGATTCAGAGTAGGGAAAGGTTTAGATTTTACCCAAAGTCACCCAATAAGCACATGTTAATTTTAGCATTAAAACCCCATTTTAGTGATTGCTGGGAGTTTCTGCAACCTGATTCAGAATTCATGAGCCGGGGAGGTGGGGGTAGAGAAAAGAGAGGCCATCAGGAGGTTCGCCCTGGGAGCTGTTCCATGATAAATGGTTTCCTATATCTGAAGAGCTGAATCAAGGGCCAAAGAGAGAGAACCCTGCAGGTAGAAAGGAACTTTTGTTTGGTAAAGCTTCAGGAAGGGTGACTTTGGGTTAGTGTGTAGTATGAATAACCACCCCTGTCCATCAGTGGAGCAGGCCACCTCAAGAGGTGGGGAACCTGTCATCACTCTCATTACTGGGCACATGTAAGCAGAACTATCTGTTTGCCCAAGATGCCACAGAAGGAATGTTCCAGTGAGGGAGGTTGGCCTGGATAATTTCTCTACAAGCTCTCAGATTTGGGAGCTTTCGAAGGGCCTAGGCAAGTACTTGTGCCCCAAAGTATGTTTGGCAGGGTTTTTTTTTTTTTTTTTAAGATGGAGTCTCACTCTGTCGCCCAGGCTGGAGTGCAGTGGCACAGTCTCAGCTCACTGCAACCTCCACCTCCCAGGTTCAAGCGATTCTCCTGCCTCAGCTTCCTTAGTAGCTGGGATCAAAGGTGTGCAGCACCATGCCTGGCTAATTTTTGTATTTTTAGTTGAGATTGGGTTTCACCTTGCTGGCCAGGCTGGTCTTGAACTCCTGACCTCGTGATCTGCCCACCTTGGCCTCTCAAAGTGCTGGGATTCCAGGCATGAGCCACTTAGTCCAGCCTGGCCCAGGCTGGAGTGCAGTGGCATGATCTCGGCTCACTGCAGCCTCCACCTCCTGGATTCAAGCAATTCTCCAGACTTAGCCTCCTGAGTAGCTGGGATTACAGGCGTACACCACCATGCCCCGCTAATTTTTGTATTTTTAGTGGAGACGGGGTTTCTCTGTGTTGGTCAGGCTGATCTGGAACTCCTGACCTCATGATCCGCCTGCCTCGGCCTCCCAAAGTGCTAGGATTACAGGCGTGAGCCAGGCAGGAGGTTTTTATCTGACTTGTTTCAAGCTGCAAATCTGTCTCCTGGGTGGGGTGTTTGCTTTTCACAGAGGAAGGGTGGCCCGGGTGGGGTAGGCTGGAGTGGCGCATCGGATTGCATCAGTTCTGGTGTGACCTCTTACAGTTGCCTTACTTTGTTTTCAGATAAAGCAAACACACAAAAATTAGTCTTCTGGGCTTAACAAAACAACAGGAGTGACCAGTTAGGTCAGAAGACTGGAGCATCAGTGAAGTGGATGTGTGGTAGGCAGAGGGAAAAGGCTTACTAAGAAGCCCTCCCGCTGCCAGGGGCTCCTCAGAAATGGCTCTGCCTCTAGCAGCTCTGCCTGGACACTGAGCAGGGAAAGGCTTCTGACACTCATTAGTAATAGTGGTAAGTCAAGAGAACCAGCTCTGAACCTGTATCCCCAGCCCTGCCGGGGGCCAGTGCTTACTGAGCACTTCCCACAGGCCAGTTCCTGGGTGAGAGTTTTACCAACATGTATTTCCCTTTTACTTTGAGGAAAATGAAGGTGGGCTCAGTCACAGAGCTAGTGCATGCTCCAAAGCTTTCTGTCTCCTTGGTTGGCCTGCCCCATCCTAGCGATGTTGTGAAGATTGGGACTACCTATAAAGCAGCACACAGTGGCTGCTCAGTAAATGCTCAATACTGGTAGGTGCTGTGGGCCAAGATGGAGAGAAATGGGCCACGTGGAGCAGGAAGCAGCTGACTGCAGAAGTCCTGCCTGAGTCCCCAGCAGGCTGGGTGACTGAGCAAATCTTAGAACCTCTCAGTCTATTTCCCCATATTACACAACACCTGGCTACAGAAGGGTTTCTTTTTTTCTTTTTCTTTTTTTTTTTTTTTTTGAGACAGAGTCTCACTCTGTTGCCCAGGCTGGCGTGCAATGGCGCCATCTCTGCTCACTGCAACCTCCGCCTCCTGGGTCAAGCGATTCTCCTACCTCAGCCTCCTGAGTAGCTGGGATTACAGGTGCGCCCCACCACGCCCGGCTAATTTTTGTATTTTTAGTAGAGACGGGGTTTCACCGTGTTGGTGAGGCTGGTCTCCAACTCCCGACCTCAGGCGATCCGCTCACCTCGGCCTCCCAAAGGGTTGGGATTACAGGCGTGAGCCACCACACCCGGCCTACAAAAGGGGTTCTTTTGGGACCCAATCATCTAAACTCTTCCCTTCAATTTGCCCCCCTCCATCACTACTCCACAGCTCACCTGTCTTTTCTCTGTTCTTTAGGTACCCGTCCTATCTCCAGGCCTTTGTACATACCATTCGTCTTCCCTTGTTTGCCCTGCCCTCACACTTGGCACGTCTGGCACCTCCCCTGCACATTCTAAGACAGCATCCCTCCCTACCATTTGATCCACCCCGTTTTTTGCATCACAGTAGTCATCCAAATTATAACCCTTTATTCACGTTTTGTCTTTTATCTCAGGAGGCAGCGAGGGTGGGGGACTCTGTGTTGTTCCCTCCAGTACCCTCAGCGCACAGACTAGTTCAGAAAATACTCGAGAATGAATGAGAGAATGAATGAAAAAATGAGTGGACGAGGGGTCTTTGGCAGAGCTAAAGAGCCTGGTTGCCGCGGGGGCGGGAAGCTCCAGGCAGTGCTTGTTCCGCACCGCCCCCAGAGTAAAGTGAATTTCAGAAGGGGGCGGGGGGCCCTGGGAGTGTGTTACCCAGGCCAAGTCCAACTCCGCAGGGGGCTGGGCGGGAAACTACTTATAGCTACGACCCGCGGCCCGCGGCCTCTAGCCCCATCGCCGCCAGCCAAGGGCAGCGACGCCAGGTAAGTTGGAGGGTCCGGTGCAGCAGCCGGCGACCAAAGGCACCGGTGGGGAGGTCGGATCCAAGGGGATTCTGCCGCGTGGCTGCCTCGGAACCGGCAGGCTGTGCCGCGAAAGACACTGGGACTTGTAGTTCTCATCTCTTCTAGACGGTGTCGAGAGCTCTCAGATAAAGAGGCGCTTCGCGGTGATGGGGAACTACATTTCCCAGAAGGCCAGGATATGTTGGGGTCCCCGGGAAAGCGCCCCGGCTGGCGGCACTTACTCGGCGCTATAGGGCCCGTTCCGGGGGCGCGTGGCTGCAGGAGGGGGCCTGCGTGGTTCCTCCTGAGGCGGCCCCCGGATGAAGAGATCTGGGGACCCGGGAGCCAAGCCTAGGAGTAGCTCGGTGGCGGGCCCTGACTGCTGCGGAGGCCTCGGCAATATTGATTTTAGGCAGGTACTGACCGCACCGGACCGCTGCGGAAACGGGGAGAGGGATCTGGAAGGCCTGAGGGGCGTGAAAGCGTGCGGCGAGGGGGCGGGGCCGCTAGTTCCCAGGCAATGGAGGCGTGGCGTGGCAGGGGCGGGGCGCTGCGTGCGGGGGCGCTGCGTGCGGGAGCGCTGGCTGTTGTCTCTGTGTGTGCGTGTGCGCGCGCGTGTAAACCTCACATTGCGTAAGTCAGAGAGGGGGGCGTTCCTGAGCTCGTCTGGTTGTGTGCCCGTGTGTGGCCCTGAAATTGTGTGAGTCTCAGAGGTTGTGCGTGTTAGTCTTTGGACTTGTGTCTCACTGAAATTATGTGATGCTCTTAGAGTGTGCGGGAGAGTGAGTGTGAGTGTGTATGACCGAGGCTGTGTGTGACTGAGTGACTGAGCGTGGGCGAGGGTGAAGGAGACCCATTATATGTTTGGGAGTGTGTTGTGTGGCCCCTGCTCCCGTCCATCCCCCAGGGTCAGGAGGCCAGCTTTTGCCCAGAGGCAGGAGAGTGATGGGGATCCTGCATCTCTCCCAGCTGGCCCTGAGCAGGCTGCAGACCACTGTCCAACCCATTCGGGGCCAGGATGGGTGCGACCGGCCCCAAAAGCTGGGGACCTGGCCAGCCTGCTGAGGCTGCCCTCTACAGAGTCCTAGGCCGGAGAGTGCCTGTCCTGGCATCTCCCCAGGCTCCCAATTTCAGTGGATTCCAGTTTCCAACCTCTCCTGCATTCTCCCTTCTATCAAAGCTTCCTCTGAGATACTCCATTTACCTTTTTCATCACCCACTCTTCATGAAGCCTGTAAGGCACATCTCTTCTCTAAGCAGCTTCTAATCCAGTTCTTTCACTCCCTTCATTCCTTACTCACATGTGCATTTATTCACTCACTGATCCAGCCAGTATGATTCAGGGCCTGCTGAGGGCCTCCTGTCACTCAGAAGGTTAAGGACACTTCTTTCACTGAGCTTTCATTCTAGGGAGGGAGACTATAGGCCTGGAAAGCCAGAGAGTTATCTGAAGGCGCTAACACCAGTTAGTGTTTTGAAGAGTGAATTGAAATCCCAAGAGAGCCTGTTGCCCTATCTGCGAGAGAGGGACCTGGGATCTGAGAGCCAAAGGGTCAGTCAGTGGGGCAAGATGCCCCAGTGGAGGGAGGCAGGTGTGAAGCCCTCCAGGAGGCGCAGGAGCAGATGGGCCGCTGGCCCTGAGGGAGTGCAGGGCCGTTGGCCAGATCGGTGCTCAGCAGAGGACAGGAAGAAAACTATTACTTTAGTAAACTGTTTATTGAATTACAACATGCAGTCAGATGAGTGACAGGTCCTACCCCTACAGCTCCTGCATTTTCACCAGGTGAACCTATATCTGATAATCCTCAGATCAAGATGGGAGGTCATGATCACCTCCAGGGGCTGCCCTCAGAAGCCACCACGTAGAAGGGTGGGTGAGGGAGCCATGTAGAAGGGGGGGCAGAATGCAAGAGGGCAGTGTCCTGTTGCAGACCCAGCTAGGGGCTGCCCCAGGGCCTGCCAGTGGGCAGGGGAGACTAACTGGGTGTGTGAGGGATGGGCTTCTCTGCTCTTTTCGTTTCTCCCTGGGGCTGTGTAGCTGGAGAGAGCTGGGGCTGGGGTTTGGGTCAGGGTGACCCTCGTTGACTAACATTCTGTTTTTCTTCTGCTGTCCTTGTTGGTGCAGTTAAGCTTCCTGTTGCCAAGGGATTTTTCTTAAAAAAAGAAGGAAAGAAAGAAACACACAACGTACAACATTACGTATTTGCTTATGTGGTAGCTCTCCTCCCTCCTCAATCGAAATCTCGGGTTTTAAAATATGTCAGTCCCTGGCCTGAGAGAGTTGCAAGGGTTTTCTCCACCCCATGGGTGTCTGAGCTGCAGGATCTTAGGTGCTAACCCTGTGCTGTCCAGTAGAAACATCATGTGCCACATGCATAATTTGAACCGTTCTGGTAGCCATGTTAAATTAGTAAGAAGAAATGGAAAATAGCAAAGAAATAGAAAAAATAATTTTAACAATATATTTTCTTGTTTTCAAAATATATATCAAAAATATTTCATCACGTGGTACTCCAAGCTTGTGGCACTGCCTGTGACCAGTGACTGCCATGTCATAACAAACAGTGCTGCTCTGGGTACCATGCCCTCCACCAGCTCTTTTCTGGGCCCGTTTCAGCAGGTACAGAATCTTGCATTTGTTTTTAATAAAAAAAAAAAAAAAATCAGCCGTTGGGGCCGGGCATGGTGACTCACACCTATAATCCCAGCACTTTGGGAGGCCGAGGTGGGCGGATCACCTGAGGTCGGGAGTTTGAGACCAACCTGACCAACATGGAGAAATCCTGTCTCTACTAAAAATACAAAAACTTAGCTGGGCATGGTGGCGCATGCCTGTAATCCTAGCTCCTCAGGAGGCTGAGGCAGGAGAATCACTTGAACCCGGTAGGTGGAGGTTGCGGTGAGCCGAGATCATGCCATTGTGCTCCAGCCAGGCCAACAAGAGCAAAACTCTGTCTCAAAACAAAAACAAACAAACCAAAATATCAGCCGTTGGACTGAGGAGTTAGGGTGAGGAGTGTGCCCGCTGCAGCCTCATTGACTGAGGCCCTTTTGCTCCTTGTTGCCCTCCCTGCCAGGGGATTCTGGAGCCTCGCTCCTCAGCTGGGCAGCTGCCCGAAGGCAGTGGGGTGGCAGATGGATGAGAGCAGGGTCTGCATCTTGCTGTCCACAGGCAGGGGCACCTCCAGGATTCAGAAGATGGCTCCAGTAGGGCCTAGGGGTATGGGCACCGAGGCTGGCAGAGCACACTGAGGTCCTCAGAGCAAGGGCACATGCCCAGGTCTCAGGTCCCTTTTCCGTAGAGAATCACCTGCTTACCAGAGCGGGTGAGTGATGATGTCTCCAGCTTGGTGTTGGTGTTAAGAAGAATGGGGACAGTAAGGGGGTTATGGTGAAGACCAGAATGAGATGAGAGGTGTAGAGAAGCCTTAGGAAGTGTCGAGTGCAGCCCACCTGAGGGTGGTCTTCAAGAAGGCGAAGCCCTTGTATTCAGAAGGCTCAGAGACCTGGGGCTGGGGACACAGGTCACTGTGTGTAGTATGGGCACCTGAGCAAGGCGCTGGAGGCAAAACCCTGATGCCTTTCAGAGAAAGATGTTTGCCTCTATACAAAATGGTTTCTAAAACTTTTTTGATTGCATTACTTTAGTTGAAATAAACATTAGGCTGTTATATTAGATGAGTTAGTCTGTAGTGTTTTCAAGGCTATACATTTTGTCTTCAGTAATTTTGGCATCAGCCAAGACAGGGCAGGGTTGAGGCTTTCCATGCAGCTCATCAAAACCTTGGGCAAATGACAGACACTCGTGGAGGTTGTTTCCCCTGCCTCTGTTGAGATGATACTGTTTTTCCTCATTGAGCTGTAAATATTAATTACATTGATGTTTTGAATGCTGAGCCAGCTCTGGATTGCTGGGGTGATCCCTGGCTGGTCCTGACGTGTTATCATCATCCTTTGTATATATTGCTGGATTTGATTTGCTCTAATTTTGGGGGGGATTTTCTTTCTTTGTCTGGTTTTATTTGATTTATTTATTTTAAGACAGAGTCTCGCTCTGTCGCTCAGGCGTGTATTCAGGAGTGCAGTGGCGTGATATCAGCTCAGTGCAACCTCTGCCTCCTGAGTTCAAGCAATTCCCCTACCTCAGCCTCTGGAGTAGCTGGGATTACAGGTGCACCCACCACCATGCTCGGTTTCTTTTTTTTTTTTTTTTTTTATTTTTAGTAGCAACAGGGTTTCACCATGTTGGCCAGGCTGGTCTCGAACTCCTGACCTTAAGTGATCCACCCACCTTGGCCTCCCAAAATGCTGGGATTACAGGCGGTGAGCCACCGCACTGGCCTGGTTTTAGTGTTAGGGTAATACAGTGAGTTGGGAAGTGTTGCCTCCCTCTTCCATATTCTGGAAGAGATTGTGTGGAATTGGAATTATTTTTTTCCTTAAATGTTTGGTAGAATTCATCCAGGGAAACCATCTGGGCTCAAGGTTTTTCTTTTTTTAGGTTTTTAAGCCATGAATTCAATTCCTTTAAAAGATAAAGGATTATTTCTTGAATGAATTTTGGCAGTTGTGTCTTGCAAGAATCAGTTCATTTCATCTAAGTTACTTAATTTGTGTTATTCATAGTATTCCCTTATTATCACTTTAATGTTTGTGAGGTCAGTAGAGAAGTCCCCTCTTTTATTTCTGATATTAATAGTTCGT
>NW_012116655.1:529814-537553 GCF_000951035.1 Colobus angolensis palliatus
GGATCACAAGGTCGGGAGATCCAGACCATCCTGGCTAACACGGTGAAACCCCATCTCTACTAAAAATACAAAACATTAGCCGGCCTGGTGGCAGGTGCCTGTAGTGCCAGCTACTCCGAAGGCTGAGGCAGGAGAATGGCATGAACCCGGGAGGCGGAGCTTGCAGTGAGCCCAGATTGTGCCACTGCACTCCAGCCTGGGCGACAGAGCGAGAGACTCCAGACTCCGTCTCAAAAAGCAAAACAAAACAAAAAAACTAGTAAGTTAAAACTGCCACAGGCAAAAAAGAAAACCAAAGTGGTCCACAAAACATTCTCCTTTCCTTCTGAAGGTTTTACGATGCATTGTTATCATTAACCAGTCTTTTACTATTAAATTTAAATGGCCAATTGAAACAAACAGGGCTGGGTGCGGTGGCTCAAGCCTGAAATCCCAGCACTTTGGGAGGCCGAGACGGGTGGATCACAAGGTCAGGAGATCGAGACCATCCTGGCTAACATGATGAAACCCCGTCTCTACTGAAAAATACAAAAAACTAGCCGGGCGAGGTGGCAGGCGCCTGTAGTCCCAGCTATTCAGGAGGCTGAGGCAGGAGAATGGCGTGAACCCGGGAGGCGGAGCTTGCAGTGAGTTGAGATCCCGTCACTGCACTCCAGCCTGGGCGACAGAGCGAGACTCCGTCTCAAAAAAAAAAAAAAAAAAAAGAAACAAACAGTTCTGAGACCTTCTTCCACCACTGATTAAGACTGGGGTGCAAGTATTAGGGATAATATTCATTTAGCTTTCTGAGCTTTTTGGGCAGACTTGGTGACCTTGCCAGCTCCAGCAGCCTTCTTGTCCACTGCTTTGATTCTGTCAGTCACTGAGAGGACTGTGGAGGGCCCTAACAAGAACTGTAGATTTGTGTTTTCCACCTTTTAGTTCTGTCCGCTTTTGCTTCATACCTCACCTCACTTCTTTTTGTTGTTGTTGTTTTTGTTTGTTTTTGAGATGGAGTCTTACCCTGTCGCCCAGGCTGGAGTGCAGTGGTGTGACCTCGGCTCACTACAACCTCTGCCTCCCGGGTTCGTGTGATTCTCCTGCTTCAGCCTCCGGAGTAGCTGGGATTACAGGTGCCCGCCACCACATCCGGCTAATTTTTGTATGTTTGGTGGAGATGGAGTTTCACCATGTTGGCCAGGCTGGTCCTGAACTCCTGACCTCAGGTGATCCACCCACCTTGGCCTCCCAAAGTGCTGGGATTCCAGGCGTGAGCCACCACACCCAGCTGCTCACCTCAGTTCTTAATCTGAAGAGTGGGCACGCCTCGCAGGGTTGTCACCAGGACTCAATGACACAGTTGTCACAGCCAGTGTCTGTCTAGCTGTGGCCCCCGCCAGGCGCCGCACTGAGTACTGTCCTTGTACTTTCTCATTTAATCCTCCTGGCGTCCCATGGCATCTCTACCATTCCCACCTCACAGGCTAGGAAGCGGCACTTAGTGAGGGGAGATGGCTGCCCGCCGTGGCATGGGTGTCCCTGTCTCATCAGCAGTCTGTTCTGCCTCCTGCATGTCCCTTGCCAGAGCTCGGCAGCTGGTTCACTTCGGAGTGAAGGTTGGCTGGCTTATAGTTACTGTTGTCTACAAACTACAATGTGTATTTATACAGAGACACAGTAGCACCTAGCAGGTTCTGTCCTGGGCCCTGAAGGTGAAAGTAAAGAAAAGGAGGATGACCGGGCTTGGTGTCTCACACTTGTAGTTTCAGTACTTTGGGAGGAGGCCGAGGCAGGAGAATCACTTGCCCCAGAAGTTCCAGACCAAACTGGGCAATGTGATAAGACTCTGTCTACAAAATTAAAAAAATTAGCCAGGTGTGGTGGCGTGCACCTGTAGTCCCAGCTACTTGGGAGGCTGAGGCAGTAGGATTGCTTGAGCCCAGGTGTTTGAGGCTGCAGTGAGCTATGATCAGGCCCCTGCACTCCAGCCTGGGAGACAGAGTAAGACCCTGTTTCAAAATAATAATAATAATAGTAATAATAATAATGAAAGAAAAAAGAAAATGGGGGTGAAGCCCACAACCAGCAGAGGAGTGAGAAGAGGCAGCCCAGCGTGGAGGAGAGCAGGGCCTTGAGAAGCACGAGCCTTACCCACGAGCCCCACGCCCACCCATGCTGAAGCATGTGAGCCGTCAGTGCCTTTTGAGTTTGGCGCCGGTCACACTTGTTAAATGAAGAATGAATGACATTTCACCCTCTTGGAAGGAGTTATGGATCTGGGGAACTGGAGCAGCTGCCATCCATTTCATTTTACTATGGGTTCTAGAGACCACAGTCGCACTGTGATGTTCTAACTTCCTCCTCTCCCGCCATGAGATGGTCTTTGCTGCCCAGGGCTTGCCTGACCTCAGATTCCAGCACTGGGGTCAGTGTTCCCTCTCTGGCTATTCCTTTAGGATTTGTGTCTTCCCAGGAGGGTCCCTCCAGAGAGTGAGAGGTGAGAGGGACCTGTATTAGTTGACATTAAGCAGACAGGGTAGAGGGACCACCAGTCTCGGCCCTGAGTGCGCCATGTACTTTTACATCTGGTCTCGCTTCTGTGCAGAAGGTAACCTCAGGTGGCCTGTCTCATCACCCGCATTCCACTCAAGAGAAACCTGGGCTTAGATTGGTCATGGAGGCTTGCCATGGTCCCTCGCGGCAGGTGGTGAAGCTCCCAGTTCAGACAGTGGCTGCCAAAGGCCAGAGTCCTCTGAGCCAGGTGGCTTCCTGTGTGGAAAAACAGGGTCAGGGGGCTGGCTTAAAGTGAAATGGCTTTCCCTTTCCTACCAGAGAATAAACTTTTCCTTTTTTTTTTTTTTTTTGAGATGAAGTTTCGCTTTTGTTGCCCAGGCTAGAGTGCAGTGGTGCGATCTCAGCTCACTGCAACATCTGCTTCCTGGGTTCAAGCGATTCTCCTGCTTCAGCCTCCCTAGTAGTTGGGATTATAGGTGCCTGCCACCGTGTCTGGCTATTTTTGTATTTTTAGTAGAGACGGAGTTTCACCTTGTTGGCCAGGCTGGTCTCGAATTCCTGACTTTCAGGTGCTCTGCCTGCTTCGGCCTCCCAAAGTGCTGGAATTACAGGCGTGAGCCACCAGGCATGGCCAGATAATAAACTTCTCTGTCTCTCTTTTTTTTTTTTTTTTTTTTGAGATGCAGTCTCACTCTGTTGTCCAGGCTAGAGTACAGTGGCACTATCTTGGCTCACTGCAACCTCTGCCTCCTGGGTTCAAGTGATTCTTCTGCCTCAGCCTCCCCAGTAGCTGGGACTACAGTCGCGCGTGCTGATTTTGTATTTTTAGTAGAAACGGGGTTTCACCATATTGACCAGGCTGGTCTTGGACTCCTGGCCTTGTGATCCACCTGCCTCGGCCTCCCAAAGTGCTGGGATTACAGATGTGAGCCATTGGGCCCAGCCCAGAGAATAAACTTCTTAGAGGAAAAAGGTTCTGGCACACTCATCCTTATGTCTTTGTGCCAGGCACAGGGCTCTAACCCAGAGTTGCCCCAAATAAACATTACCTGAGTCAGCTTATGGTGCCAGGGCATGAGGGCAGCTCTGGGGGCAGTGGGGGCTGCAGCGCTGCAGGCAGATTCTGCAGGGGTGATGGATCCTAGGAGGGCCCCATCCCCTCTCCTGCAGCCCCCACCTATTCCCCTGCCCTTTGTTGTGTGTGGTGTGTGGGCTGGGATCGATGTGACTTTGCCTGTCCGGGCCTGCTGTTTGTCCATGTGTCACAATGTGACACGTTGACCCAATGCAGATCATTCCCTGACCACAGAGCGCTGCTCCTGAGAACCCTGCACCCCTCAATGGAGTGAATTGCCGTAAACCTCTTCCTCACCCACGCTTTGGGGTGTTAACAGCTGAGGCCATTCGTCAGTGACCCGTGGGACCCGAGCTATTCCTGCAGCTCAGCGGACCTCCTGGCTGTGGTGGGTAGCTCCTCTCTTTTAGTCGGATTCCAAGGCCTCTGCAACCTGGAGCCTTGGAGGGGGTTCCATTGGAATTACTGGGTAGCAGAAAGCCGGGACCTCCGCTGTATGAGGGAAGTTGAGGCTGGGAGTGGATGGGAGACCTTCCTTTGGTCACAGGTGTGCAGGGGAGGCCATCAAGGGAGTCTCTGACACCCGGAGGCAGAGCCTGGATGTGGGACCCAGGACTCTCCTACTCTGCTCACTCACGTCTGACCTGGATGTGGTTCTTTTTTGCCAACCCAGTTTCAGGAGGGAGGTCCACCCTCCTGAGGGGGGTTTTGGAAATGACAGCTATCAGAAAGGGACCTTCATGTCTCTGAGTGCAGATCCGGGGGCTGGGAGGGGCTTCCCTCTGCTGCCTGGAATTCCACTCTGAACCATTAGTCATTCTTTCCAGCGAAGCAGGCGCTTCTCTGGGCAACACAAATCCTCCTCAAGGTGACTGAAGTGACCGGATGCACACCGCCACCCTCCTGAGACAGGCTGACCTGAGGCCACTGGGATCTGGCTACAGGAGGGAGAGGGGGGAGGGGGTGGACATGTTCCAGCTTTGACCAGTTCAGCACTTATTGGGAGACTCAGGTGGATGTCAGCTGCTGCTGGGTTCCCTCAGTGTTAGTTGCTTAATCGTTCGGTGCCTCAGTTTCCCTCCTTCATCTTGGCTCCCACAAAAGGTGAAAAAAGCATATTTCTTGCTCACTTTCCCAATCTCCTTGGGTTTCAAGACCCAGAAGCACTCACTTTTACCCTTGTCCTTTTTTATGGGGCTTTCTATCTGGTAGGGCTGACCTTGCTCAGGCTGGCTCTGCTCCTCACTGTCTGGGGTCTGGAGGCTTTGCTCTTTTATCTGCCAAGTAGGCTAACAACAGGGCTTTACTTTTAGGGTGGTTGCGAGGATGGCCAGGGATAGGTGTGTGCTCACTGCCAGGTCCTGTGTTTTCTTGGACCCCCTAGAGTGAGGACCTCCTTAGTGGAGCTCAGCATTTGGTGACTAACATTGAGTTGAATTCCTTATGAAAGGCAGCATTTCCCCCAGGGCCCAGCGGGGAAGCAGTAGAGAGATCATTTACACTCAGGAAGATGCACCTCTCTTAGGTGTGGAGTTGAAGAGGTGCCAGTGATATGGAAAGTGTTTTTCCTGGCCCTGGAAAACGCCCTGTGTCCCTTCCTGGCCCCAGGCTCAGTGTGCCTAGGCCTTTCCTGCTTTCCCCTTTCCCCTAGCTGAGTGAGGCTCTGCTCTGTGACTCACACTCTGCCCTTTCTCCTCTTTGGCTTGGCTAACAGCATGCTGGTCCATAGGTAAGGGTCCATGGGGAGGGCTCTGGGGGAAGTCCAAAGCCAGGAGGCCACTGAGGTACTTTGCTGTGCCCTGGGGAGCAACCGGCAAAGCCAGGGTTGGGGGAGGGAGTGTATTAGGTGGTTGTGTAACAGGCAGAATAACAGATGGGCCACGGGAGGATTGGTAATGGGAATGAGACAAGGGAGGGGTGGGGCAAGGCCAGGTTTTGGCTGGGGGCTGAATGGGGAATGGGGAGCGGGTGGGATGGCTGAAAACTGGCTGCTGGCACACTCATAGGGTCTGCTGTGCACATGCAGGGAGATAACTCACCCTCGGTGCACTTCGTAAGTGCCAGGCATGACCAAAGCCAGGACTCTTCCCTGAGCCAGCTTTCCACCTTCCCCCACCAGGCTGTCAAGGGACAGGGCCTTGGAATCGGATGTGTTTTTTTTTTTTTTTCCTTTTGAGACAGAGTCTTGTTCTGTCACCCAGGCTGGAGTGCAGTGGTATGATCTTGGCTCAACTGCAACATCTGCCTCCTGGATTCAAGCCATTCTTCTGCCTCAGCCTCCTGTGTAGCTGGGACTACAGGCGTGCGCCACCATGCCTGGCTAATTTTTGTATTTTTAGTAGAGACGGGGTTTCACCACATTGGCCAAGCTGGTCTCAAACTCCTGACCTTGTGATCTGCCTGCCTGGCCTCCCAAAGTGCTGGGATGGACTGGAGGTGCTTAATAGATGTTATCATCAAACTGAAGATAAGGCCAGGCCTCAGGTTAAGTCCCAGGTTCTAGAAGCTTTGGGACTACACCAGAGACCTTCCCTCCCCTCCCTTCCCCTCCCTTCAGGGCAGGGCAGCCTGCTCTGAGCCTTGTCCAGTTGTCCTTCATGAGTGGCCAGTGCCAGTGTCCTTCATGAGTGGCCAGTGGAGTGTGGGGTTTGACTCACAGCCCCAGGCGTTTGGAGGCACCTGCTGGAGTGCCAGGCCTCGTTGGCTGCAGGCGCTGGGCAGGCACTGCACGGTGCCCAGAGGCTGTGGCCACAGCTAGGCAAGTGGTGCTTCCCTGGGTTCCTTCTTCCCGCCATTTGTGGAGTGGCTTTTCTTAGTCATTCGCTTATTGATGCCCATGCCTGCTTCCGTGGCCACTCAGCCACTCAGCTGTTCTCTCCAGATTCCAGTAGCAGTGCAGCTTTGGCCCCATGTTGGCTACATTCATCCCTCAGGAGGGGTCTGCATTGGAGCATTTTGTTTGTTTGTTTGTTTTGAGACGAAATGTTGCTCTGTCACCAAGTGGAGTGCAGTGGCACATCTTGGCTCACTGCAACCTCCAGCTCAGCGCAACCCCTACCTCCCAGATTCAAGTGATTCTTCTGCCTCAGCCTCGAGTAGCTGGGATTACAGGTTTGCACCACCACGCCTGGCTAATTTTTTTATTTTTAGTAGAGAGGGAGTTTCACTATGTTGGCCAGGCTGGTCTTGAACTCCTGACCTCGGGTGATCCACCCACCTTGGCCTCTCAAAGTTCTGGGATTATAGGCATGAGCCATTGCGCCTGGCCTAGAGCATTTAATATCTGCTTAGCAAGGCCCTTGGCCCTGTAGTGAGATGAATGTTTGCACCTCAGGGATGCAGGCTGATCAGATGGAGAGGCCACACATGGGGAGGATGGCAGGCCATAGTGGAAGATGGCTTTGTACTGATAGACGTCTGAGGGACATCCCATGGTCACACCCTGCAAGTGGCCTGGTAGCAGGCAGAGTTATGTCAGGAGACTGTCGTCTGGGGAAGCAAGAATTGGAGTGGAGGCTGTGCTTGCCCCCCGGGGCTGGCTGACCCTGGGCAGAAGCACCATCTCCTCCCCAACCCTTCCCCAAAATGTGGGAGATCAAAGTGCTCTTTGAAGGAATTTACTGTATTTCCAAATGCAATAGAACAAAATACACCATTATGGGAAAGATCACAGCTGTGATGGAATTTATACTTTTTTAAAAAATTTTTTTGTTTTTAATTTTTTAAAAAGATTTTTATTATTATACTTTAAGTTCTGGGGTACATGTGCAGAACGTGGAGGTTTGTTACATAAGTATACACGTGCCATGGTGGTTTGCTGCACCCATCAACCCATCATCTACATTAGGTATTTCTCCTGATGCTATCCCTCCCCTGGCCTCCCCCCACCCCCCAACAGACCCTGGTGTGATGTTCCCCTCCTTGTGGAATGCTTCTTGAATTTGTGTATCATCCTTGTGCGGGGGCCATGCTAATCTTCTCTGTATCGTTCCAATTTTAGTATATGTGCTGCCGAAGCAAGCACAACTTTACACTTATTTTATAATTTAGTATTTAAAAAAAATTTTGAGTTGCATGTGGAGAGACAGCGTAATATTTTTCAGTGCATTTTAGAAACAGTTTTTGATTTTAATTAATTAATTTATTAATTAATTTATTTATTTTGAGACGG
>NW_012116655.1:538217-557642 GCF_000951035.1 Colobus angolensis palliatus
AAAAAAAAAAAAAATTTAAAACTGAATATTTGGTAGTATATTTTGTGTTGTTTTCTAGAAATTTCTGTCTAGGCATTGAATCGTGCAGCCTGCTCTACTACTCGACCGTGTGTTTGAGAACGTTTCACAGTGCTGTGTGTAGACCTAGTGCTTTTAACTGCTGTAGTTTCGCTGCTGTAGGAATGGGCCATGGCTTTTTTCATTTCTTTGGTCGCTGGACACCTCAGTTGTTCGTCATTGTTCCTGATGTTTTCATGCAAGCTGATGGGGAGGGGGGCAGTGTCCACGTGCCCCCTGTATGCGAGTGGGGTGGCTGGGGCGTGGGTGCACACTTTTTCAGTTTACCTTGAGCCAAGATTTTGTGTGCACTCAAGATTGTGCCCTGTCGAGTGTGGGTGAGGAGAGGCGCACCACTGTTGTTTTAATTTGCTTTTACCTGATTCCTAGTGAGGTTGAGCATCTCTTCACATTTATTTCAGCTGCTTGGGTTTTCTCTGGGGCCTCTGAGAACCCTCATCCCGGAGGGTCTCGGTCACACCAGGGTTGGTGTCACCTCCCTTCAGGGCACCAGGCACCCCTCTTCAGAGGTGCTGATTTCCTCATCTGGCGTCCAGGCACACTTCTGCGGCCGCCCTCCCAGGGCATGACACAGCTCATTAGGTTTCAGATTTTTATCTTCCCTTTTATGAGACTACACTGTAGTAACCTTTGCTGGACTTGGATGTTCCCAGGCCTCCCGGCGTGTTCCCAGAGGGTAACTTTGTCTCTGACTCCTAGGGGCTCAGAGGCCCTGCTGTGTCTGAGCGGTGCTGATGTTGGCTCTGTCCCCGCAGGCAGACCTCTGCGTTATGACCTGGCTGCTGGGCTACGTGGACCCCCTGGATCCCAGCTTTGTGGCTGCCGTCCTCACCATCGCCTTCAATCCGCTCTACTGGAATGTGGTAAGTGATATGCCTGACACTGTCCAGACGGGAGTATCCCATTGCTGGCTGAGCCCCACATGCAGGGGATCGCGGCGGTTGCTGCTGGCTGGCCAGACGGACAGACAGACAGCTCTGCTCTTCCCTCCTGTGTCTGTCACTGGCTGGTGTGGAGTACTAGGCGCTTCCTGCCCTCTCGCCTTGGGGGTCCAGCAGCCATTGGGCTGCCCAGGCTGGTGTCAGGATGGTCTGGGACTGCAGGGGTGGCCTCCTAGCCTCACAAGAGCCTGCAGGAGAACGCTCCCCAACAGTGGGGCTGCCATTGGTCACGTGCCTGGCAATCTGGTGGCCTTCTCATGCATGAAGTGGGTTGTCCAGGAAGTTGGGGCTCTCTTCCCTGTCTGCCATGTCACACAGTAAAACCACTAGCTTGTGAACCCCCCACCCCTCGTGTGTTCCATAAACACAGTTATTTTTCCCACATGAAGCTTCCTGCAAAACGGCCTGCACATTCAGGACCCAGGTGAGCTGGGTAGCAGGAGCAAGCCGACATGAGTTGAAAACAAGCAGCCAGCGTGGCAGCAGCTCCTGATGGGTGCCAGGGGATGTTTGGGTGCCCGGGCACCAGCACCGAGGGGTGGGTGGACTGCGTGGGAAGTGGACTCTGGGCCCTTTCAGGAAAGTGTGGGAGGGGAGGGCCGTCAGCTCCTTCTTCAGCCTTTCTGAGATGACCCCCGCTACTCTCCAGACTGTGGGGTGAAGCTCTTGGCGTTCCTGGCCTGCTCTCCCAAGGCTGTCTCTAGGCAGTGCTTCTGGGCTGCTTCCCGGGGATCCTGCTGGGGGAGTGGGTGGTCCTGGGGCCCAGCGGGGGTTGGGCTTGCTGATGCAGAGCCCTGAGCACCCTGTGATCACCCCCGAGGCTAATCTGCAGAGTAAGGCCAAGATCAGCGTCAGCAGCACATTGTTCCAGACAGTTTTCATTTAAGGTGAGCCCTTGATCCCAGGGCAGAACAGGACATGTTTTTCATTTAGTTTATGACTTGAGATTTTTCTCCATCTGGTGAGAGAAGTGGGTGGGGGCCGGCCTGCTCATGTCGAAGACAGTGCATTCCAAAGAATGCCTTGTCCCTGCTGTCCTGAACATGCTGGACACGCTCCGAGGATGGATGCCCCGGCGGCCCACAGAGATGGGGCTTCAAGGGGAGGTTCAGAGGTAGGACTGAGACTGGCGAGCTTGGTGTAGCCAAACACAGGCCTCCTGGACACCCCTTTCTTCTGAGAAGCCTTGGCTGGGCTGGGGAGCACCTGTACTCTCAGCCACACCGTCCCTAGAGCTGGCCCCAACCTCCTGACATGGGCCCCTGTAGCCAGGGCTGCAGCCACGGTGCCTGGCCATCCTGGCATTCCCACTCACTGCCTGGCCTGCATGCTTCCCCTCTCCTTTCACCTTTGCATGCACCCAGCATGCCAGAGATATGAGGTAGTGAAGGGTGAAGAGGATGTTTGGAAGCTGAAAAATGGTCCTGCAAAGACGTCCACATCCTGTGAAGGTCTCTTATATGGTGCACACACAAGGGTCTTTGCAGATGTGATGAAGTCAAGGAGCTTGAGCTGGGGAGATGGCCCTGAGTTACCCAGCTGGGCCCTAAGTGCCATTGTGTGTGTCCTTTTAACAATGGGGTGGCACGGGGACATTGACTCACAGGAGTGTCTCGTCACCATGGAGGCAGAGCCTGGAGTGACCAAGCCACTAGCCAAGGCAGGCCAGGCCCACCAGAAGTTGGAAGAAGCAAAAAAACGGAGTCTCCCTCTCGGAGCCTCTGGTGGAAGCACAGCCCAGCCGACACCTTGATTTTGGCCCAGGGGTGACTGACTGGGGATTGCTGTTGTTTTGAGCCCGTAAGTTGGTGGTCATTTGTTACAGCAGCCACAGGAAGCGAGGCCGGGGTATTTAAAAAGCCAAAGACCCCTGCTAGAAGATGTCGTGGGCCTAAGCCTTGGGGTGTTGGGTGTGCTGTGCTCTTTCCTGCCTACACTCCTTCTCCACAGCTGGAGGAGGTCCCTGTCCTCTGGCTTCCTGCAGGCCTGACGTTGACCGGCAGTCATTGAGGTACAGGTGGGTCTCCCAGCACTGGGGGCTTGGCTGGCCGAATGCGTAGCGGGTCCTGAGGACGCTTTTATTTATGCACAAGCCCTCTCAGGTCACTTCCCGCTGGCCCAGCCAACAATGTGTTCTTGTGCAGTTCTTTGTGAAGGTTCGCAGTGGCTCATGAATGGCAGAGTGGTTAAAATGCAATAAGATTTGGCTGGGCGTGGTGGCTCATGCCTGTAATCCCAGCACTTTGGGAGGCTGAAGTGGGTGGATCACCTGTCAGGAGTTTGAGGCTGGCCCAGCCAACAATGTGTTCTTGTGCAGTTCTTTGTGAAGGTTCGCAGTGGCTCATGAATGGCAGAGTGGTTAAAATGCAATAAGATTTGGCTGGGCGTGGTGGCTCACGCCTGTAATCCCAGCACTTTGGGAGGCTGAAGTGGGTGGATCACCTGTCAGGAGTTTGAGGCCAGCCTGGCCAACCTGGTGAAACCCTGTCTCTACTAAAAATTTAGCTGGATGTAGTGGGGCATGCCTGTATTCCCAGCTACTCGGGAGGCTGAGTGAGGCAGGAGAATCGCTTGAACCCAGGAGGTGAAGGTTGCAGTGAGCTGAGATTGTGCCCCTGCACTCCAACCTGGGTGACAAAGGGAGACTTTGTCTCAAAAAAAAAAAAAGATGCAGTAAGATTTGGAAGACAGACAGTATGTGTCTGTGTGTTTGGCATACGGTGGTTTTTTTTTTTTTTTTTTGGTCATAAACTTTTGATTAGTCTCATTTTGAGAAAGTTTTTCACTGGAACAGTTTGTGGTCATTAGTGGGAGAGACAGCAAACTCTTCAAAGTGGTTTCAGAAGGAGAAAAGTTACAGAAACAAGTTACAGAAACATGTTGCAGTTCAGTGGGCTGCTGCCGGGGAGAATATCCGGACAGCATCTGGAGTGGGATGACGAGGCCCAGCTCCTGGATGCCAGAAGCCCGATGGGCAGATCAGTTGAGTCAAGGAGTTCGAGACCATCCTGAGGAACATGGCAAAACCCTGCCTCTATAAAAAATACAAAAATTAGCTGTGTGTGGTGGTGTGCACCTGTAGTCCCAGCTACTGGGTTGGCTGAGGTAGTAGAATCACTTTAACCTGGGAGGTCGAGGCTGCAGTGAGCTGTGATCACACTACTGCACTCCGGCCTGGGTGACAGAGGGAGACCCTGTCTTAAAAAACAAAAACAAAAACAGGCCAGCAGGCCACAAGCAGGGAAGCACTTAAATAACTTAGTAGTTATCAATGCAGTTGTCCCTGGGTATCCACAGGGGATTGGTTCCTATTCCCCATGGATACCAAAATCGGCAGATGCTCAGGTCTCTGATGGAAAACAATGTTGTATTTGAGTGTAACCTCTGCCCGCCCTCCCATATTCTGTACATCATCTCTAGATTACTTACACCTAATACAGGGTACATGCTAGGTAGTTATACTGTATTATTTTTTGTTGTTAATTTTTGTTTTTATTTTTTTCTGAATTTTTCTTTCTTTCTTTCTTTTTTTTTTCTTTTGAGATGACATCTCCCTCCGTCGCCCAGGCTGGAGTGCAGTGGCGTGATCTTGGCTTACTGCAACCTCTGCCTCTGGGGTTCAAGCGATTCCCCTGCCTCAGCCTCCCGAGTAGCTGGGATTACAGGTGCCCACCACCACGCCTAGCTAATTTTTTTGTATTTTTAGTAGAGATGGTGTTTCACCATCTTGGCCAGGCTGGTCTTAAACTCCTGACCTCGTGATCCACCTGACTCGGCCTCCCAAAGAGCCGGGATTATAGGCGTGAGCCACTGCACCCGGCATTTTCTTTTCTTTTCTTTTCTTTTCTTTTTTTTTTTGAGACAGAGTCTTGCTCTGTTGCCCAGGCTGGAGTGCCATGGCACGATCTCGGCTCACTGCAACCTCCACCTCCAGGTTCAAGTGATTCTCCTGCCTCAGCCTCCTGAGTAGCTGGGATTACAGGCACGTACCACTGTGCCTGACTAATTTTTGTATTTTTAGTAGAGATGGGGTTTCACCATGTTGGCCAGGCTGGTCTCGAACTCCTGACCTCAGGTGATCTGCCTGCGTTGGCCTCCCAAAGTGCTGGGATTATAGGTGTGAGCCACCGCGCCTGGCCCCTGAATATTTTTATCCTCAGTTGCTGTGGAGGGCTGGCTGGTGGTGGCAGGACTCATGCTCAGGTGTTGTGCCCAGTGCCTTTCATGCAGTATTTCAATGAATCTTCATAGCAAATGCTATTAATCTCCCCTTTGGAGACCAAAGCTTGAAGAGGTTCATTCATACATTCTTCAAATGTTTACTGAGCATCTACTATGTGCTGGGCGCCATCCCAGCCCCTGGCCCTCACGCAGCGGCTTCAGTGGTGAATGAATGTATGGCACTGCCGGGGACACAGCTGGCAACGGGAGGGACAGATGGGGGTGGTGGTCAGGGAAGGCCTCTCTGATGGGTGTCCTTTGACCAGAAACCTGATTCTCATGCAGGAGGGCCCTCAGGTGTCTGGGGAAGAGCATTCTAGTCAGGAAAACACAAGTGCAAAAGTCCTGGGGCACTCTGAGTGTCCTCAGAGGTTTTAAGGGACAACTGCTGCTGGAGCCAGGCAGAAGGAGAATGGAGGAGCAGGACAGAGAGGTGACTGGGGATGGTGGTGCAGGCCTTGCGAGCCATGGGGAGACATTCTACGGACTCTGAGCTGGAAGCCATTGCAGAGGTGGCATGATCTGAGTCAGAGTTTCAAGGCCACTGCACCAAAGACAGAGGAAAAGAGGTAAAAGTGGAGCTGAGAGGCCAGCAGGCCCCAGATGGCAGCTTGACCACGCTGGGACTGGCGGAGGTGGGAGGAGTGGTCAGGGAGAGCCGAGAGAGGTGGCTTGGCCAGCCCATGGTTGGTCCTGAGTGACCCGTGGGAAGCAAGGCCGTTGGCTGCCCTGGGGCAACCGTGGGAGGAGAGGCTTGTGGAGGAAGAGCTCCGTTTTGCCTGTGTCAGACACAGATGTCCTTGGGCTCCAGACTACATGTGAAGGCCAGGCATGGTGGCTCATGCCTGTAATCCCAGCACTTTGGGAGGTCAAGGCAGGTGGATCGCTTGAGCCCAGGAGTTCGAAACCAGCCTGGGCAACATGGTGAAATGTTATCTCTGTAAAAATACAAAATTCAGCCAGGTGTGGTGGTGACCACCAGCTACTCGGAAGGCTGAGGTGGGAGGGCCACTTGAGCCCTGGGGTCGAGGCTGCCATGAGTTGTGCTCAAGCCATTGAACTCCAGTTTGGGTGGCAGAGAGAGACCCTGTTTCCAAAAAAAAAACAAAACGAAACAGACTGTGTGTGAGTCTGGACTCCTGGGGAGCTGAGGGCACTGGAGGGGGCCTTGGCCCCAGGCCCACTGTGTGCCTTTCTGGGCTGTGGTTCTAGGGAATGTTTTCCCAGTGTTGGGCTGGGGTGCTGCCCGCGCCTGCTCATCAGCACCCACCCCGTCCCTCCCAGGCTTCCTAGGTGAACCACCTGCTCCCACCCCTCCCTCCATGTGGCCAGCTGGCATTTCCTCCACTCTGTTGGAACATTTCTTCCCAAGGCCTCCTCCTCTTCTTCCTTGTTCAGACCAAGGGAAGCTTTCCCGGCCTTCTCTTTCTGGGAGAATTCATACTGCCGACCCTCACTCTTCCTGGAGACTGGCCTTCCTGCGTGCCACAGTGCTTTTCTGGCTCTCTTCCTGCTGTTTTTGTGAATTCTGCTTCCTCCGCCTGGTGTTCATTTGTTCAGCGAATAGTCACCGAGAACCCACCATGCACCAGGCACAGTGTGCGTCCTCAGAGTGAATGACCTCTGTCCTTCCAGAGCACAGATACGTTTGTAATGAATGCTGTGATAAGGCCTCAGGAAACAAAGGTCGAGATGCTGCAGAGGAACTGACAGGCTTTTCCCTCTGTTGTCTGGGTCTCAGTCTGTGGCCCGGACTCCTCAGGGCTCCAGGACCTTGGGTCCAGGCACTGTGGCCCTGCCTAGGAGTCTCCAGTCTCCAAAGGGAGCCCCTGCCAGGACCTCCCCAATGTTCTGTTCTTTCTCTATCTCTCCAGATGCCAGGGCAGTGGTCCAAGGACCAGCATGGACTCCCTCTTCTCACCTGCCCCCGGGTCTGTACCCTTGCGGACTCCACCTGGCTTCACGCCCTCGCCCCCACCAGATCACCAGCAGCAGCTGCTTGCAGCCAGTCTCCCCATTGCTTCTCTCTAGCCACCCCTGAGAGCCATGCTCAGAGGTGTCCAGGTCTTCCAGGAAGTGGAACTTTTCCCCTGACCCGGGAGGCCATTCTGGCAGGCGTTCTCCCACCTGCATCCTCAATCATCCCAGGTCTTGGGCCTTCCTAGGTGATCTGGCCTCTCTTGTGCAAGGCTGCCCGCAGACCTTTGCTACCACAGCCTGCAGTGATCCTTGTCAGGTGTCCCTTTCCACATGACCCTGCCCTCTCTGGCTCAGGGTTGCTGACATTTGGTGCCATCCCGGGCACTATAGGTGTCCAGCAATGTCCCCGGCCTCTGCCCACTAGATGTCGGTAGTACCCCAAGTCCAGGCCATCTGAGCGGTTTCCAGACATTGCCTGATGTCCCTTGAGGGGCATGGCTGCCTGGGCGGTCTGAGTGCCTACCTCTCAGCACAGCCTGTCATACCCGCTGTCACTGTTTGTCCCTCACTGTCCTCTGAGGGCATCCCAGGAGCATCCTAAGAAGAGTCGAAGCGGAGCCTGCTCTGCTCCTGCGTCGCCAGCCCTTGCACGTGCAGTGCTCTGGGTGGCAGCTGCTGCCTGACCTTCTGCATCAGGGAGGGCAGGGCACCTGTTGTAGTTCACTGCCTGTACCCAGCACCACGCCTGACAGAAATGGATGTCCAGGCAGTGTTTATTGGCTTCGTGAGCATGGACTGCCCATTGACTGGTTTTCTGCGGTGGCACCTGGTGGACAAGGTGAGGCTCTATTGTGCCAGGTTCTATGCACACCCCGACTTTGTGAAAGAAAGCACCGCAGGGAGGTAAAGCGCAGCAGCCATTTGTAGCAGGCTGAGTGATTCCTGGCATCCCAGTGAAGATAAGATAGGCAGCCTGTGCCACTCCAGCTCCTGGAGTCCCCCTGCCTTACCCTGCCCTGCCATGCCCTGTGTCATCCCAAGGGAGCCAGCACGGGAGGCACAGCAGCCGCGTTGAGCACTGTTATTTACAAGAGTGAAGTGTGCACATGTTTTGGTATTGTAACTTCGTTGAAGACCAGTTGCATGTAACCAACATCAAAGCTGCTGGAGACACAGCCAGTTGGGACCCTACTTCCCACCTAGAAGGATTTCTAGGCAGAGTTGCCTGTGTCTGACTTCCCTACGTCACTGGGACCCCGTGAACCTGAAGGGGAGCTGTAAGGAATCCTGCCAGGACAGCAGATGCACACAGAGTCACGCCGGTTTCCTCTAGCCTTGGGAGGGTGCTTCCTGGTGCCTTTGTTTGCTCCCTTCCAAGCCCTGCATGGCCACCCTGCTTTCTGCTCTCCCTGGGTGCCCAGCTCTCACATGCGGGTCTTTGCTTGGGGACACCCAGGTCCATCCTCAAGGTCAGTGTGCAGCCCCTCCCCTTCGAGGCCCCTCTCTCGCACAGTGCACCCTGCCCAAGACCTCTCGCTCTGAGGATGGGGTTTCCATTGGGCCAGGGGCAGCATGTGCTCCAGGGAGGGAAGGCATTTGACAGGTCAGCTGCAGACAGGCGTTCCGACACTCACTGTCAACCAGACCAAAGCCCCGGTCCTCGGCCCTGCGGAGGATACCTATAGAGGGGCAGCAGGCCTTATGTCTGTATCAGGAAGCTGACCTGTCCCTCTGGCCAGGGACTTTCCTGCTTTTAGCCTGAGAGCCCCTTTCCCTGGAACCCAAGCCAGTCCTGGGCAGACCAGGACAGCTGGCCGCTCTAGTCTGGAGAGTTAGTTTGGGAAGAGGCAGCGTTTCCTTTCTGGGAAGTGAGAGTCCGCTTGCTGCGCTGGGCCACTGGCTGGGCCTGGGGTTTCCAGGGCCTGGATGTTTAACCTGCTTGCTGGTACTGGCAGCAGCTGCACCCCAGGGTGGCCAGACAGTAGGTGGCACTGTGGGCAAGGTGAGGTGTGCTTCTCCTGGCTGCTGTGAGGAGGAGGTGACAGCCAGGAGGAGGAGGAAAAGGTATGGGTGCTCCTGCCTCACCTCAGTCACCTCCTCACCTGCAGCTCCTTCACCTGCCTACCACTCTTAGTGTGCATTTGCTGCTGCTGCTGCCTCAGTTTCCATTTTCAGATCCCCAGCCAGCGGTCTATGGCTCATTTCTGAGTGCCCCAAGGGATCCCTCCAGGTTCCGGGAAAGCCAGCCTTGGAGGTGCTGTGGGATCAGCCCAGGCCCCGTGTCCTTGTCACTCACATCCCCTCCCTGGGCATCAGTTTCTCGGTCTGCAAAGTGAGGACACCCAGCTGAGGCCCCATCCAGCTCTGAAATGCTGCAGTCCCCTCGCTTTACCAAGTCCTGGCTCTGGGGCGGCTCTGTGCCGGGACGGGACCCTGCCCTCCTGGGCTGGCGCTTGGTTAGCAAGGTCAGATTGGACATTAGACGTGATGTAGGAAAATCAGCATTTGGTTAATAAGAAAGCTCACAACTTATTAACCAAGGAGTTACAGGAGAGAGCATAACCAGGTAACGCGTGGGGAGACAGGGCCGTGGCAACTGGAGGAGGTGGCAGTGGGCCACAGGCAGGGCAGTAGTTGGCCTACGTGGGCTTTTGGAGGAGTCGTAGGGGCAGGCTGGGCAGGAGTCGAGGAGGTCAAGGAAAGGGATATGAGGGTAGACAGAAGGTGGACTACAGGTGGGCCTGGGGCTTGTGAGGGAGGACGCCAAATGCTTACCTGCAATCTGGACTGTCTGCTCAAGGATGGTGGCATGTGTGTTTGTGTGTGTGTGTGTGTGTGTGTGTCGGAAGTTAGGATGGGGGCATGAGCCAAATTGTCTGAGACCCTTGCTTCCATCTGGCTCAGAAATCTGGCTCCCAGGGCATGGCCGCATATCCAGTGGGCTCCAAGCCAGTGTTTCTGGACCAGAAAGCATCGTCCTCTGCCAGGGCCTCTTGCACTTGCGGGAAGGCTGAGCTGAGCTGGGCTTACTGGCGGAGCCTGTGGCACAAGAAGCATTTTTCTTTGAGCAGAGCCAGCTGGCTCATCAGGCCTGACTGAGACCTTGGCTCTAGGAGCACAGGGCTCTTGTCTCTTCAGACCAGTGTCACCTAAGATACTGTGGCCCTCCCAGCTCTCCCCCGCTCCTGTCTGGGCTGTGCTCACAGCTGGACTCCTGCAGAACAAATGGCAGGTCTAGCTTCAGCTGCATGGCTGGGGACAGTCAGTTCCTTGTCCCCAGCACCCACACTCACTCCCCTGGCCCCTTGATGTTTGGTCTCAAGTGCAAGCCGTTCCATGGCACATGAGTGTGGGATCTTTCAGAGCTAGGCAGTGGACGTGTTTTAGCTGGAAACAGCCCTGCTGCCCCTGGGGCACCGCCTGCCTCTGAATGGCAGCTGATCCAGGCAGCAGCGTTGCTCTGTGGGCTGCTGGCACCAGCCTGGTGGGGAGCCTCTGCCATCAGGCTAGGGCTAACTTTAGAATTGTGGTGCCCGAGCAACGTAGTGACAAAGTGTACGACAAGGTGTCTCGAACTGGGTCAGTTCACAGTCTGTGCCAGGATGACTGGGAGTGACATGGACAGGAACACAAGGAAGGGGAGAGGGAGCACACTCGCGCCTGGAGCCTGGCAGGCAGGATCCCCACTGAGCTGAGCTCTTCCACTGAGCCGGCCCATCCCTCCCTGCAGGTTCCTCATACTCCTGAGATGGCTGAGTGGGACCCAAGCGTGTCTCCCCTGGATGATTTATTTTTGGTTCTGGCATTTACAGCATGATGAAGGCTATTGGACACCGCTAGTGTGAGCAGAATCACCCTAACCGAAAGGCAGCGTGCGGCCCTGGGCGGTGAGGTTTGGTGTAGGCATCTCTCGGGATCCCTCCCACAGTGGGGAGAGGAAGCAGGGGACCCAGGTGGCCTTAGTTACTTTCCCTTTTCTTAGGCATTCCCAGTAGGTTGGGCCTCCTACTCCCACCTTTCTGTAGACCCGGCGTGGCCTTCAGGCTAAGCGTGGCTGAAGAGGTTCATTCGTGACCTGCCCCTTGCGCCCGTTGGGTGCATCTCCGGAGACTTATCTCCCAGAGCTTGAGCCACCTGAGCCACCACTGTTCTGCAGACGTGTTCTTCTCCGTATTTTGGTGCCTTTGCACTTTCTGCTTCCTCCTCCTCACCAGCTTTCCCGCCTTCACCTGGCTGCCTTGGCTCCTCCAGTCTGGCTTCCCTGAGCCCTAGCTTTGTGCAGACATGGCTGGGCCCTCCTCCCTGTGCCTTCCCGAGCCCTGCGGCAGTGCTGAGCCCTAGCCCTGGGAACTGAGGTTGAAAGTGTGTTTTGCCTCCTGCCTAGACTGAGAGCTCTTGGAAACTAGGGGTAGGGTCTGAGGCACCTGTGGGTGTGCCAGGCCTGGCCTGGTGCTGTGAGGCATGGATGGTGAAGGGTGCCCTCTTTCCTGGAGGAGGAACCCTGAGGTGGCCCCAGGAAGCCATGCAACCAGGCACACTCATCCCCAGCTCTGCTGGGATCACGTAGGACCCGCTTGACTGTTCCCCACTTTCTCATGCCTTCTTTTTTTCCCTGTAAAAAGGGTAGTAACTCTCTGCCAGTCCCCACGCCTGCACTGTCAGGAACTGAGATGCAGCCCAGCGGGGCTGTTATTTGCTTTACCCATTCCTGGGTCTTCTTTGGAGGCTGAATGAAATTCCATGGACAATTTCCAAGGCATGAGTTTTTGTGTCATTTCACTGCTAACCTACTCGGTGACCCAAAACAAGACCCTTCCCTTGGGTCTGGAGGAACAGCCTCTGCCCCACTTTGCTCAGAGGTGCAACAAGGCCTTCAGGGAGGGAATGGGTGTAAAAGGGTTTGGGCTCCAAGGAGAAGCAGCTGTGGGAGCTGCCTGGCTGCTCCATCTCCAGAAGAGCTCTTGCATGTGTGGAAACACCCAGGCCTGCCTCTTCCAGCCACTGCTCCCGGCTTTAGGCCAAACACTTTCACTTGGCCCCAGAAACTCCTACCCAGAAAATTCTCATGTCCTAGGGATATATCTTGGAGAGTACTTCTGTAGCTGGAGGCCTCTTTCTCTCCAGAAGTGCGGAGTCAGCCTGGGAGGGACAGCTTGAGACTCAGGAGCTGATGGATGTGGTCATTCTTGGCCAATGCCAGAGGGCCACACAGCGGCAGCTGGTGTTGGGCTTTCCAGTGTCAAGGATGCTGCTGCCAGGCTTCCTCAGTTGCTCTAGAGGCAGCCCTGTTCCTGCCACCTTGTCCCAACTCCCTGCCCTCCCCATTCCCTGCCAGGCGTGGCACAGTGAGACTCAGGTGGGCTCAGATGGGAGATGGTAAGTGCTAGGCTGCCCACTGGGCCTCCTGGTTCAGAAGATGCTGGGCTGAGAACACTGAGCTTCCGTTCTAGGGGAGTTTCCCTTGTTTGTGTTACTGCTGGACCTTGAGATGATTTCATCATTTTATTCGAAAAAGGGCACACTGACCTGATGCAGAGGTATGGTCTCCTGCAGGTGGTGGTGGCTGGCCAGCCTGGGCTGGCTGTGGGGACCCTTTGCTTACAGGCAGGGTGTGCCCTGGGCAGTGGGCAGAGATCTCAAGAGAGGCTGAAGTGGGAGCAGAGCAGCCCGACTCAAAGGTCCTGGGGGAAGGGGGCTGGAGAATCTGGTTGCCTGATGGGAAGTGGCCAACTAGGAGGGTCCTGAGGATGGACACAGAGGGTGGGAGGTGGAGATTGCAAAGATCCCCCAGCCACAGTTTTCAAAACCAGCTGCTGTTTCACAAGGCACTGGCTGAGCCCTGGAGGCAGGCGCTGGGCTTACCCTCCTGGGAAGACATTTTTCCCACCATCCCATGCTGAAAATGACCTGAGGCAGAGACAAGCCCTGTGTGTGCCGTGCAGGAGTGTGTGTGTCTGGAGGCCTTGCTCGCAAGGCCCTCCCTGCCCAGAGCACCCCTCTCAGGCTGAGTCCCACCTGTCCAGCTGACGTCACAGTCTCTTGTGAGAATTGGCATGGGCAGTGGGTGTGAGCCCCTCTGGTGAGGACAGCATTAGCAGCTGCTAGGCTCTGTCCCCCTTGGGCAGCTGTGGGAGCAGAGGGAAGAGAGATTGGGGGTACCTGCCTTCCCAGGTGGAGTGGGCTGCCCATGGGACTTAGCTGGAGTTTCCAAGGAGACTGAGGTTTGGGGGTTGCTGTGAGCTGGCCGGGTGTTGCTGAAGTACCTCTGCCCTCACTGGCCTCTGTGCCCTTGTGTGTAATTGTGTTCTGCACCGCCCTGCTGTGTGAACTTGTCAAGTTGTGGTCCCCTCTCTTGCTTGTAGTTTCCTGGGCTAAAATCAAAGGAGCTAAATTATCTCCCAAGGTCCTTTCCATTCTGGATCCTCTGTCATTCCAAGGGAGATGGGGAAGAGGGCTTGGAAACAGCCAGATTCAGGGATGAAGATTCCACTGGGGGCAGAGGGAAGGCAGCATGAACCCCCCTGCCCAAGCCCCATACTCCATCCCTATCCTTCACTCCCTACCAGGAGCAGAATATGGGCGGGTGAGAGTCCCGGAGCGGGAAGAGCCATGGGTGGGAAGCAACTGTAGGGCCAGTGCCACCGTCACTGCCCACGGACCTGGTGTTTGATGCCGCATCCTCCTGGTGGCGTCCATGGCTCTGCTCCTTCCCCCTGACCCACCCATGCCTCCGTCCTGGGGCCGGTGGGATTGCTCTCAAAACCACCTTGGCCAAGAGGGCTCCTTCCCAAGACTCAGGAGGTAGAACACAGGGGACAGCCAGGCCTCAAGGGGCCGGGCAGGGCCTCTAGAAGATTAAAGCTGCTGAGGTCACAGCCCCGCCCTGTGAGGGTCTCACAAGCCGTGTGCTGGAGAACCCCCTCTTCCAGCAGCCAGTGCCATCCTGGGGAGGCGGGCAGACAGTTCCCTGCTCCTGGATGAGGTGGGTGGGGCTGTGCGGGGAGGGTCCCGGACAGAACCCCGCCCAGGCCAGTCAGCCAACCTGCCCGCTGCCCCCTGGCTGGGATGCTGGAGCCGGGTACCCTCGTGGCCTCAAACTGGTCGTGTGCATTCTTAGAAAGGTGTTTGGTCTCTCCTCTAAGATGAGCATAGCGTCCCTTCCTCGGGGTTGGCTGAAGAGCTTGGTGTGGGCAGCCGGGCTCCAGTTGCACAGTGGCCCCAGCACACCTGTCGCTTTGCCTGCCACCCCCCCCCCCCCCCGGCCACAGCAGCAGCATGTTTGTAATAAAGCAATAAAGCCAGTGTGGATGGGCGATGTTGCCATTGCTATTAATGATTTTTGCTGATGAAGTTTTTAGTCGCCTTTCTGGCCTTCCCCCATCTCAGGCCCAAACTGCCCCTTCTTCCTAAGGGGCACCCTCTGCTTCTTGCTGCAGAATCCTGGGGCTTCCCCCTTCATGTTTCCGTGTAGCTGAGAGATGACACTTCCCTGTGAGGTGGGGCGGAGGGGGGCCCCTGCAGATGCGGTTCTTGGAGGGACTGAGGGGTCAGAGGCCAGGTTTGGCCCCACCGACAGCTGGCGCCAATAACAACACCCATGTAGACCAGGTGTCTGCCCAGAAGCCCCATGTGCCTGAGGTCAGGAAGCCTCCCTGGGAGGTGGAGGTGCTGTTAATGAGCAGCCAGTGGGAACCCCCAATGTGCTTCTCTCCGAGGGCCTCAGGGGCTCTGAGTCTGCTGGCTCCTCAGGCTGAGGCCTCCTGCCCCCTAGCACCCAACTCTCCCCTGCCGCTTTCTGAGACAGATCTTGGAGCCTCGGCCAGGCTTTCCTAGTCACAAGACAGGTGTCAAAGTCACCAGCAGCCACTTGAGGCCTCCCTCCCGTTCAGTTGAGAGGCATGGAAAAGGGCGCGTCTGCGAGGAAAGGGTGGCTGCAGGCAGGTTCCTCATCAGGTGGGTGGGGACCTGGGACACAGCTGACATCAGCGAAGCCACATAGGTCAGGGGGTGGGAAATGGCCTCCTCTGGGTGGAGGTCTGCTGGGACCTGGGGGCATTTCTCTCTCTTTTTTTTTTTTTTCTTGAGACAGAGTCTTGCTTTGTCACCCAGGCTGGAGTGCAGTGGTGCAATCTCCACTCACTACAACCTCCGCCTCCCAGGTTCAAGAAATTCTCCCACCTCAGCCTCCCAAGTAGCTGGGACTACAGGTGTACACCACCATGCCTGGTTAATGTTTGTATTTTTAGTAGAGACAAGGTTTTGCCATGTTGGCTAGGCTGGTCTCAAACTCCTGACCTCAGGTAATCTGCCTGCCTTGCCCTCCCAAAGTGCTGGGATTACAGGTGAGCCACCGCCCCTGGCCAGGGGCATTTGTCTGCTTGAAGGCACATGTTCCCCAATAACCTTTGAGGGTGGGATCAAGGGATTGCAGCTGTCTTGAGGGTGGGGACAGCCCATGGTGAGGGACAGTGCCCTCCACAGCAGGAGCTCAGTGCTGACTGTGCCTCCACTGTGACTGTCACGGTAGTCAGCCTCATTGTCTTCAGCAGCACTCCTGCCACTGTTGTGGCTGCCGCTGCAGCGAGCTCGGTGCCTGAGACACAATACATGGATTGAGCGGATCCGATCTGCCTTAAGGGACAGAAGCAGCAGCTGAGGGCCCGAGAAGTCACTTGACTTGTCAGGGCCTTGGCCGTGTGTGCAGAGCTGGTCCCGCCCTGTGCTTCATGCCCCCTATGCCCCTCACTGCCTGGTGCATGGATGCATCATGGCGGGAAAGTGGAAAAAGAGCCGCAAGCCGCAGCACAGCCGGCTCCAATGGGCCGGAATGCTGGCCCCTCTGGCAGGAGGGCCCTCCGAGCACCTCTCATGGATCTGGCCTAGATCCGGCCCTGAGGCCCCTCCTGCTGGAGCCTGGGGTGCCCTCACGTGCCCTGCGCCAACTTCATGACAGCCCAGCTTCCCGGCTGCTGTGTGCCCTGCCTGTGTCAATATTATGACTGGACTTCCTGTGGGACAGGCCGCACGTGGGGCTTCCGCGTGAGGTAGCCACGTGGAAGTGGTACCCCCGTGTCCTTGAGCCCACTGGGGTCTGTCCCCCTTGCTGTCCTTGGGAGCCTGGCATGGCTGTGCCCCCCTCATCTCTCTGGGCCTCTCAGCACACAGGTCTGTCCTGCCTTTGATAGCAAGACGGACCTGGGCAAGGTTCCTGGCTTCTCTGAGCCTTGGTGTTCTTGTCTGTGACCCGCGCACAGCTGCCTGGCTGACTGTTGCAAGGGCTGGGAGGATCAGGGCTGCGGTGGTGCCTGGAACCGGCGCAGCGTCGGTGACCGTTGTCTGTTCCCTTTTCCCACCTCCAGCCTTACCATCCGCTTCCCCCTCAGGCAGCCACCCCAGGGCATTGGTTGTGGAACTGCTCTGTGAGTTTTTTGTCCTTGATACCTTTCCAGGCTTCTTCAGGGTGGGCGCAGGCAGGGACTCCGGAGGACTTAGCACCCAGCTTGCAGCCTCAGCACCTGGGTTCCAGTTGTGGCCGGCCATTCACTGTGCTAAGCTTCGTGCCTTGGCGTTCTTAACTGTGAAAGAGGGTTACCCGTAGGTTCTACCTCCTGGGTCATGTGAGGATGAGTGACACACTCTGTGTGCAGCACAGGGAGCCAGGCAGAGTTGAAGCCTGATAAGTGTGAGCTGGGAGTGGCTGTTGTCCTCCAGGCCCTGCCCCACGGTGCCCAGTAAATGTTTGATGACTGTGGTGTGCGTGGGTCCTGCCCATCATGTGAGACTCCCTGGAACTTAGGGCAAATAGGATTTGAGGGTGGGGTCTGGAGGAAGGGAGGAGAGAGGGGAGAGGAAGGCGCAGCCGGGGTCCTTGCTGTCTTCAGTCATACTGCACACACTGCTGACTCCTGGATGTGTATCAGGCCAGGCCCAGGGTTCAGGGCTTGCAGGGCCCAGGGGATGGTTGGTTAAAGGCAGTCTTGGGAAGGACAAGCAGGCAGCTCAGGCAGTGTGTAGGTGAGGGTGGGGTGAGGTGGAGGTGGGGAGGAGTGTTGAGGGGAGGCTGGACACCCTGCCCCTGTGGCTAGGGCGGCAGGGAGCCTGTGTGGACATGCAGCTGGTGTGGACAGGAAGGGTGGCTTGGTCGGGGCCTGTCCCCCAGTCACCATGCTGCTCCTTGGCTAGGCAGGGCTTTTCCTCAAGGGCCAGTTTGGTTAAAAGGTGATGATGTCTGCACAGATGCAGCTCCAAATTCCACCATCCCCAGGGGCCCATGCCCCTGTTCCCAGTTCTCTAACCCCTCCCTGGGGCCGGTGTGGTGAAGAGAGCACAGCTTCGAGGCCCCAGGTAGCCCCTGTTGCTCCTTAGCTATGTGGCTTTGGGCAGGTTACCTGCCTACCCTGTACCTCCATGTCCTTTTCAGATAACCTCTGCTGTGGCATTTGGTGATGAAATGAGACCACGTGTGCCAAGAGCTGGTCCAGGACCTGGCCCTAGCTGGCGAGTGGTGAGGATGGGACGGCCCCTTGGTGTCTGCTCCTGCCTCCCAGGCAGGCAGCTCAGCCTGACCCAGGGCACGTCTCTCCTGCACCCAGGCACGTTCCTGCCTCTGGTGTCCCCGAGGGCGGGACCCAGAGCCTTCCTGTCACACCTGGCACACTGGAGGCCTCCCTGTCTGCCTTCACCCGATGCCTGCCCTGACCATGTGATGGTCAAGGAGTTCAGAGCATACAGCACACGGGATGCTGTGCAAAGGAGATGCCTCAGCCAGGTCACCAGGGAACTTTCTGGCCAGGCCAGGCTGTGGCTTAGCTGACTGTCTTAGAGGCTGGGTCTTGGCCGGCCTGGTGGAGGCCTCAGGTGGGGTAGAGTAGCCGGCGGGCCTCAGAAGCTTTGGCCACCTCTGACTCCCCAGCACTCAGGTGGGGTCCACTCAGGCCAGGAAGAGCACTGGGCCACTCGCAGCTGTGCAGTGGGGTTCCAGCCCCAGTCACACCACTGATTGGCCTGGGGTGGCTGTTTCACTTCTCTGAGCCACAGGTTCCCCACTCAGAAACTGGGAGAGGGTGGGGATGCACAGTGGGCCTTTTCTGTCCCCACACTTCTGCTGCCATCCTGTTCTCGGGCTCCCCTCTGTGCCCAGGGTTTCCTGGGAGTCCTGGCCAAGATTCACCAATAACCACAAATGCCCACCCAATCCAGAGGCCACAATTCCTCCATCCCCACTTGGATGCCCCTTACCAGCCAGAACTGGCCTTCATCTGGCCCCACCAGCCTTTGGCACCTTTGAGGACTCACAGGCTCATTTCAAGGAGCTCAGTGCTGGACTCTGCCCCGACAGAGATGACTCCTGTCCCTCTCCACAGGTGCCCAGGCTCTAGCTGGCCCCCTTCACAGCAGGCTCCCTTCCCCAGCAGGCCTCTGAGGGCAGGCACCTGCCTTAAACAGGCTGCCTGGCTTCCAGTCCTGTTGTGCCTGCCTCGAGCAGGTCAGTTAGCCTCTGTGAGCCTCAGTTTCCTCTTCTGTGAAATGGGTACAGTGGTGTTGATCTCATTGGCAAGGCTTGCATGGAAAGTCCTAACATAGTGTGCCCTCAGACCCCACTGCCTCCAGACCTCCCCAGGGTCCCCTTTTCTGAAGTCCTATGCCTTGAAGCCAGGCATGGAGAAAGGGCTGAGGCCAGCCTCACCGGCACACTTGCTAGCTGTGCAGCCCAGGCGGGTGATATTGGGCCTCTGGGACTCAGTTTCCTTGTCTGTAAAAATGGGGAGAGTAAGAAGCTGTGACGGTGTGAAGTGAGCAGATACAAGGTCTGATTTGGGTTTTATGAAGTTTTCTGTAGCTATGGCAGGGATGCAGAAAGAAGAACAGGGTTGGGATGGGATGCATTTTGGAAATGGTGAAGGACTTGCTGATGGAAACCTTTGCCATCAGACTTGCTAAGAATGGTTTCATGTTTCTCTTAGGGTCCTAGTTGGGTGGGCTGACCTTGGAGTGGTGCTTCCTGCTGGGTGTTGGGGGCAGGCTCTGGGAGGGGTGGTGGTTGGAAGGGACCCTGTTATAGTGCACATGGAGCACCTGAGGCCTAGGAGGGCCCAGAAATCACTACAAACCCATTGCCAAGCCAGGCTCCCGTCCACTCTGCTGCCCTTTCTTTTTTTTTTTTTTTTTTTCTGAGACTGGGTCTCACTCTGCCTGGGCAGGAGTGCAGTAGCACCATCTCTGCTCACTGCAGCCTCTGCCTCCTGGGCTCAGGCGATCCTCCCAC
>NW_012116655.1:558105-618091 GCF_000951035.1 Colobus angolensis palliatus
GAGCAGGAAGGAAGGCTCTCACTCAGAAGGCTCCGGCCTTGGCTGAGTGTCCAGTTTGCTGGGCACCAGGGCCAGGCCCTTCTCTCTAGGGCAATGAGACTCCCGATGACAGCTGCCTTGCAAGGCTTCTCTGAGAGTCAGAAGACCTGTTCCTGAGTTTTAGGGATGCTCAGTTGAGCAGGACCTGGCCCTGTTCTCTGGCGCTCATGGTCTGGGGGACGCCCCCTCACCTGCCTCTGGACTCTCTGGCATCCATCCAGCCGCTTCAGTGCGACGTGTGGCTGCTGCGAGTGTCCTTACCCAGGAGTGGCTGTGTTCTGCTCATCAGGGAGGCCTGGTGCTCGGCACAGTGCACAGCACTTCAAGGCTTCAGAGCACGTTTCCTTAAAGCCACATCATCTATGAAAGGAATGGAGCATTCAAGCCTGCTGGCTCTTCCCAGGCAGAGGGACACCTGGAGGAGAAGCCCAGGGACCCATGTGTTCCCCTGCTTCTATGGGAGCTACTCTGCCTGCCCCACCCAGATGCCCATATTCAGAGGACAGGAGGCAGAAAAACACAGGTGGCTTCCGCTGCAAAGGGTAAGCATTTGCTTCTGTGTGATCCGAGGGCAGCACAGGGGCTGGCTGAGCCCTGGGATCATCATGACAGACTTTAGTGGTCTGGGTGGATGGGCCGTGGTCAGAGCCAATGTGACCAAATTGGCCTTCAGGGGAGCCCGGAGCACCTTCTGAGCGGAACCAAAGCCCCAGCATAGGTCCTGGAGGGACCCAAGGAAAGGGGAGGTTCAGACTCACTCAGGCAGGGACATGGCAGCCCCACCCTCTTCTGTGATGCAGGCCTAGAGGTGGCAGTTCTGGAAAGTTCCCCCTCACTTGCAGGGGATCCTGTTGAGGTGGAGGGCACTTGTCCAGGGTAGCACACTGTGACAGGTGGGAGCTGAGGCTCGGGAGGTGGGCCGGGCTGAGCCGGGACAGGTGCTGGTGAGAATCTCCTCCGCTTCCGCGTGCTCTGGCCGTAGCAGAATGTGTCCCACTGCTGTCTCCAGCCAGCTCCGGCACTTCCCTAATTCGGCCTCATCCCTCCGTGTTGCCCTTCTTCCTGGGGGTGAGTACAGTGCTCTGCAGAGCTCCACTGCTTCCCAGCTGGGTGACGTGGACAAGCCACGTCCTCACTCTGGGCTCCAGTTTCCTCCTCTGCTAAATGGGCATAGTGGGAGTACCTGCTTGTAGGGTCGTCGTGAGCATCCAGTGAGTTGGTTCCTGTGCAGGGTTTAGAGCTGTGCCCGTTCGTGCTCATGCAGGTGTGTGTGGTTACTCTGGTGCCCATCGCCATCCCCAGTGGAAGCCGTGCATGGCCTTGAATGAGTAGATACGTACTCCCTTTCACTTTTGTGCTGTGGGAACTTTTAAAAAGTCTGCTGGCCGGGTGCGATGGCTCGTGCCTGTAATGCCACCACTTTGGGAGGCCAAGGTGGGTGGGTCACCTGAAGTCAGGAGTTTGAAATCAGCCTGACCAACACGGTGAAACCCTGTCTCTACTAAAAATACAAAAATTAGCCAGGAGTGGTGGCAGGTGCCTGTAGTCCCAGCTACTCGGGAGGCTGAGGCAGGAGAACTGCTTGAAGCCAGGAGGCAGATGTTGCAGTGAGCCAAGATTGTGCCACTACACTCCAGCCTGGGAGACAGAGCGAGACACTCTGTCTCAAAAAATTAAAAATAAAAATAATAAAAAATTTAAAAACCTGCTGAATTCACTCTGGCCATCACTGATGAAACCTTGCGGGAAAAGGGCTCCATTGGCTCAGCCTGTGCAGCTCACAGCTCATGTTTGCTGGCTTAAAAGCAGCCAGAGCTGGGAGGCAAGCTGCCCATCCTGCTGGCCGTGCACTCTGCCTTCCAGAACACGTTCCTGCACTGCTGGCCCTGCACGGAGGGCCATGTTCATGCCTCTGGGGCCACAACAGCTCTCTCTAGAGTAGGACATGGGAGGGGGGGCTGTGAACATCTGGAGTAGCATCTTCTCTTCATGGATTGTCAGGAACTGCACCGTTGTTTACTGAGGAATAGAGGCCAGCCTCCCACTGGCTTGTGGCTGAGTGGGGGGGCTGGGTCTCTAACTCTATCTTTTTGTACTGAAAACCAAACACCTTCTCTGCACAAGGTATGTCTGTGAGAGAAACAGACCAGAGGACAGAACGGAGCGGGTGCTGAAAGGGTTGCTGTTGGCTGCAGGATCCTGGCTACCAGGCCCGGAGCCTGGCCTCTGCTGGCCTCCCCAGTCAGCCAGTTCCTGCTCACGGGCCAAGTCTCAGGTCCAGTGCCTCCTCCCAGAGAAGCCTCCGGAGGACCCTCCAGTCCAGAGGATCCCCCACCCCGCCCCTGGCTGGGTGTGCTCTGGGTGGGAGGGCTGTGACTGCTGGGCAGCGGGGAGGGAGGATGAGTGCCTCCCCCAAGTGCGGCTCCTCTCCTATCGTGGCAGGGACATGGCAGCTTTCAGGACAGGCAGAGGACATAGTGGGGAACTGAGGAGAGATGTCCAGAGAAGTTTCTAGATTTCGCTCAGCTTTCCACATAGGGTACAGAGCTGGAAGGGACCATCTGGCCACATCTGACTGCCAGGTGCTACCGGGGAGAACCTGGCGAAGATGCTGGATGTGGCTCTCCTGGGAGGAGGCCACGCGTGGGATTTGAGCTGAGCAGGGGGTGCTGGGTCAGCTTAGTGCCGGCCATTGTGGGGACACAGGCCCATCATGGGCCTGGGAGCTGCCGTGGGCTTAAAAGATATAGATTGGGGGGATCCAGAGTGAGGGGCTGGAGCACAATTTCATGTGAGGGGTCATTCTGGGACAGTGGCACCACCAGCAGACCCAGGTGGCCGCCGGTGAGGGCCTGTGTGTGTGGTTGCCTACGCTCTTTCCATCTCTTGTCGGCTCCTCACAGCCTCCGCAGGAGACAGGGATAGTTACAGGGAGAACACAGAAAGTCCGAGGCATGCAGGCGCCCTGCATCCCTGCAGCCAAGCTCTAGGCAGCCACTGCCCTGAGCCAGGATGGCGATGTGGGGCGCCCTCCCCACCCAGCTGCCAGGTCACCCCTCCTGGAGGGTGGGGTGGGGCCCTGACACCTTGTTCTTTGTCCCTGCCCCAAACTTTGTGGCCTGGATAGAGGGAAGCAGTGACATTAACTTCTTCCTGGCTGTGGGTACAGGTCCCTGGGGACACCATGTGTGGGGACAGCAAAGCCTTCCTAATCCCCCAGCCAGCCAGGCACCTTCACACCTAAATGGAAACCTGTGTGCTGGTTTCCATGAAGAAAAGGTTGCGACTGCAGTTTCTGGGAGGCCAGTGAGGGACTGGGACTCCACAGAGGAGAGTGGACCCACGGGGAGCCGGGCTGCCCTCCAGCCAAGGCTTCTGGCCTGGGGGAAAGGGGGCAAGGGATGAGGGACACAGGGAGCAGCGTGTTCAGAAAAGGTTGTTCCTGAGTGCAGATTTGACACCTCTTCACTGTCAGCGCTGAGACACGCTCCTGCCCTGGGGAGCTCGGAAAGTCAGGTGCGAGATCCAGTGGCCTAATTTTAGATCTTGGGTCTCCATGTCAAAACGACAGCAGGGTAATTAAAAAAGAAAATGACAGCATAGCCTTGCCCCCTTGTTAATTATGGATCAAGCACATTTCCATGAGAGGGGCATCTCCCCGCAGGGCCACTGTGGCCGCATTTCTGCAGCCTGCAGGTCGGTCTCCGTGGCACCCACATCCCTCAACTGGGAATGGGAGTGGACTTCCCACCACCCTGAGGGGGCTTGGGTGCACCGCGGGGAAGGAGCAGTGTCTCACCCACAGAGGTGTCTCCTCACGGGGCTCAGCACAGGGTCAGGGAATGGGAGGGACGGTGGTGGCCGTTTTGGGCAAGGCCCTTATGAGACATGAGAATCTCAAATGGCAGGTGAAATACCCATTTACCCAGGACCCTCTGGGAAGAACCCATTTTGCATGAGAGAATTCTCCAGTATTCAGTGAAACTTTTTTTTTTTCTTTGAGACAGAGTCTCCCTCTGTCGCCCAGGCTGGAGTGCAGTGGTGAGATCTCGGCTCACTGCAACCTCCACCTCCCAGGTTCAAGCAATTCTCCTGCCTCAGCCTCCCAAGTAGCTGGGATTACAGGCATGTGCCACCACACCAGGCTAATTTTTTTGTATTTTTAGTAGAGACAGAGTTTCACCATGTTGGCCAGGCTGGTTTTGAACTCCTACCTCAGTTGTCCCACCTGCCTTGGCCTCCCAAAGCCCTGGGATTACAGGCATGAACCATCACGCCCAGCCCTAATTTTTTAGTGTGTGTGTGTGTGTGGAGACGGGGGTCTCGCCATGTTGCCCAGGCTCGTCTCAAATTCCTGGGCTCCAGCAATTCTGCCACCTCACCCTCCCAAAGTGCTGGGACTGTAGGCATGCACTCCTGTGCCCAGCCTCCAATGCCCTTTCTTTCCGTGCCTCCAGCTGGCTCCTCTGACTGTCCTGCAGCAGGAAGCCACTGCAGGTGCCAAGCTCTTGGGGCTCTGGTATCTAGCCCAGCCAGCCAAGCATGGTTCTGTCCCCAGCCAGTCCCTGGCCCTCCCTGGCCATTCACTTAGAGATGCCGTTTCCTCCTAGTAAACCGTGGGGAGGGCGAGGCCGGCTTGAAACTCAGCTTGGCAGCCATGGGCCCGAGGAGCCAGTACTTTCCCTCGGGAACACCTGCCAGTCCCAGGCACCTGACTCTACACGGAATTGGGAGAGTGGCCTGTCATTGTCACCAGCCCCTGCAATGTCCCCCTCCACTCCTTGGTGCTGGCTTGGGCCCACCCCATTTCAGTCCTGCTGAGCTTTGCCTCAGTTCTTTATTCATTCAGCAAACATCTCCTGGGCATTTGCCCCATGGAAAGTACTGTTCTGGGAGCGGTGGGCTTTTGGAGATGAGCAGGAAGTTGACTCCGGAGGCTGCAGGGACCTGCTCAGGCATCCTTATTACCGCCTGGGTCCCAGAGCCAGGCAGGAGCCTCCGAGGCAGCAGGGGCTTCTCAACCACGCCCCTGACTCTCCTTCTCCAAGACTTCCTGTGTGCACCAGCATCTTCCATTTTGCGCTTCCCATCTGTTTACCATGTGTAATTTTGTCAGCACGTCACGTCCCTTTCACAATGAAGCAAGGGACAAAGAAACAAAGGCCAGTGGAGCCCAGTACAGCGTGGCCAGAGTTGTCGGCTCCATGTAGGTCTGCTGCTCTGGTGTGTCTCTGCGTGAGGGTCAGGCTGGGGAGGTGGCGGCGAGAATCAGCCAGGCAGGAAAGACAAGCAGGCTGCCCAGAGGCCAGGAGCCGGTGCGTGGGTGGTGGTGGTTGGGCGTGGTGGTTGGGCGTATTGCTGAGTTCAGAGGCTCTGGGGGAAAAGCCAGGGGTTAAGGGACACCAGGCAGGCACCCGATCTGGGACTGAATCCTCTGGCAGGAACCTAGAAGCAACTCAGCAAGGTGAGGGAGATTTGAGGCATCAGAAGCAAATTATGTCTCTCTTAGAGCCCCTGCGGATCTGCCAAGACTGAGGGCTTCTCTGTCTCTTTTTGGCATCCTGTGCTTGGCTGAAGACGAGAACCTTGCTTTCCTGCTGAGAGGCAGTGGGCCGCAGCACTGCGGGAGCCACGGCGTCTGCAGACGCATTTGATTCCCCCATTAATAGCAAAGCTCCCACTCCAAGGATCTTCAGTAGACAAAGGACGTTTTAACCTTCATCTCAGTCCCAGTTGCTTGGAGTGGCTCATGTGGCCTCTCTGAAGGAGGGAGGAGGCTTCAGACAGCCCCATGCATGTTCAGAGGCAGCAGGAATTTGCAGGAAGGGCCAGGCGCAGTGACTGACACCTGTAATCCCAGCACTTTGGGAGGCTGAGGCAGGCGGATCACCTGAGGTCAGGAGTTTGAGACTAGCGTGGCCAACATGGAGAAACCCCATCTCTACTAAAAATACAAAAAACAGGTGGGTGTGGTGGCGGGCACCTGTAATCCCAGCTACTCGGGAGGCTGAGGCAGGGGAACCTCTTGAACTCGGGAGGCACCGAGATCACGCCATTGCACTGCAGCTTGGGTGACAGAGCGAGACTCCATCTCAAAAAAAAAAAAAAAAAAAAAAGTGAGCAGGAAGGAAGGCTCTCACTCAGAAGGCTCCGGCCTTGGCTGAGTGTCCAGTTTGCTGGGCACCAGGGCCAGGCCCTTCTCTCTAGGGCAATGAGACTCCCGATGACAGCTGCCTTGCAAGGCTTCTCTGAGAGTCAGAAGACCTGTTCCTGAGTTTTAGGGATGCTCAGTTGAGCAGGACCTGGCCCTGTTCTCTGGCGCTCATGGTCTGGGGGACGCCCCCTCACCTGCCTCTGGACTCTCTGGCATCCATCCAGCCGCTTCAGTGCGACGTGTGGCTGCTGCGAGTGTCCTTACCCAGGAGTGGCTGTGTTCTGCTCATCAGGGAGGCCTGGTGCTCGGCACAGTGCACAGCACTTCAAGGCTTCAGAGCACGTTTCCTTAAAGCCACATCATCTATGAAAGGAATGGAGCATTCAAGCCTGCTGGCTCTTCCCAGGCAGAGGGACACCTGGAGGAGAAGCCCAGGGACCCATGTGTTCCCCTGCTTCTATGGGAGCTACTCTGCCTGCCCCACCCAGATGCCCATATTCAGAGGACAGGAGGCAGAAAAACACAGGTGGCTTCCGCTGCAAAGGGTAAGCATTTGCTTCTGTGTGATCCGAGGGCAGCACAGGGGCTGGCTGAGCCCTGGGATCATCATGACAGACTTTAGTGGTCTGGGTGGATGGGCCGTGGTCAGAGCCAATGTGACCAAATTGGCCTTCAGGGGAGCCCGGAGCACCTTCTGAGCGGAACCAAAGCCCCAGCATAGGTCCTGGAGGGACCCAAGGAAAGGGGAGGTTCAGACTCACTCAGGCAGGGACATGGCAGCCCCACCCTCTTCTGTGATGCAGGCCTAGAGGTGGCAGTTCTGGAAAGTTCCCCCTCACTTGCAGGGGATCCTGTTGAGGTGGAGGGCACTTGTCCAGGGTAGCACACTGTGACAGGTGGGAGCTGAGGCTCGGGAGGTGGGCCGGGCTGAGCCGGGACAGGTGCTGGTGAGAATCTCCTCCGCTTCCGCGTGCTCTGGCCGTAGCAGAATGTGTCCCACTGCTGTCTCCAGCCAGCTCCGGCACTTCCCTAATTCGGCCTCATCCCTCCGTGTTGCCCTTCTTCCTGGGGGTGAGTACAGTGCTCTGCAGAGCTCCACTGCTTCCCAGCTGGGTGACGTGGACAAGCCACGTCCTCACTCTGGGCTCCAGTTTCCTCCTCTGCTAAATGGGCATAGTGGGAGTACCTGCTTGTAGGGTCGTCGTGAGCATCCAGTGAGTTGGTTCCTGTGCAGGGTTTAGAGCTGTGCCCGTTCGTGCTCATGCAGGTGTGTGTGGTTACTCTGGTGCCCATCGCCATCCCCAGTGGAAGCCGTGCATGGCCTTGAATGAGTAGATACGTACTCCCTTTCACTTTTGTGCTGTGGGAACTTTTAAAAAGTCTGCTGGCCGGGTGCGATGGCTCGTGCCTGTAATGCCACCACTTTGGGAGGCCAAGGTGGGTGGGTCACCTGAAGTCAGGAGTTTGAAATCAGCCTGACCAACACGGTGAAACCCTGTCTCTACTAAAAATACAAAAATTAGCCAGGAGTGGTGGCAGGTGCCTGTAGTCCCAGCTACTCGGGAGGCTGAGGCAGGAGAACTGCTTGAAGCCAGGAGGCAGATGTTGCAGTGAGCCAAGATTGTG
Organism: Colobus angolensis palliatus; assembly: GCF_000951035.1. Classification (NCBI taxonomy): domain Eukaryota; kingdom Metazoa; phylum Chordata; class Mammalia; order Primates; family Cercopithecidae; genus Colobus; species Colobus angolensis. The sequence goes on from NW_012116655.1 coordinate 565,925, forward strand.
CCACTACACTCCAGCCTGGGAGACAGAGCGAGACACTCTGTCTCAAAAAATTAAAAATAAAAATAATAAAAAATTTAAAAACCTGCTGAATTCACTCTGGCCATCACTGATGAAACCTTGCGGGAAAAGGGCTCCATTGGCTCAGCCTGTGCAGCTCACAGCTCATGTTTGCTGGCTTAAAAGCAGCCAGAGCTGGGAGGCAAGCTGCCCATCCTGCTGGCCGTGCACTCTGCCTTCCAGAACACGTTCCTGCACTGCTGGCCCTGCACGGAGGGCCATGTTCATGCCTCTGGGGCCACAACAGCTCTCTCTAGAGTAGGACATGGGAGGGGGGGCTGTGAACATCTGGAGTAGCATCTTCTCTTCATGGATTGTCAGGAACTGCACCGTTGTTTACTGAGGAATAGAGGCCAGCCTCCCACTGGCTTGTGGCTGAGTGGGGGGGCTGGGTCTCTAACTCTATCTTTTTGTACTGAAAACCAAACACCTTCTCTGCACAAGGTATGTCTGTGAGAGAAACAGACCAGAGGACAGAACGGAGCGGGTGCTGAAAGGGTTGCTGTTGGCTGCAGGATCCTGGCTACCAGGCCCGGAGCCTGGCCTCTGCTGGCCTCCCCAGTCAGCCAGTTCCTGCTCACGGGCCAAGTCTCAGGTCCAGTGCCTCCTCCCAGAGAAGCCTCCGGAGGACCCTCCAGTCCAGAGGATCCCCCACCCCGCCCCTGGCTGGGTGTGCTCTGGGTGGGAGGGCTGTGACTGCTGGGCAGCGGGGAGGGAGGATGAGTGCCTCCCCCAAGTGCGGCTCCTCTCCTATCGTGGCAGGGACATGGCAGCTTTCAGGACAGGCAGAGGACATAGTGGGGAACTGAGGAGAGATGTCCAGAGAAGTTTCTAGATTTCGCTCAGCTTTCCACATAGGGTACAGAGCTGGAAGGGACCATCTGGCCACATCTGACTGCCAGGTGCTACCGGGGAGAACCTGGCGAAGATGCTGGATGTGGCTCTCCTGGGAGGAGGCCACGCGTGGGATTTGAGCTGAGCAGGGGGTGCTGGGTCAGCTTAGTGCCGGCCATTGTGGGGACACAGGCCCATCATGGGCCTGGGAGCTGCCGTGGGCTTAAAAGATATAGATTGGGGGGATCCAGAGTGAGGGGCTGGAGCACAATTTCATGTGAGGGGTCATTCTGGGACAGTGGCACCACCAGCAGACCCAGGTGGCCGCCGGTGAGGGCCTGTGTGTGTGGTTGCCTACGCTCTTTCCATCTCTTGTCGGCTCCTCACAGCCTCCGCAGGAGACAGGGATAGTTACAGGGAGAACACAGAAAGTCCGAGGCATGCAGGCGCCCTGCATCCCTGCAGCCAAGCTCTAGGCAGCCACTGCCCTGAGCCAGGATGGCGATGTGGGGCGCCCTCCCCACCCAGCTGCCAGGTCACCCCTCCTGGAGGGTGGGGTGGGGCCCTGACACCTTGTTCTTTGTCCCTGCCCCAAACTTTGTGGCCTGGATAGAGGGAAGCAGTGACATTAACTTCTTCCTGGCTGTGGGTACAGGTCCCTGGGGACACCATGTGTGGGGACAGCAAAGCCTTCCTAATCCCCCAGCCAGCCAGGCACCTTCACACCTAAATGGAAACCTGTGTGCTGGTTTCCATGAAGAAAAGGTTGCGACTGCAGTTTCTGGGAGGCCAGTGAGGGACTGGGACTCCACAGAGGAGAGTGGACCCACGGGGAGCCGGGCTGCCCTCCAGCCAAGGCTTCTGGCCTGGGGGAAAGGGGGCAAGGGATGAGGGACACAGGGAGCAGCGTGTTCAGAAAAGGTTGTTCCTGAGTGCAGATTTGACACCTCTTCACTGTCAGCGCTGAGACACGCTCCTGCCCTGGGGAGCTCGGAAAGTCAGGTGCGAGATCCAGTGGCCTAATTTTAGATCTTGGGTCTCCATGTCAAAACGACAGCAGGGTAATTAAAAAAGAAAATGACAGCATAGCCTTGCCCCCTTGTTAATTATGGATCAAGCACATTTCCATGAGAGGGGCATCTCCCCGCAGGGCCACTGTGGCCGCATTTCTGCAGCCTGCAGGTCGGTCTCCGTGGCACCCACATCCCTCAACTGGGAATGGGAGTGGACTTCCCACCACCCTGAGGGGGCTTGGGTGCACCGCGGGGAAGGAGCAGTGTCTCACCCACAGAGGTGTCTCCTCACGGGGCTCAGCACAGGGTCAGGGAATGGGAGGGACGGTGGTGGCCGTTTTGGGCAAGGCCCTTATGAGACATGAGAATCTCAAATGGCAGGTGAAATACCCATTTACCCAGGACCCTCTGGGAAGAACCCATTTTGCATGAGAGAATTCTCCAGTATTCAGTGAAACTTTTTTTTTTTCTTTGAGACAGAGTCTCCCTCTGTCGCCCAGGCTGGAGTGCAGTGGTGAGATCTTGGCTCACTGCCACCTCTGCCTCCTGGGTTCAAGCGATTCTCCTGCCTCAGCCTCCCTAGTAGCTGGGATTACGGGTATGCGCTACCATGCCCAGCTAATTTTTGTGTTTTTTGTAGAGACAACCTCCACTTCCCAGGTTCAAGTGATTCTCTTGCCTCAGCCTCCGAAGTAGCTGGGATTACAGGCATGCACCACCGTGCCTGATTAATTTTTGTATTTTTAGTAGAGACGAGGTTTTGCCATGTTGGCACTACAGGACCTAGGTGATCTGCCCACCTGGGCCTCCCAAAGTGCTAGGATTACAGGCATGAGCCACCGCGCCTGGCCTTCAGTGGAACTTTCAATGCCCGAAGTTTTTTTGTTTCGTCTTTTTTAAAAGTTAACTGTCTCAGTCTCAGGTAGGTTCCCTGCCCTCCTCTATCCAACCGTGTCATGGTGACGAGGGGTCACCGGGCAGCAGCTCACCAGAGCTGGGACACACGGCCCTTGTGCACTGCGCTGGTGGCCGAGGGTGCTACACTTTTTCAGGACTCTCCTTGTTCAGTGTTTCTGGCCCCTCCTTCCAGTGTCACATTGCTGCTCATGGTGCCTGGTGCCTGTCCCTTGCCTCTCCTGTTTTGCTGCTCCTTATCTGCTGTTTGGGACACCCTGTGACAGGCCAATTGGAATCCTACATAGAGTGACAGTCAATCAGCCCCAGACAGGCCTGACTGCTCCCACACCAGCTTGTGTTCTCATCGGGACCTGAGCTGGGCTGCTGTGGAGGCCTGCAAGCCCGCACCAGCTTCTCCGCCCTGCTGGGCCTCAGAGGCACCCGTCAGCTCCAGCTCACCACTGTGTGTGGCCGTCTGCCCCTTGCCTCCAGGACAGGCGTAGTCTGCAGTTATTATGTTCAAAATGTTAAAACTTTAAGCAGTTAACACTGATGCATGATGAAAATTCCAACAGCACAAAAAGGCGGATAGTGACAATGTCCCCCCCTTGAATCCCTTTCCCCTGCACCCCTTTCCGGTGTCTTGGGTCCCTTTCTGAGATGTTCTCTGCAGCCGTCTGCATGGCGTTTAACATCGTTTCCTTCATCAACAGTCGAGGATTACAGTCCCGTAATAACAACAGTAATTAACGTTTATTAGCATTTCCCAGGTGCTGACCTTTGCACCCGTTCTCCCACTGATGGCCATTTGGTTTATTTCCAACTTTTCCTACTACGCACAGTGCTAAATTAAACCACCTGATACCACCAGTCTGCACACGTGGGCAGGTACATGCAAGATCTGCCTGGAATAGTGTTCTTTAGTTACAACGTTGATGATAAAAAGTTGATTCCCTCCTGCAGCCACTGTCTATGTGGAGTTTGTGTGCTCTCATGACTCCGTGGGTTTTCTCTGTGTACTCTGCTTTCTTTCACATCTCAGCGATGTGCACCTTCAGTGAATTGGCACATCTAAGTGGTCGCAGTCTGAGCAGTTGTGGGTGCGAGCATGTCCTGTGATGAAACGGCATCCTGTCCAGGCTTTGTGCCCTGGGAGAGGCTCCAGCCACCTGCGACCTTGAACTAGAGTAAGCGAGCTGGAAAATGAATGAATGAATACGAGTAATTGTCAACTAAAAATTCGTGACGTCTACAACAATCACACAGATGCACGACAATAAATGATGGAATCCGAATGCACTCTGAGCCCACCACTTCTGTTCTTGTTTGGTTTTGAACTGTGTGGTGGTAAGAGATGCTGTGGCGTGCCCTTGATAGCTGCAGGGAGTCGGGGGAAGGGGGGTCCTGAAGCAGACCGTTCAGGTGTGGCTTGTGCACACGCCCCTTGACCCCCAAGTGCCACAGGGGACTCTAAATTCCATCCCAGCTGTGCATCTGCAAAGCTCAAATGGACTCCTGCTTGAAATTCGACCTGATCGGTGGCATAGAAAAGCTGTGAAGATCGTCCCCAGAGAAACTGAGCGGCAGCAGCCCCTGGAACACGCAGAGATTGTGCTGTTCTGTCCTGTCCCTCCCTTTGGGTGACAGAGAACCACGAACGTCCCTGTCCTCAGAGGGTCACGGGACACGTCCCGGAGGGGGTTGGTGGGGAGCACAGTTAGCACAGAATGTCGTATTTTGAATCCAGGCTGTACCGGCGAGGAGAGAGAGTCCCTGTGCCCAGCCCTGCTGATCCCCCCTCCCCGCTATCAGGGAGGAACTGTTTTCAGGGACAGTCGCACCACCCTGCGAAGGAGGATCCATTTCCGTCAGCGTCCTGCCTTTCGTGCTCCTCCCTGCTGTTGGGCAGTGTGTACTCCCTCCCTGCGCCCAAGCTGCCCACCCCCCAACAGCATGGCCTCTGGAAGCTGTGGACTCTTAGGGACTGAGTGTGTGTGCAGGTACAGCGTGGTCCAGATGAGGACGTGCCTCCCGTCTGCTGGGCTGGAAAGCTGTGGAAGCCCCAGACCCACCTGGAAAGCACTGCTTTTGCCCAGGAGGATGGACAGATTGTCACAGCTCTGGTTATCATAAGTGGCCTGTGGCTTCGTGAGGTACTAGCCTCAGGGAGCTGAGTGGAGACACACAGACCTGCCCTGTGCTGTCTTTGCAACTTCCCTGAAAATCTAAAAGTGTTCTAAAATAAAAGGTAAAAAATGCCACGGTTGGCTGGGCGCAGTGGCTCATGCCTGTATCCCAGCGTTTTGTGAGGCTGAGTGAGGCAGGTGGATTGCTTGAGCCCAGGAGTTTGAGAGCAGCCTGGGCAACATAGCAAGACCCCATCTCTATAAAAAAAAATAAAAGTCATGCCTGTAATCCCAGCAGTTTGGGAGGCTGAGGTGGGTGGATCACGAGGTCAGGAGTTTGAGACCAGGTTGGCCAATACGGTGAAACCCCACCTCTACTAAAAATACAAAAATTAGCCTGGCGTGGTGGCACATGCCTGTAGTCCCAGCTACTCAGGAGGCTGAGGCAGAAGAATAGCTTGAACCCGGGAGGCGGAGGTTACAGTGAGCCAAGATTGTGCCACTGCACTCCAGCCTTAGGCGACAGAGTGAGACTCTGTCTCAAAAATAAATAAACAAATAAATACATACATATATACATATTTTTTTAAAAAGGGCGTTGTGGCACATGCCTGTAGTCCCAACTACTTGGAAACCTGAGGTGGGAGGATCATCTGAGCCCAGGGAGGTCAAGCTGCAGTGAGCTGTGATCGTGCCACTGTACTCCAATCTGGGTAACCTTGTCTCAAAAAAAAAAAAAAAAGAAAAAATTCCATGGCTGCTTGTTGCTGCAGAGGGTTCGTCTCACAGCCTGGTCAGGGTCCTGCTGAGGAGATGTGACCTGGTCACCGTGCCTTCTGGACACACACCACATAGTGTGGACACACGCTACCCTCTACACACTGCCCAGATAGGCTCTACCTCCTGTCCTTCAAGACCTGTACTTGGCCAAGTGCTGTGGCTCACACCTGTAATGCCAGCACTTTGGGAGGCTGAGGTGGGTGGGTCACCTGAGGTCAGGAGTTCGAGACCAGCCTTAACATGGAGAAACTCCGTCTCTACTAAAAATACAAAATTAGCCAGGTGTGGTGGCGCATGCCTGTAATCCCAGCTACTTGGGAGGCTGAGGCAGGAGAACTGGTTGAACCTGGGAGGTAGAGGTTGCCGTGAGCCAAGATCTCACCATTGCACTCCAGCCTGGGCAACTAGAGTGAAACTCCGTCTCAAAAAAACCAAAAAAAAAAAGCTGTACTCACCATGAAGCCTTCTTAGACTCTGGTATGAATTTAGCCACAGACTTGATGTTCTGATGCCTCGAGGAGCTTCTGGGTCCCTCAAGGGCCCAGGTGACATAATCTCCAGTGTAGCCTAGAGCTTTGGAATCCCTTTCCCTCCCTGAGACCCCCCCACCTCCTGAAGACCCCTGGGAGCCCAGGGACCATTCTAGAATGGCATGTTGTATACACGCTGTCCGTCCCCACTGGATGGTCAGCCCTCAGGGGCAGCACAGCTTGGCCCAGCCTACCCAGCCCAGGGCATTCAAGCTTTGGTCTCATCTAGAGCCAGGCTGGACTCTAGCAGGGCTGTGTGCAGCTTGGCCAGCTTTGGAACTCCTGTCTGTGGACTGCCGCCATGACAATAACTACCTCAAAGTGTTCTTGAGGACCAAAGGAAGTCGTTTCCTCCCCTCGAGGGAGACTGGAGCCTAATGGGTATCCCAGGCGGTGGGGGGAGGTTCATCTAGAGCATCCTGCTGCTGTGCGTGCAGCAGAGTGGCTGCCCTCAGATTTCTTTGGGGTGGCTTGTGCACTGGCTCTGATTCGATGACGCTCTCTGTGTTTCCCGATTTTCTTCTTGCTCTTAGCTCCTTCCTTCTGGCTTCTCCATCTTCACATTTCCCACAGAATTCAGTTGTGATTTAGATTTTCCCTGCCCCTCACTAGCGTGTTCTGGCTTCTGTCATGCAGACACCTTACCCTTAAATATCAAGTCCGAGATAAACCTGCTTTGAGTTCGCGGGCGCTTGGAGGTCCTGGGGGTTCTGTCCTTGAGCATGAGGAAGGAGATGGCGCAGGGCAGGGCCCTGTGGCTGTGCCCCAGACAGGAGGAGGAGGACGAGGAGGAGGAGGATGAGGAGGAGGAGGATGAGGAGGAGGAGGATGAGGAGGAGGAGGAGGGGAGGAGGAGAAAGAGGAGGGAGGCAGAGGAGGAAGAGGAGGAAGAGGAGGGAGGCTTTCCAGACACACAGGCAGGGCTGGGGGAGCCATGAAGGAGACAAGCCAGGCTGAACTTGGAACTTTTGCATACAATGCTTCTCTGCCTGGAAGGCCCTTCTTTCTGTGTTCTGTGTGGTGTCTCCTTTTCATCCTGCACGCTGCAGTGTGAAGATCACCCTCCCTGACTGCCCTCGCTCCAGGTTATTCTTTCTCCCAGTACCCTGTTCTCTGGCGAGTGCATCTCTGGTATCATCACACAGAGTCCTTGCAGCACAGACAGGAGGCCTCCTTGGGCAGAGGACTTGAACACCTGGCCTGCTCGTCCTAGTGCCCCAGGGCCTGGCACTTGGCAGCCCTCCATAGCTACCTGAAGAACAGATCTGTGTGTGGAGAGGGGTCAGGAGCTCTGTACTTTGGGAGGACTGTGGCTGGCATTTGCTTGCAGTTGGGGTCGGGTCGGTTTGCAAATATTTCTCTCTGCCTCAGCAGGTGTGAAATAGCACCTTGGAGCTCCTTGCCTGTTCAATTACTTCCAATTGAATTAATTATCCTGCAGTAACAGCGGAGCTGCTAATAGGGAACATTGGGTGCCCCCCAGGAGGAGCATGTGGCTGGAGAGCACGCCTGGAGCTGGAGAGCAGTGGGCAGCCCAGCTCTTCGGGGGCACAGGCCCCCTGGAGCTCTTCGGCAGATGGGCAGCTTCATCCTGCAGTCACCAGTGCATGCAGAGGTTCAGCCACGGCCACCTCTTTCTTTTCTGTCCTTTAAACGGAGAGGGTCAGCACGTAGCAAATGAACCAACTCCGCTTTGACTGCAGCTGTGAAGATAATGAGGCAGCCTTGGTTGTCATCTAAACTCAGCAATCGTCGGCAGCTAATTGGGATTTCGTGGCCTGCTTCCAAATTGCAAGCCCTGTTGGGCTACCAGTGCCCCACCTTGTCCCAGCCTCTCTTTGGCCATAGGCTAGGCCAGCCCCAGGGTGGACAGGGAGGCTCCCCAGGGTTGGACAAAGGCAGGCACCTGTGGGCAGAGGCCTGGGGGCTGGATGGGTGGCAGGTGGCCAGGCCACTCTTCCTAGCCCAGCTGATGCCATACCGTTATCTTGTAATTTTCTTCCCGGGGCCTTATCAGACTTATTAGCAAATGTCAGAAACAATAAGAGTCACTTAAACCTGATCATGCCCACTGCACCCCCCACCAGCCTGGCACCAGTTTGAAGCCCGCTTCTGAAAATGTGGTGGAGAAAGCCCTGCTGCTCCTGGGAGGGGCCCAGGCCATTTGACTCTGCCTGGTGGGTTCAGGGCTGCCTGGCTAGCCACCAAGACACGGGAGAGCAAAGCCTGGCCAAACCTGGGGGCAGTGGCGTCCAGCAGGCATCGGGCCACGCTGTGGCCCACACATGCCCTTCTCCACAGGTGCCATCATCTCCTTTCTTCTCCCGTTAGTGATGGCTTCATTGGCCTCAGGTGACACCGCCCTCTAGCCCAGGCCACTGGATCCAGCCAGAGCTCTGTGTATAGCCTCAGGGAGGTGTGGGGAGGCTCGGCCCCACCTGGCAAGTTTATAGGCTGCTTGAGGACATAAGAAGAGGCTTCAGGGCTCAGCAGATGCTGTGCTGGGAGCGAGCCCAGGCGAGGTGGTCCAGGGACAGAACATGGAAGGAGGTCGGTTGTGGCCTCCTTCCAGAAGAAAAGAGAGATTTTAGCAGGAAGAGACAGGCAAGGAAAGGAATTGGTTTTTCAGGCACAGGGGTACTTTTTTTAAATTGACAAATTTTAAGCATACAGAAAAGTAGAGAGGACAAACCTCTAAGCACCAGCACTTAGATTCCGGAACATCATGCCTTGGTAGCTGACGTCACGAACGCCGTGACCTGTCCCCTGCACTCCATCATAGCATCTCCTAAACGGAGGACATTTCCTACCTCAGCACAACTTCATTATCACAAAAGAGAACATTTTGAGCAAAAGTTTAGAAGCAGGCAAGAGAAGGGTTTGTTCTGGAATGGAATGAATGAATGAGTCATGGGCTGGACCCAGCCCCGCAGAAAGAGCGGAGGAGGCCGTCTCTGGTGGAGGAGTTGAAGCCAAGACTCAGCACGCGGGATAAGGAGCCCAGCCTGGCGGCATGGGCTGTGGCTTCTCCAGTGGGCCTGTGGGAATGGCCCTGGGGCTGGGACCTGTCGCGATGGCGGCCACAAGAGGAGGATCTTCAGCATGGCCTGATAGCACCTGTAATGTAGGCAGGCAGTGGGCTCCTCCAGGTGACAGGAATGTGAGGAGCATGGAATGTGCTGGAGACCACGGGGCACGTGCCCTCTGGGCGCGTCCTGGACAGACCTGGGCGAAGGTGGCCTGGGATGCCGGGACAGTGAGGGGCTTTAAGGTATGTTTGTCCTTTATCCTTACACAGGTGACCTGCCTGGATGGGTGGGGTCCCTCAGAATGCTCTAAAACAGTACAACTGAGGTCGCAGCTGTCCTGCTCAACAAGCCATGATTCCTAGACTGCCCTAAGAGGTCAGGTTTTAAATAGGGTGTGGCCTGGCAAGGACACTGAGGGATGTGAAGCCAGACAGCTCCTTGGTGGCCAGCTGCACAGGAGGCTGAATGGCCCTTTGAAACCAGAAGTGCCTTGTCCAAGTTAATGTGGGCCCCGGCCCACCTTGGACTCCCTCTGGAGAGAACGGCTCGCCTGTTCGCCTCCTTTCTCCTTCCTTCCAAAATAACACGTCCAGGTCCCCTGGTGAGAATGCTACAGCTGGGGTCAGTCTCAGGACTGGAGTTTGGTGGCTAAAATGCCCTCATTTCTGCCCCCTGTTTCACACGTGGATGATGGTCCTGGTTCAGCCGGGAAGATGCTCTTGGACCCGTGTCTGCTGGTTGGGAAGTGGAGGAAGCTGCCCTGTTCTGCCTCTATTTTGAAATGTCTTTTCTGTTCGGAGGACTAAAGGAAGCCAGAGCTGGTTCAGATGTTCATGAGCACCTGTGCCAGCCTGTCACATTTGAGGACACCAAGGCTGTGGTCTGTGCAGTGAATCGGAGCAGTGGGGGGATTTCATGGTTAGAAACACAAGCTGGAGGCCGGATGCGGTGGCTCATGCCTGTAATCCCTGCACTTTGGGATGCCTGAGGTCAGGAGTTCAAGACCAGCCTGGCCAACATGATGAAACCACATCCCTACTGAAAATACAAAAATTAGCTGGGTGTGATGGTGCACACCTGTAATCCCAGCTACTCACGAGGCTGAGGCAGGAGAATCACTTGAACCTGGGAGGTGGAGGTTGCAGTGAGCTGAGATCATGCCGCTGCACTCCAGCTGGGGCAACGAGCAAAACTCCATCTTAAAATAAAAAAAAAAAAGGCACAAGCTGGATTTTGCCCTTTGTCGTGAGAGCATTTCATGCCTTCATGAAAGTCACTGCTTTCTTCAGGCAGAGGGCCCAGGGTCCAGGAGGCGTGTGCTGTCTTCCATGGCCCCTTCAAAGGGCAGCCACCTTCCCAGTGCCGCAGGAGCTCCTGGCCTGGGGCCACATGCTTGGAAGGGCCACTGAATGTGGTGAAGGGCTGGGTCCTGGTACTGAGCCCGTTGAGACTTCTGCAGGATTCACTGCTGCGTGCCTGAGGAAGGCGGACTAGGGAAAGGGGGCTCAGGAGAGCCCCCATGGTCGCACTTGGGAAGAACGCCCTGGCAGTGGACCGTCAGTGGTCACATGCACGTGTGAGGCCCTCAGGACTCTGTAGGACACGATGTGGCTTCTCCGCAGTCCTGGGGATCGGGAGCAGATGCAGAATGTGGCCGAGTGGCCTGGGCCAGGGCCTGAGAGTCTGCATTGTGACGTGCTTCCCGGTGGTGCTGCTGGTCTGGGAACCACACTGGGTTTAAGTAACTGATTTAGGGGATGCAAGGAGGCCAGGCTCTGGGGGAAGGCAGCTGGAGAGGAGAAGAATGATGCCCCCATCCCCCTTCCAGCCTCAGGGTACTCCAGATGCGGCAGTGTGCAGAACGGCAGCTTCACTGCCCATCTCCTGGGATGGTTCCTGCAGCCTTGGGTCCTGTTCCCCCAACGGTGGTTGAATGGTGCAAAGGAGGGGGCGGCCTGGTCCCTGTAGGCTACCCTCAGCCTGGATTTGCTCATCTGTGAAATGGGATCACATGTATAATCCCAGCTACTTCACAGAGCCCAGGCGAGGATCTCATGGATTTGTGCGTGTTGAAAAACCCCGAAACAGAGATTCTAGAAACACCAGGATTGTGGTCACTGTCATTACTAGAGAGTGCACCCCGCTCCCCTGTTTTTCCTCCATGAAAGACAATCCCACCAAAACATGAAGGCCCTGCCCTCAATCTGTTTGCGTCCTTGGCATGGTTCAGCCTGCTCTCCCCATGGCCTGAGAGGAAAGCGTTAGCCAGGAGGGTAGTTGGAGGTGGGAGGTAATCCTGGGAGACTGTGGTGAGGTGAGGGCATGGAGAAGGCTCATCTGGGGTGACCTGAGCAAACACCTTCTATCCCAAGCCAGTCCCCAGAGGCCATCCAGGCCCCTGTTTCTTGATTAACTGAGCGGGAGCTCAATCAGGCAAAACAGGTTGCTTGGCACCATGCTTGCCTTAAAGAAGAACAAGGTGGGCCTTGTAATCCCAGCACTTTGCAAGGCTGAGGCGGGTGGATCACCTGAGGTCAGAAGTTTGAGACCAGCCTGGCCAACATGGTGAAACCCCATCTCTACTAAAAATACAAAAATTAGGCGGGCGTGGTGGCGAGCACCTGTAATTCCAGCTACTCAGGAGGCTGAGGCAGGAGAATTGCTTGAAGCCGATAGGCGGAGGTTGCAGTGAGCAGAGATCACGCCACTGCCCTCCAGCCTGAGTAACGGAGCAAGACTCCATCTCAAAAAAAAAAAAGAAGAAGAAGAAAGAGGAAGGTGGGCTGTGCCCTTCTGGCTCAGGCACTGATATTCAGGGGCCAGTGCTGGGCAGGTGGGCCCTGGGTGTTGGGCTCACATGTCTGTGGCCTGTCATTTTAGCCTTGGGGCCAGGGATAGCAGCCGTTTCTCTCTGGGCAACCGGCTCATGAGGAAACCTTTCTGCCTTGGAAGCCCAGGCCACAGCTGTGCTGGCTGGAGACGCCCAGGGCAGGCCCCAGTCGCTGAGGAGCCTTCTTGGGCAGGTTGCTTCATCTCTGAGGCTCAGAATCCTTTCCTGGAGCACAGATATCAAAATATTTACCCCCCGGAAGCCTCGACAAACCTGTGCTCACCGCTGCTTTAGGCCCTGCAGCAGCCCCAGGTCTGGGCAGATGTTTCAAGCTCAGTGAGTGGCCTCTGGCCCGCCGGAGCTGGGCCCAGGGAGGCGCCTTGGGATGAGGCCTGCCGTGTCTGAGCCTGCCCACGCGCCACTGCTGCTGCGGCCGGTGGTCCTGTGGCTGCTTGCCAGCCTTCTCTCCTGGGAGCTAAGTGGAGACAGGTGCTGTGGGCCATGCTCCCCACTTCCTGTTTTGTGGGCAGCCTGGGTTTTAAGAATGTGTGGAGCTGGAGGAGTTGAAAGATGTGGGGCTCGAGATCAGGTGGTTCGGCTGACTCGGGGAACTTTGAGGCGCCACCGCACCTGTGCATGTGTGAGGGGGGACCATCTTCCTTGCAGAGCTCTGGGAGGACAGCGGTGCTTCTGTAATGCCTAGCCTTGGGCCTGGTGCCTACTCATATGGGTGCTCTATACAGCAGCAGGCCAAGCACAACTCCGCTAACGTCAGCAACAATCCTGTTGGTTGGAATAAACGTGCAGATGCATCTGTGACCCCAGAATCCCAGTGGTGGCTCTGTCCCCATCTCAGCCAAGCACTCAGAGGCCGGGGTGCCTGCACTCAGCATGGGGCTGGCACTGAAACTGGCAGTGACTGCTGTCTGTGCCCACAGAAAGCGAGAAGAGAATAGACAAATATCAGGCAGTGGAGACACTCCCTGCCCACTGCAGATTTATAATCAGTGAACATTTATTGAGTACCTGTTGTATGCATTGCGGTGCTCACAGGGGAGCACTCGGGAGACCATTCATTTGCCAGTGATGAGTGGGCAGTATGCCAGATGCCATCCAACGCGGGAAAGCAAGGGGGTCGCTGCAGAAGAGGGTGAGAAGGAGGCTGCATGCTGCGTGACCCACTGAACCCTGAGCCTGCCTGGAGGAGCGGGCTGCGCTGTGGGGACCCTGTTGGAGAGGGGCAGTGTGGGGAGGGGCAGAGCCCGCCCGGGGCCTCTCATCCTGCGCTGCCTGGATGTTGGGCTCCTTCTGACAGTGTCCTCAAGTAGACGCGGGTTCTGGGGGTCTGGCTGGTGAAGGCCAGCCGGTGCTCCTGACTTACTGGCTCCTCTCCTTGCACAGTGGCTGCTGCCACCTGCCTAAGGAGTCTTCCTGGGGCTCAGTTCCCCTGACTCCCTGACACAATGCCAGAACCCATGCTAGCCGGCCACCCTCCCTTCTGTGTGCTGTGCTCAGTCCGAAGTTGGTGCCTTCGCCTGTGTGCTCTGGACAGAGCAGGCGCAGAGGAGGCACTGGGATAGAGTGCAGAGTCCACCTGGGACAGCCCCCTTCTCGCCCCGGCCATTGCCCCATGTTGGGGGTCTTCTGTCGGGGGAGGGAGGTTGGGGCTGAGATTGAAAGGCCCCTCTGCAGCTCTCCTTCCTTCGTCCATGAGCCCTCCAGGCCCCAGGCTCCGTCCTGCCCCCTGCCCCATCCCCACCCATGGCCAGGGCTGGCTGCTGTCCATTTTGGCCCCTTCCCTTGGGGCGTTGCTTCCAGGCTCAACTCAGATTCTGTTTTTTGCAGAAGGTGTCTCTGTCCTTCCAGGCCCCCAGCCTTTGTTCCTTGTCCTCCCCTGTCCCTGCACTCCTGTGGTGGGCCCTCCTGCTCCCGAGCCTCCTGCCTGGAGGCTGTGAGCTCCCTGCCACCTGCCTGGTCAGTCTTTCCTGCACCAGCCTCCCAGGACCCCTCCTGCCGACGCTCCTGAGAGATTCAGGCAGCAGTGCATGGGTGGGGCACAGTGGCTGTGGCAGACAGAGGGTGGTGATACAGGGGTGGAGTCCGACAGGCCGGATGCCTCAACACTTCTCAGCTGTGGGGCTGTGCCTGGGGCTCTGTGCCCCTGAATGAGGGCAATGGTTCCCTTGCACAGTGATTTTGTGAGCTGATTCGGGCCCCATGATTGTGCTTAGCTGACAGCACAGTGGCCCTCAGATAAATGAAAATACATGGTTACACAAAACCTGTTTACCGTAGCAAAATCCCACGAGCAGTCCCTCAGCTGGGGCAGGGACACACAGACTGTGGCACGTCCACACCAAAGAATTCTGCACAACCACAAAAGGAACAAGCTGGGGATACACGTGACACCCTGGGCGCATTGCAGAGGCATCACGCCGAGTGCAGGATGCCACAGCCCGTGCGATTCCACTTCTGTGACACTGGAAGAGGGAAACGGGATGGAACATAGGCCAGGAGTGTCTGGGGTGGGACAGGGAAGGGCCCGGCTCTGGGATGGAGCCTGGAGCCGGCTGGAAGTGCTCTGTGTCCTGATGTGGTGGTGGTATGCATTTGTCAAGACTCATACATCTGGTTGGAGCACAGTGGCTCACAGCTGTAACCCTAGCATTTTGGGAGGCTGAGGCAGGAGGGTTGCTTAAGGCCAAGAGTTGGAGACCAGCCTGGGCAACATAGCGAGACCGCATCTTTACTAAAATCAAACAACAACAAAACTCATAGACCTGTACATTAAAAAGGGTACATTTTACTCTATGTGTTACCTTCACAAATCTGACCTAAAAATGATTTTTAAAGTCCCCCCTTCTAAAATAAACTTATCTTTAAAAAACAAAAACAAAACAAAAAGCTGGCTGACAGTGGGTGCTACTACTAGCACATGGGCGTTGATGGTGATAATGTCTCTTGCCCATAAAAGGCCAGCTTGGAAACCTGAGCCCCAGCTGCTTATCAGCCTGTGTAGCCAGACAACCATTCTGCCACTCACCAAATATTTTCAAATTTCCTTTCCGAGGCAGGCTGAAGTCCAGGTAAATATTGACCCAAGAAGGCGGACCACGCTTTGTGCTATATTTGGTTAATAGTTGGAGTCACTCCTAAGCTACTTTTTCAGTTGCTTTGTACAGGTGGGTTTGTTTTACGCAGAAAGAAAAGACACTTTAAAAAGCTGTGCATAAATCAGACATCATAAATGCAGTAGAAAGCCTCCCTATTTAAATGACCCAGCGAATCTTCTGAGGAAACAACTGCCTCTTCCCCTTTAGTGTATTTATTATTATTTTTTTTCTTTTTTTGGAGACAGAGTCTTGTTCTGCCACCCAGGCTGGAGTGCGGTGGTGTAATCGAAGCTCCCTGCAGACTCAGATTCCTGGGCTCAAGTGATCCTCCTGCCTCAGTCTCTCAAGTAGCTGGGATTACAGGCATGTGCCACCATGCCCAGAGAATTTTTCAATTTTTTGTAGTGATAGGGTCTCACTTTGTTGCCCAGCCTGGGGTAAATTTTTAAATATATATTTTATTTAAGTGAGGGCTGTGACAGCAATGACACAATAGTGCCTCTGTCCTGGCCTGGGGCTCTCTGTGCCTCTGGTCGCCATCGTCTTTGGAGAAGCCACTCAGCGTGATGGAGTGATCTCTCTGCCTCCCTCTCCGGCTGGGCTCAGGTACCCAGCTCTTTAGCACCCGCCCTCTACCATTGTGGGGCCTGTGGGTCACTGAGGGCTGGGAGGGCTGGGACCCAGGCCCCTGACTGGCCCCGTATTGCAGCGTCAGGGAGACCACCTCAGACAGCAAGGATGGGCGTGCCATGGGTCCCAGCAGCAGCTGTCCCTTCCTGAGGAGGGCGTTTGCCAGCTGACCACTCCCTGGTGCTTTCTGACTTGATCTTCCCTGGAGGTGGCAGGTTGGATGTGAGGACGAGGTCCCACCAAGTCACAACGGTGTGACTGTCTTCCAACTCAACAAACATTCTCCGAGCCTCCTGGAAAGTTGAGTGGCAGGAAGGAAAGACACCTGCCTTCTACGCCATGCTGGGCCCTGCAGCAGGCACTGTCCGTGTCTCAAATCTCCCTCCCCAGAAAATCCAGGCACAGGTCACACTGCTGGAAGACTTGTCTGCCTCTCCCAGCCTCGGGGCCAGAACTTCCAGGAGCAAAGAGTGGTCTGGGGCTTTCCTTTTCTTCCTCCCACTCTATCTTATCTCCTCCTGCTTTCTCCCAGAAGACAAGTATCAGGGATGGAAGAGGTGGCCCTGTGGCAGAGCATGACTGATCAGCGGCTGAGTGGCACACACAGGGGATCCCGTCTGAGGCCTGGGCCAGCGTGGGGAAGGCTCCTGCAGGCTGCTGGGCATGGGGCTGGCTCGGGGTCCTGGGCTGGGCTGGGCTTGGGGGAGCACAGGTGTGTTGGGCTGGAGCTGGCCTCTGCTGTTGCTGAACCACAGTCACCCGTGGAGGGCGGGGCTTGGGGACCTGCAGGGACAGCATCTGCCCTCTGGCCGGTGGGGGGTTCTTAGCAGCAAGGCAAGGGGAAGGTAAAGGGGGTAGGCCCAGGAGCAGGTGTGGCGTCCTCACAGGAGCAAGGCAAGATTTGAGGAGCTCTGGGCTCCCACCTCTGAGCTGGACTCTGAGCATGCCGGCTCCCTCCTTCTTTCCAGGGCAACACCAGCCCAACCTTCAGGACAGAGCCATCTGCGTAAGCAGGGCTCGGAGACCCTCAGACAGATATGGAAAAGGAGCAAAATGTATTGTCATCGTCCAGCCTGAAATCTCCACTGGGACCTGTCATCAGAGCACGTGGCAGACACCCTGTCCCTCCCATGCCCCCCGGCCTGTAAGGGCAGCTGAGGCCATCTTACCTGCCGAGGGAGACCGCGCGCTCCCTGACTTCCTGGGCTGGGTGTTGGCACTGGTGAAGGATTTCGGGCTGTGGGCCTTTTGCCTTCCACTCAGACTGGGCCAGGCCCGACAGCACCATGAACAAGAGCCACCCTGAGTAGGGGCTGACACTGCCAGGCCAGCCCCGTCCTGCTCCCGGCCATACGAGGTCCCACGGGGCCAATGGACCATTTCAGTGGATACAGGGAGCATGGAGCATGAGTTGCACCTGGTGGGCGGGCAGGTGTGGCAGGCCCTCATGAGAGGAACACCACTGACTTTCCCACTGGGTGAGGGAGGGACAGCTCCGTGCCATTTCCCTCTGCTCAAACCCACAGGAGCCAGCCAGGGTGTGGACACTCCCATGAGGTCACCTTTGCTGGTCCTGGTCTGTTCCTTGCGGGGCTGCTGAGTTCTTGACGGAGGTGACAAGCGTCCCTGGGGCTCCCTTGTTGAGGAAGAAGGTTGGGGGCTGCCTGGTTCTGCTTCGGACCCAGAGGCAGACAGAGGAGGCCTTTGAACTTGGCCTGAGCTTGTTGGATGAAGCCAAGGACAGAGGCTGGGGTCTGAGAGAGGGGAGACGGTCCTGTGAACTCAGATTGGCACAGATCCCCCCGTCAGAGTTGGGAGGCCCCAGAATGTTCAGGAACAGCATGTGGCAGAGGTAATAACTGAAGCCAGACCTGAGTGACAATCCATTTACTCACTGTGTGTCCTTGGCAAGTCCTGTAAGGGAGGCACACTATCAGACGTCACCCATGGGACTGGCATGCTTATTGAATAGGATACATGGCTGCACTCACCTCAGCGCCTGGCGCACAGGAAGCCCTATGCCAGTGTCGGCTGACGTCACTGTGCCATGGGTGTCATCAGAGCCTGCATGCCACAGTTAGTTCAGTGGCACAGGGCCTGCATGCCACAGTTAAGGAGATTGCAGTCCCTTGGGGAGACAGTGGCAGAATTAGGGAGCCATCGCCAGACACTGGAACAAGTCCCCCACAGAACCCAAGGGAGGGCAGGACCATCCCCTGCTCACCGATGGGGACTGTCACCCTTAGGGAAGTTGGGGACCTGCCTGAGCTCACACAGCTGGGAAACAGTGAAGCCTGGATTTGCCTTCTAACTTTTTATTTTCAAAAATATGCAACATACATTAAACAAGAACCATTTAATGACCCCTGCACCACCGTACCCAATACCCAGCTTCAAGAATTCTCTCACAATATGTCATTCTTATTCCATCTCCACCTCTTCCCCTTCACTCCTGTCTGCTTCCTTTCACTAGAGTGTTTTAAAGCAAATCCAGACATCAGATTTCATCAGTAAATATCTCACATATATGTGAAATGCAGAATGTATCTCTAACAAGTAAGGACTTTTTTTTTTTTTTCTTGAGATGGACTCTTGCTCTGTCACCCAGGCTGGAGTGCAGTGGCACGATCTCAGCTCACTGCAACCTTGTCTCCTGGGTTCAAGCGATTCTCCTGCCTTAGCCTCCTGAGTAGCTGGGACTACAGGTGCACGCCACTATACCCGGCCAATTATTTTTTAGTAGAAACGGGGTTTCACCATGTTGGCCAGGATGGTCTCGATCTCCCAACCTTGTGATCCACCTGCCTCGGCCTCCCAAAGTGCTGGAATTACAGGTATGAGCCACCATACCCGGCAACTAGTAAGGACTTTTAATAATATAATACATTAAACATTCAGTAAAATTAATAATTTCATTTTAAAATAGACTTACAGGCCAGGCGTGGTGGTTCAGCCTGTAATCCCAGCACTTTGGGAAGCCAAGACTAGTGAATCACCTGAGGTCAGGAGTTTGAGACCAGCCTGGTCAACATGGTGAAACCCTGTCTCTACTAAAAATACAAAAATTAGCTGGGCATAGTGGCGCACTCCTGTAATCCCAGCTACCCGGGAGGCTGAGACACGAGAATCACTTGAACCCAGGAGGCAGAGGTTGCAGTGAGCTCAGACTGCACCACATGCTCCAGCCTGGATGACAGAGTGAGACTCCATCTCAAAATATAAAATAAAATAAAATAGCCTCATAGAGGAATAACCAACTTACAACAAAGTGCACCTACATGAAGCATACAATTTGAGTTGTCTTTTTTTAGAGATGGGGTCTTGCTGTGTTACCCAGGCTGGTGTGCATTCATGCTGCAGTGTCGAACTCCAGGGCTCAAGTGATCCTCCCACCTCAG
Source organism: Colobus angolensis palliatus (assembly GCF_000951035.1). Classification (NCBI taxonomy): domain Eukaryota; kingdom Metazoa; phylum Chordata; class Mammalia; order Primates; family Cercopithecidae; genus Colobus; species Colobus angolensis. The sequence goes on from NW_012116655.1 coordinate 585,162, forward strand.
CTTCCAGAGTAGCTCGGACTACAGGCATGTGCCACTGCACTGGCTAATGTTTTTATTTTTGTAGAGATGGGGGTCTCACCATCCGGCCAAGTCTTGTCTCAAACTCCTGGGTTCCAGCAGTCCTCCTGCCTTGGCCTGGCAAAGTCCCAAGTGCTGGGATTACAGGCCAGAGCCGCTATGCCCCGCCTACAATTTGAGTTTTGACATGTTTCTCCAGCCAGGAGGCATGTGCTTGGGTAAGACTGTGAACAAATCCATTCCCATCTTTGAGATCCCCTGGTGCCTCTTGCCCCTTCTGACCCAGGCTGCTGCTGATCTGCTTTCTGTCACTGGACGTTAGTTTGCATTTTCAGGAATTTTATGAAAATGGAATCATACAGTATACACTATGTTTGTCTGGCTTCTTTCACTCAGCATAGTTACTTTGTGGGTGATGGATGCTCTTGCAGGGACTGGTAGTTCCTTTTTATTGCTGAGTAGTGTTCCATTGTATCCATTCACCATGGTTTGTTTACTCATTCACTGGTTGATGGACATTTGGGTTGTCTCCAGGTTTTGATTATTACAAGTAAAGCTACTGTAAACATCCATGTTGAAGTCTGCCTGGATAGCTGATTTCATCTTTCTTAAGTAAATACTAGTAGTGGAATGGCTGGGTCATGTGGTGGTAGGTGTGTGAGTAATGCTTCAAGAGACTGCCAAACTGCACTGGCCGTGGTGGCTCATGTCTGTAATCCCTTGGGAGGCCGAGGCAAGTGGATCACCTGAGGTCAGAAGTTCAAGACCAGCCTAGCCAACATGGTGAAACCCCCATCTCTACTAAAAATACAAAAATTAGCTGGGTGTGATGGCGTGCGCCTATAATCCCAGCTACTTGGGAGGCTGAGGCAGGAAAATTGCTAGAACCTGGGAGGCTGTGAGCCGAGATCACGCCACTGCACTCCAGCTTGGGCAACAGAGCAAGACTCTATCACAAAAAAAAGAGAGACACTGCCAAACTGCCTTTGGAAGTGATTGTGCCGTTCTCCATCCTGACCAGCAAGGAGTGAGCATTCCGGTTGTTCTGCTTCTCTCTAACCCTTCTTACTTTTAGCCATTTTGTAAGAATTATTTATATATTCTAGATATAATCCTTTATCAGATAAATAATTTACAAATATGTTCACCCATTTTGTGGGTTGTCTTTGTATTTTCATGATAGAATCTTTTGAAGTAGAAAAGTCTAAATATTTGATAAAGCCAATTTATTTTTCTTTTGTTGCTTGTGGTTTTGGTGTCACGTCATAGAAACCATTGCTAAATCCAAGATCATGAAGAGTTACATCTATGTTTTCTTCTAAGAGTTTTATAGTTTTAGCTCTTACATTTAGGTCTTCGATCCATTTTGACTTAGTTTTTGTATATGATGTGAGGCTGAGAGTCCACCTTCATTCTTTTGCATGTGAATATCCTGTTGTCCTGGTGCTATTTGCTGAAAAGACTATTCTTTCCACATACATTTGTTTTGGCAGCCTTGTTGGAAATCACTTGCCATGTCTGTGGAAGTTTATTTCTGAGCTCTCTATGCTATTCTATTGGTCTATGTCTATCCCTATGTCAGTGCCACACTGTCTTGATTACTGTTGCATTGTGGTAAGTTTGAAATCAGGAAATTTGAGTCCTCCAACTTTGTTTTTTTTTTTTTTTGAGACGGAGCCTGGCTCTGCTGCCCGGGCTGGGGTGTAGTGGCGTGATCTCGGCTCACTGCAACCTCCGCCTCTCAAGTTCAAGCAATTCTCCTGCCTCAGCCTTATGAGTAGCTGGGATTACAGGTGCCTGCCACCACACTCGGGTAAGTTTTGTCTTTTCAGTAGAGATGGGTTTCGCCATGTTGACCAGGCTAGTTTTGAACTCCTGATCTCAGGTGATCTGCCTGCCTTGGCCTCCCAAAGTGCTGGGATTATGGGAATGAGCCATGGAGCCTGGCGTGTTTTTTTTTTTTTAAAGATTGTTTTGGATATTTCGTGACCCTTGAATATCTATATGGATGTTAGAATCAGCTTGTCAGTTTTACAAAGAAGCCAGCTGAGATTCTGATTGTGATTGCATTGAATCTCTACATCAGTTTGGAGAGTATTGCTATCTTAACCAGTCTGTAATCCATGAACATGGGATGTCTGTCCATTTATTTAGATCTTTTGTTTCTTTGAACAATGTTTCATTTTCAGAGAGTAAGTTTTGTACTTTTGTTATATTTATTCTTAAGTATTTTACTCCTCTAAACACTGTAGTAAATGGAATTGTTTTCTTGATTCCTACTTTCAGAATTTTTATTGCAAGTATATAGGAATACAATCATATCTTGTAGCCTTGCTAAACTCATTTATTAGCTTGAATTTTTTTTTAGTGGATTCCTGAGGATTTTTCAGGTATGAGATTATGTCACCTGTGGATAGAGTTGTTTTACATATTTCTTTTCCGTCTGAATGCCTTTATTTCATTTTCTTGCCCAATTGCCCTGGCTAAAAACTCTAGTACAACGTTGAATTGCAGTGGTAAGAGTGAATGTCCTTTCACTGTCTTGTTGCTGAGTTTAGGGGGAAGGCATCCAGTCTTTCAGCGTTAAGTATAACGTTAGCTCTGGATTTTTCTGCCCATTGAAAAAAATTGAATTTTTTGTTTCCTTATTATCAAGTTTTAAGAGTTCTGTATATATTTTTGATATAAGTCCCTCAAGAAGTACATGCTTTGCCGATATTTTCTGCCAGTCTGTGGCTGATCCTTTCATTCTATCAAGAATGTCTTTTGAAGAGAAGAAGTTTTAAAAGTTTGATGAATTTCAAGTTACCACGTTTTCTTTTATGAATCATGCTTTTCATATTTTGCCTAAGAAATCATCATGTAATCCAAGATCATAAAGATTCTCTCTAGTCTATTTTCTTCTAAACGTTTTAGAAGGCTTTATATATTTAGATTATTTATATATAGATTTAGGTTTATATTTCTATTTATAGTCCATCTTGAATTCATTTTTGTATTTTTTCTGAGTTATGGATTGAAGTTCACTTTTTTTTTTGGCATATGATAGCCAATTGTTCCAGTGGCATCTGTGGAAATGGCCTTGCTCCACTGAACTGTGTTAGCACTTTGTCAGACATCTCAAAATCTGGTTGTGTTAGTTCCACTTTGTCCTTTTATTTCAAAGTATTCTAAGTTTTTTGTATTTTCATATCCATCTATTTGTGGTTTCCATCTGATTTTTGACATAGACAATTATTGTTGTCTGTGAATAAAGACAATCCTAATGAGACGGACTGAGATCCTGTCTTATAAAAAAGATTTAAAAAACAATTTCAGAATAATGCGTTAGTGTCCTAGCAACCTCGGCATGTCCACCTTTAGCCAGCTGGGGAGCTTCAAGTGTTTCTTACTGTTCTTCTGGCGTTTCCACCTCGTCTTTCATAGCTTTCAGTCTCAGGTTCAACATCTTCTGTTCCCAGAGTAGACTAGAATCGGCCTTTAAACGAGGAGCGCTGGTTATTTTTAGTGAAAAATGATATTTGGAGACCACAGTTTGAATGCTAGGGTGCTCACTGTTCCAGGCCTCTCTAGGAAAAATGAATTTTGTTTTTTTTTTTTTGAGATGGAGTCTCAGTCTGTCACCCAGGCTGGAGTACAGTGGAGCTATCTTGGCTCACTGCAAGCTCCGCCTCCTGGGTTCACGCCATTCTCCTGCCTCAACCTCCTGAGTAGCTGGGACTACAGGCGCCTGCCACCACGCCTGGCTAATTTTTTGTAATGGAAAAATGAATTTGTTAGAAATAGAAATAAATCATGAGTTCATACCAATATTTCCATTTCAGAAGTTTTTGTTCAACCTTTTAATTTCATTTTTGTACCACTTTTCTCTTGTAGGAAGCTTGGATCCTAAATACAGTAACATAATGTGTATAATAGTCAAAATAATAATATCTGTATTCTTAAATATTTTATAACCAACAATAGATTTACTCGATGCAATCTAGAATCTTTCTGGGTTCTTTTGTCCTCAGGTTGTGCAGCAGGAGGGAGGATTACTCAAAATACTATGTTTCAAAATCACTTGAAACTTCTTATCTGTGTTTTTACCAGGTTCATTGATTGAGTTTTTGGATTTCTAGTAGTTCCTTTGTTCTTACTCTTTTTACTTTTTTTGGAGACGGAGTCTCTCTGCCACCCAGGCTGGAGTGCAATGGTGCCATCTCAGCTCACTGCAACCTCTGCCTCCCAGGTTCAAGGGATTCTCCCACCTCAGCTTCCTAAGTAGCTGGGATTACAGGCACCTGCCATCATGTCCGGCTAATTTTTGTATGTTTGTAGAGACGGGGTTTCACCATGTTGGTCAAGCTGGTCTTGAACTCCTGACCTCAGGTGATCTGCCCGCCTTGGCTTCCCAAAGTGCTGGGATTACAGGCGTGAGCCACCACACCCACCCTGTTCTTACTCTTAATTATGCAAAACATTTACATGGTTCCATAGTCAACAAAGGACATTTGTAAATGTCTGGCATGTCTCCTCCCTCACCTGTAGGTGATCATTTTGATCAGTTTTGGGTTTGTCCTTCCCGTTTCTTTTTGAAAATGTAAGCAAGTGCTGTGTGTGTATCTCCCCCCAGCCCCTCTTCATTTTCTTATACAACAGGTTGGGTGCACCTTCTTCTGCACCTGCTTTTTTACTTAATAAATATATCCTGGAGCTCACACCATAGCAATAGATAGAAATCTTCTTCTTTCCTTTCTCCAAGGAGCCCTTCTCCAGCGTGGGGCTGTAGCGCAGTTCATGCAGCCCCTCCCCCTGCCAGTGGACACTGGGGTGGGTTCCATCTTTATAGGATGCTATAGGTAGTGCTGGAGCTAGAATTTAAACTCAGAGCCCATGTTCCTATTGCTCTTTTTCCTGCGCTATGCGGACCGTCCTAATGGAGGAGTCAGGGAGCAAAGCGGAGTGAAGAGGTTGAGCGTGAGCACTGAGGCTGGGGGAGGCGAGCATCCCCCACTGTGCCATGGCCCCTCAGGTGTGAAGCTGGATCATGCCGCTTTGCTGGGACCTCAGGTGCGGGTTGTCTGGAAGTGGGCAGCTGGTGCTGGGACCTGCTCTCTGGCACTGCAGTGAAAAGTGCACCCACCGCAGGGTGAGAGCTTGGGTGTACCTTGGAAAGTGATTGATTCACTGGACTAGCTGGTGGAGCGGGCAGGTCTGTTGACCCGTTGGGCTCGCCAACATTGTCCAACAGACAATGACTGTTGGAGACCTTGGGCAGGCGGTGTCACGTGGAAGCGCAGTTGAGCAATGTGCTGTGGGACGCTTTGGATGCTGCCCTGAGCTGCCACTCCTGTGTCCTGTGTCCTGTGTCCTGGAGAGGCCCTGGCCCAGGTTCAGCAGCACTGGCCAGATTGGGGCAGATCTGAAAGGAGCCAGGGCTGTGCACACCTGGCAGAGCAGGTGGAGCTGGGTGTTGGGAAGGGCAGGTGTGATCCAGGTCATGGGGCTGGCTGGGCCTAGCATGTGCAGAGCAGAGAGGGCTGACACAGTGCAACCTGGGAGAGCTGCCTGTTCATACACACACTTGCTCACTGGCCCAGGGCGTGCCTAGCTGGCAATGACTGGGTCCTGTTCTGGGCTCTGCTGAGCTCCCCCACACACACCCCATCCACCATGAGCCCTGGTGAGAAGGGAGAGGGGTCTAGGCCCCGCTGGGACGCGCAGTGTGGACAGCACTTGGCGTGCACATGAGGCTTATGTGACGGTATCACAGTGACCTTGATCAGGGGCTGGGGAGGAAACTCCTCGATGGGCTGTCCTCTTGCTGCTGGGCCTGGGCCATCGGGGCCGGCCTGTGGGATGCCCGGTGGGCTTGGTAGCCTCAGCCATCCTTGTCAACTCCAGTGGGACTGGGGGATCCTGAATCCTGCCTCCTGATGCCAGTGGAGCTCTGAGTTTCTGTTCAGAAGGCCAATGGAGGGCTGGGCTCCGCCGCCTCTGATGTCCCTGACCTCTCATAGGAGCCTGTGGTTCTAGGGGGCCAGGGTGGGATGAGGGAGAGACAGGAATCATGGGCAGGCTCCCTGCTGCCCCGGGGACCTCTCACTCAGACCTTTGTATGTCACCTACAGGTACCCGGCGGGGACCTTAGGGCCCCTCCTCTCTTCATTTGACCCAGCTAGTGGCCCCCTCCTTTCTGGCTCCCTGCAGGGCCAGGGAAAGAGGAGAGGAGAGAAGGCCACAGAGCGCTGACGTATCCATCATTCCACACAGACCCGTGCTTGTTGAGTGCCTCCTCGGGTGGCAGCCCCACGCGGGATTCAGCATACTGCAGGCAGAGGTGGACGCAGTGTGAACTGTTAGGCCACGGCCACATCTCACCGGGGCTGTGAGGCAGGAGTTCAGGAGTGAGAAGGCACTGGCTGCGGCTCCCGGGGCGGAAAAGGGGCCAGTCAGGCAGGCGGAGGGGTGGGTCCAGCTGTAGGAGCTAGGTGGGGGCGGTTCAGGAGGCAAAAGCAGGAAGGCAAAAGGAAGCTTGGAGCACATGAGCCCCTCTTTGCTGGCGCATGGCCCACGTCCTCTGAATGAAAGGGACGGGCTCCTTCAGTGGTTCTGTGGGCCCTTGGAAAAGCTCTTGGAAGCACCAGCTTGTCCCCAGCATCCATTACCAATGCGAAGCACTAGCCCTTTGCTTGGGGCATTCTAGATCCCCAGGTGCCCAGGCTGGGAGCCCTGGGCCAGCTGGTGGGGGTCCTGGCTGTGGAATCCAGATGGGACCTGCCACTGCAGCTGGGTGTTAGGCGGATTTAGCCAGGAAAGGACGAGGTGGGAGAGAAGGAGCTTCTGAGAGTCAGTCAAGGGCTGGCCGCAGAGGGAGAGGCCTGGCAGCTGGCGAGCCCAGTGTGGCACAGTTCTGTCTGCCTGTCCTCTCCCTAGGGACACTGCTTCACAACAGACTTTCTCCATGAGCTTTGCTGGGGCCCATCAGGCCAATAGCTCGGTCTTATGCCTTTTGACTCTCACCCTTTTGCACACTCCAAAACAAAACAAACAGCAGCACGGCCGTGCGCCCTCACGCCGTGGTATAGACATCGCTCCAGGCATTTCATGGGCAGGAATTCGCTTAATCCGCACAGCAACTCTGTGACGCAGTAGAGAGTATTATTAGCTCCATTTTACAGATCAGGAAACAGGCAGAGAGAGGGGAAATAACCTGCCAAAACTGCAAGTAGAGGAGCCGGTGTTTGAGCCTAGAACCTGGCACTGGGAACCATCAGCTGCCCTGCTGGGCACTGGGGTGGACACTCGCCCATCAGTCCTTCAATGAGTGTGAAGGAGCCATGTCTCACTTCAAAGGGGGTTTAAAAAACTCTACAGGCCAGGCGCCGTGGCTCACGCCTATAATCCCAGCACTTTGGGAGGCAGAGGCAGGCGGATCACAAAGTCAGGAGATCGAGACCATCCTGGCTAACATGGTGAAACCCCGCCTCTACCAAAAATACAAAAAAAAAATTAGCCAGGCGTGGTGGCGGGCGCCTGTAGTCCCAATTACTCAGGAGGCTGAGACAGGAGACTGGCGTGAACCTAGGAGGCAAAGCTTGCAGTGAGCCGAGTTTGTGCCTCTGCATTCCAGCCTGGGTGACAGAGCGAGACTCCGTCTCAGAAACAAAAACAAAAACAGAAAAAACTCTACCCTCGCTGGGCACGGTGGCTCACGCCTGTCATCCCAGCACTTTGAGAGGCCAAGGCAGGCGGATCGCCTGAGGTCGGGAGTTTGAGACCAGCCTGACCAACATGGAGAAAACCCATCTCTACTAAAAATACAAAATTAGCCGGGCATGGTGGCGCATGCCTGTAATCCCAGCTACTTGGGAGGCTGAGGCAGGAGAATCGCTTGAACCTGGTAGGTGGAGGTTGTGGTGAGCCGAGATCGCACTCCAGCCTGGGCAACAACAACGAAACTCCATCTGAAAACAAAAACAAAAATAAAAAACTCTGCTTTCTGCGGCCTCACTTCAAGGACGCGTAGGAAATTTGAGAGGCCGATGGGAAGTTTCTAGGAAAGGGTCTTGTCCCAGAAGGGGGTCCTGCTTCTTGGGCCCTCACTGCATAGCTGGACTGGTGGAGGCCCTGCAGGCTGGGAGGCTGTGCTCGTTGCCAAGATTTGGGAAGCCCTGGCTTTTATGTGAAAAACGCTGAGTGTTTAATTGTTGATCCAAATATTTTAAACATGCTATGAGTTTGACTAGGACACATCTAGTCTGCCAGTTACAACCTCTGAGTCCGAGGACACCAAGAATAGTGCCCTGGAAAGGGCAGGGAAGAAGCATGGGTCCTGGCCTGGAGACGGAGGCCAGAGCTGCCACCTCAGGCCAGACAGGCACCACAGGCATGTGCATGGGCAGAGGTGGTTCCCATCTGAGTGGGACCCAGAAGGAAATCAGACCCAGTCTCTGCTCTGAGCCACGAATAGGGGGAGAGACAGGCGCTCTCACATGCCCTGGGCCACATGCCAGGGCCGAGAGCCTTTCATCCCTCACCTGCTCTGCCCCTCCCACCACGCTGGCTCGCGGATCGGGGTGGGGGGTACTGTCCATCCTGTTTTTCGTACTTTGCAGGTAACTCAGTTGAGGTAGCGGACAGCTGACTGATTTGCCTATGAAGTGCTGTTGGCTTTCCAGGATGGTGTCCCTGGGTCTCAACCCCATCCGTTTTCCTCCCACTCCACTTGCCTTGGGCCTGTCTCTTCTGCCCTAGGATAGAGGCTGTGGGTGAGATTTGCAAAAAAAGAAAAGAAAGGGAGCCAGCCAGCATTTGGGGAGGAGACCTGTGTGTTCCAGAGCTCAGCTGGGGACTCCTTGCCAGGGTGTGGGAGAGGCTGGGCTACTGAATGGAGCAAACACACACCCAGGGCCTGGTTACATTAGGGTTACAGGTCAACAGCACAGACTGTTTTATGATTAAAGGCAGTCCCATGGGACAGCTCGCACCAAAACATGGTTTGCTTTTTGTTTGTTTGTTGTTTGATACAGAGTTTCGCTCTATCGCCCAGGCTGGGGTGCAGTGGCGCGATCTCGGCTCACTGCAATTTCTGCCTCCAGGGTTCAAGCGGTTCTCCTGCCTCAGCCTCCTGAGTAGCTGGGACTACAGGTGCCCGCCACTGCACCCAGCTAATTTTTGTATTTTTAGTAGAGACGGGGTTTCACCATGTTGGCCCGGCTGGTCTCAAACTCCTGACCTCATGACCCTCCCGCCTCGGCCTCCCAAAGTACTGGGATTACAGACGTGAACCACTGCGCCCGGCCAGTTTGTTGTTTATCTGAAGCTTACATTTACCTGGAGGATCCTGGCAGCCCCGGGGAGAGGGAATTTGAGCCAGGGGCGTGCAGGGTTGGGCAAATGAATCCCCACTGTAGGATTCTGGAAACCTAGAAGACAGACAAAAACCAGGAGCAGTGACAGCAGAGAGCCGGGCCACGCTGCTGCCACTAAGGGCTCCCATGCATGGCCCTGGGAGGTGACTGCATCCCGCACCCACTCATTGTTGGATGAAATGAGCAGCTGGGCTCCCAGAGAGGGCACAGTGGTGCTGCCAGGCAGGGAAGGAAGTTCTGGGAGTCCTGCTGGCTGCTGGTTTATCGATTGCCTCGGAATAATAGCCCCATCGAATACCAGCCCGCTGGGAGGCAAGGCGTGGTTTCCTCTTTTTCTTTTCCACATGGGCTAGTCTTGCTTGATGCTTTTCTGCTGTCGTTAGATTGTTCTGAAAGCTCATTTAGCATTGGCCCTTTCCGAGGCTAAGGGACAGGTGTGGCTTGACTCTGTTGAGGGAGGGGTGCTGTATGGGAGGCCGAGGATGGCAGAGAGAGCCCTTGAAGGAAAGGTTTTTGTTATTTTTGCTTTTGTTTTTTGTGATGGAGTCTTGCTCTGTTGCCAGGCTGGAGTGCAGTGGCGCCATCTCGGCTCACTGCAACCTCCGTCTCCTGGGTTCAAGCGATTCTTCTGCTTCAGCCTCCCAAATAACTGGAACTATAGATGCATGCCACCATGCCCGGCTAATTTTTGTATTTTTAGTAGAGACAGGGTTTCACCTTGTTAGCCAGGATGGTCTGGATCTCTTGACCTTGTGACCCACCTGCCTTGGCTTCCCAAAGTGCTGGGATTACAGGCGTGAGCTACCGCGGCCGGCCGGAAAGGTATTTCTTCATCGTTAGGGAAATGCAGACCAAAGCCACCTCACACCCATTCGGTTGGCTACAAAAATTTTTTTTTTTCTTTTCTTTTTTTTTTTTTTGAGACAGGGTCTTGCTCTGTCTTCAGGCTGGGGTACAGTGGTGTGCCATCTTGGCTTACTGCAGCCTCGACCTTCTAGGCTCAGGCAATCTTCCGGCTAATTAAATTTTTTTTTTTGGAGAAACAGGGTCTCACTATATCTCCCAGGCTGGTCTTGAGCTCCTGGTCTCAAGCAGTCCTCCCACCTCAGCCTCCCAAAGTGCTGGGATTATAGGTGTGAGCCACCACGCGCAGTGTCCTCCCCACCTCCGAAGGCTATAATTTTTAAAAACGGAAAATAACTGGTGTTGGGGAGGATGTGGAGAAACTAGAATCTTCATGCGTTGCTGGTAGGGCTGGAAAATGGGGCAGCCACTGTGGCAAACAGTTTTGCAGCTCTTCAATAAATAGATTTACCATGTGACCCAGCAATTCCACTCCTAGGTGTATACCTGAGAGCAATGAAAACACACATCCACAAAACACTTGGGCACGATTGTTCCTAGCAAGTGCCTGAATGTTGCTTGGCTTTGGCTTTGGTCACTGTGAACAATGCTGCTAACGCAAAACCCAAGTGTCCATCAGCTGCTGAACTGGTGGACAAAATCTTTGTATACTGGAGTTGTATTCAACCGTAAGAGGGAATGAAGTGCATTTATGCGCTGTGGCACCGACGAACCTTGAGAACATTACATAAAGTCAAAGCAGCCAGACACAAAAAAAACGTGATTCAGTTTATATGAAACGTCCAGAATAGGCGAATCCATAGAGACAGAAAGCAATGAGTGGTTGCCAGGGGCTGGCAGAGGGGGGATGGGGAGGGACTGCCGATGGGGACGAGGTTTCTACTTGGGGTGATGAAATGTTCTGGACTTGAACCGTGGTGATGGTTGCACAACTAAAAACCACTTTGAGTTTTATCTCAAAATTGGAACAAAACAGAAGAAAGCAGGCTGTGGTCCTGGGCCCCCGCAGCGCTCTCGGCAGGCTGCTTCTCTTCTGCCCCCACCGCTGACCCACACATTCCCAGCAGAGTCACTGCAGCCCCCTCACCCCTGCAGCGCGCATTCCTTCCTCCTTTTGAGCTTCCCACAGAGTCAGCAGCGGCCACCTGCTGAGACCTGGACTAGGGCCTTCTTACCTTCTGGGAGAATTGGCTGCAGTGCCAACAGCTGGTTGAGGGGAAGGCCCGGGAGCAACCTCCTTCACCTCTCCTTCCTGTAAACTTTGGCGTGTCCCCCGCCCCCACCATCCGCTGCTCCCTGGCCTACCACTGCCAAGGGGCTCTGAGGACAGGAGCCAGGGCTGGCCAGAGGACTCACTAGGGAGCCACCTCCTGGGAGTCAGTGGCCTTGACGAAATCATTGCTAATCACTCTCCCACTGCAACTGCTGGGAAAGGCAGGTCCACTGGGGAAGTGGAGCAGGCAGCAGTCTTGGCTGGGGCTGGGGTGGAGATAGGTAGCTGGGAGCAGGCCCCTGAGGCTCTTTCTGTGCACACACAGGCGCCTGTTCTGGGCCCACAGGCAACTTGCTCACGTACCTAGAGCCCAGCACCTGACTCCAGGCTGCAATGTTTGTCTTTTTGCATCCTCCTTGCCCCCTCCCCTTCTCTCCCTCCGTTCCTTCCTCAGAATGCTGGGCCAGGCCCCGGGGGATGACCAGCTCAGGACTATGGAAACAGCAGAGAGGCAGGAAGAGCTCCCTTCTCTCCACTGTTGGTGGCTAGATGCTGAGATTCCAGATGTGATTAGTTTGAAAAAAATAAAGTAAAAGGATTCTGAGGCTACAAGTCACTGTTTGAAAGTCTGTGCCTTGGGAAGAGCACTTGGGCAGAGGGAGGAGGCTGAGGGATTTGCTTTGCTTTGCTTTGCGCCTGTGATGGACGCTTTGTGAGGCCCCCAGCGGGAATGTGGGCCTGTGCTCTGAAGGCCGCGTGCTCCTGCAGCCCTGGGCTCCTCTGGCAGTTCTGCTGGGGCCCTTTTAGAGTCTGTGGGAGGCACTCAGCAGCTCCCAGGTAGGGCCTGAGGTCAGACCCCATGTGTCTGCCCAGGGACAGATCTTCTCAACCAGACTCTCTTTCTGCCTCTTGGTGGGCTCATGGCTGTGTCTGGTTGAAGGGTTGTTTCCAGAAGGACCTTGTCCGTCCAGATGAACAGAGCAAGTATGAAAATCCCTGTGGAACTTGCTCTAGGGCAGATAATGGGTGGCTTGGGTGCACGTGGTTGTTGCTCCTGTGTAATTCTTCTTCTTCAAAAATGAAGGCTTTGGAGACTGGAGACTGGGAAACAGAGAGAGGCATGTGCCCCCCACCCCCACCCTGGAGTCTCCCCAGCAAACATCTCACTCTTGTTCTCTGCCCATGGTTTAGGTTGCACGATGGGAACACAAGACCCGCAAGCTGAGCAGGGCCTTCAGATCCCCCTACCTGGCCTGCTACTCCCTGAGCGTAACCATCCTGCTCTTGAACTTCCTGCGCTCACACTGGTAAGCACAGCCCTCTCACTGGGGAGCCACAACCCCTGGGCTAGCGGGAGGGCCACCACTGGTGGTACTTTGTCCCTCACCATGCGGGAGCCTTGTGTCTGAGCACGCAGGGGTCAGCTCTCAGAGCCACCTCCCACAGTGAGCCACCCTACCCTTCCCAGTCGTTTAGACTCTGGCCAGCAGTGGAGCCCCAGTGACCTCAGGAATGGGGGTATGTGAATGGGGGACAGGGGACAATGCCTGGGTGGTCCCAAGGTCACATCCTAGCCTCTGCCATGCAGCCAATGCTGTTTTAGGAGTCTCCTCCAGGAAGCACCCAGTCAGAAGGTAGATGCCAGGTTGGGAGCCTTCAGGGGTCAGGCCTGACCGTCTCGTCAGGTTAGGCTTGAAGCAGCGTCAGAAAGCTTCTTTGAGGCCGGGCGCGATGGCTCACACCTGTAATCCTAGCACTTTGGGAGGCCAAGGTGGGTGGATCACCTGAGGTCAGGAGTTCAAGACCACCCTGGCCAACATGGTGAAACTTGGTCTCTACTAAAAATACAAAAATTAGCCGGGCATGGTGGCACGCGCCTATAGTCCCAGCTACCTGGGAGGCTGAGGCAGGAGAATTGCTTGAACCTGGGAGGCGGAGATTTCAGTGAGCCGAGATTGTGCCATTGCACTCCAGCCTGGACAACAGAGCGAGACTCCGTCTCAAATTTTTTTTAAAAAAGAAAGCTTCTTTGCCCATCTCTGGACTTGGGACAGCCCCTTCCTGCTGCCAAATGAAAAGGTCAGAGAAGAGGAACTGGAACTAGGTGATGAGGCACAGCCCACTGCACTTAGAAGTGAATTTGTCTGCCCAGACACCAGGCTAGACAAGGCCCACCTGCGTGGACTGTGATGGCCGCAGGCGACCTGGGGATGCAGGCTGTGCAGGGCAGCTGCCCCATCTCTGGGCCCCGGTCTCACCTCCCACCGTACCCTGAGAATCGTTGCACATGGCAGCTCATGGACTAAACATGGACCACGTGGTGCTTCAAAAAATGAGAAACTGTCTGCACCAGAGAGAATCCCCATTTTTGACTTGTCGAGACAGACCAGAAGCTCTGTGTGTGCCTGACCACACCCCACATGGAACACTCACTGGGGCCGAGGCACAGCTGCCCCTTTGTATAGGGTGCGTGCAGCCTGGCTCTCCCCATGGCCCCATCTTCCTTGGACCAGCCTGGCCTGAAGGCACTGGGTGCGCACAGGAAGGGGCCTACGGATGCTCCATGCAGGCACGTGTGGAGCCGGGGCAGGCCTGGCTGGTGGTCAGGCCCCTTGCACACTCACCGAGGGTGGCCCAGGCCTTCCCCGTCTGTGGCCAGGCACCCTTGCTGCCTTCCCATCCTTGTTGTGGGCTTAGCCACAGGAATGTTGGTGAGCAGCGTGGTCAGGGTCCTACTGAGGTCAGCCTTCTGCACTGAACCCCTGGCTCCTGGGCTTTGCTTCTTGGCGCTTTGGGCCAGGGCTGCCTGTTGTCTCTAGGCCTGGGTGGGTATCCCAGGTCTTGGTCCTCAGAGGGGTGGGTCCCCTGGCACCTGCCCTGGGTTGAGTGATGTGAAGAAGTTTCCCCAGAGAGGGCTTTTCACCCCTCAGAGGGCAAGGGGCTTGGCCCATGGCACCGCCTCAGGGCCTCGGGGTCTGCACAGCCTGCGTGCTCACAAGCGCCTAGGCTATCCGGCCCCGGGAACATTTTCACATTTGTAGCCTCCGGGTAGAGAAGATCCCATCGTGCAGATGGAGGAAGTGAGGCTTGTTAAGAAGCAATGGTTTGTCTGAGGTTTTACAGCTCAGGGAGCACTGACCAGCATCTGAGAACAGATCAGCAGTGACTTAGGGAGAAAAGATTCCATCCATGTGGGCCAGAGGAACCTGGCAGGCGCCAGCACCACCCAGGCTGGGTTATGGGAGTGGGACATCAGGGTACAGGAGATGGGCCTCTTTCCCACCCCTGCTGCCTCTTGGGCCACCGGCAGAGTATCCCTCCTTACCCGGGGTGGGGCCCTGGCTTCATTGGCAGGACAGGCGGGGGTCTGTGCCTTCCAGCCCCCAGACATCTGCACTCCCAGTGGCCAGGAGGGCGTGGGCTAGTGCTGGCCGACTGAACACTTGGAGCTCGGAGCCCCCCACAGGAGCGGCAAGGCTGAGGACAGGTAGAGGGCTGCAGAGGGTTGAGACTCAGCCCAGGGCTGGCACGCTGAGCTGTTCCACCACCCCTATTCCCCAGAGCATGCTGGGACCACCATCAGGGCTGGCACAAAGCAGGAGGAGTGGGCTGGAGCCCACAGCGCTCACAGCTCCAGGGGCAGCTAGGCCAGGCCAGGTGACTGCCCAGAAACACCAGCCAGTGCCACAGGGCAGCTGCCTGGGTCGAGCCCCTCCTGCCGACCCTGCCCCTGGGAGCTGCTCTGAGTCTGCTGAGTTCTGACTTCCTGCCCAATCCCATCTTGTGCTAGAAACCCCAGAGGCTTCCTTGAGTGCTCCCCATCACCTCCCTGCTGGTCCAGCAGCACAGCCTGTGATCTACCTGACCCTGGAGGTCCGCCCCCATCATCCACCACTTTTCAAGGCAGAGAGTACAGGGCCCTGGCAGGGGTCATCCTTCCGCCTCCAGGCCCCAGCCTAGTGCTGTGTGTACCTAGGAGACCAGGGGGACAGGCCTACTCACAGCCCAGCTCCAGGCGTATAGACAGCAGCAAAGCACTGTCTGGTTTGTTCTTGGATCCCAGGCCCTGGGAGTCCTCCTGGGGTAGCTGGAGGAAGTCAGCTTCTTACAGATGGTGGCTCCCAGCTTTCCCTCCTCTCCAGACCTCTCATATCAGTGTTGGCCTCACCTGGCGTCTGCCTGGCCAACAGGGCCATGACTTTCGGTTGGACTAGCCACTCCTGGATTTGGGGGAGGAGAGAAAGGATGTCCTGGGCTGCTGCAGGACTGCTTTTCTACTCTCACCTTTTGGGTTGAAAGGCAGAGGCATGCCGTGGTCCTTACTCTCTCCCCCACTGTCCTTCCCCTCCAGGCCCCTGTCTACACCCTGTCCTGCCGTGCCCCTGCTGCACGCACTGCTGACCCATCCTTCCTGCCCACACCTGCCAGTGAGGCACACAGGTGGTAGGTGCTGGGGCTCCTGGACCGGGCTCTGGGGCCAGGCTCTGACAGGACCCTCAGGACCAGCTCCTGCACCCCCCACACCCCCACACCCTTTCCCGTGCACGCATCGCTTCAGTGGCTGCCTAGAGGTGGGTATTCTTTTTTGTGCAGAATAGACATAACATAAAATTAGCCGCTTGAACCATTTTAAGCTTTACAGTTCAGTGACATTTAGCAGCTTCCCGATGTCGTGCAGTCCTTCCTCCTGACTAGTTTTGGAGCTTTTTCTTCATCCTATACACCTGGAGCAGTCACCTCCCGCCCCCCAGCTCCTGACAGCACTCATCTGCTTTCTGTCCTCATGGGTGTGCCTGTTCTGGACCTTTGGGGTGTGGCATCTTTCTCCATGGGAGATGGCAAACTTCGTGGGGTCCAGGCTGTGCTCAAAAGCCTCTGTACCCAGCAGAAGTCGGGTGGTGGGCGGAGAACACAGGCATGTGCTTGAGCCAAGCCTGGATCATGGCCGGGATGTCCGAGAGGCCGCCAGCAGCTGACCTGCCAGCAGGTCCCAGGGGAGAGCAGGCCACTGTGTTAGCAGGTCCGCACCAGCGGTGCATCCAGAGGTGGTCAGGGGAGGCCTGGGGCAGGATGAGCCACTGCGATCTGGAAGCAGATGTGCTCCATCCAGTCCCGAGGGGGCCATTAGCATAGACCTGTTTGCTCTGGCTGTGGACTGTGGATGGGGAGGAAGGCTGATGGACTCCAGGGCACTTGTTGAAGTTCCTTGCCTGAGCTGCCCGCTGCACAACTGAACTTGGCCAGCCTTGGCTGGAGCGCTACCCTCTGATGAGCCACAGGGCTGGTCTCAAGAAAGCCCACAGGGGCAGGCGAGGCGTGGATGGCCAGGCAGGGCCCGACTGGGCTTCACAGGACTGGGCTGCGGCCCTTCCTCCCTCCTGGCTGTGGGAGGAGACAGCCGAGCTTGTTAGAGCATCAGCGAGCTCCTGGTGGTGTTCACCGGTCACAGGACGGAACTGTATTCCAGTGTGCATCGGAATTGTCTGGAGTCTTCCAGGGCTCCCTCTGGGTCTTCTGAGGGGAGAAGCTCCTGTGTGCTCTGGTGTGGCGGGCACAGCCGGGCTGAGAAGCTGCATCCTGGCCTCAGAGTGTGGCTATCAATCAGGAATCTTCCTCGACCTGGAGGTGCTCCCAGGCTGGGCAAGGAGGCAACTGGAGGGGCAGGGTGATCTCTGGAAGGCGGTCTGGGTGGGTGGGGTGCCGGCAGAGCCCTGGCTGAAGAAGCGTCGTGACCAAGGCCTGGAGGAGTGCGCTGGCTCTTCAGATGGCTGGGTGGGGCCCGTGAGTCCCGGGAGAGGGCGGCCCCCACTCACAGGCTGGGTAGCAGGGGCAGGGCAGGTGGGGACATACCTCAGCATTCTGTATACTAGAGGCCACGGGGCAGGTGCAACCCTGTGGGACACCAGAGTCACCCCAGAGCCCCTCTCCCCCAGGGAAGTCTGTTCTCAAAAACTCCCTGATGATTCTAGGCCAGGCCCTTGGGGACTATAGCCCTGGAGGAGGCTGGCACACGTGGCCCTCTGTCCCAGTGACCACATGTCCTGGTCACTGCTGCATGCATCCCAGTGCCTGGCTAGACCTGCTCCAGGATGTGGTCAGGACAGGCCAGGGGTCTAGTGGGTGCATGAAGGAGGGAGGGCATGGAGCCGATGGGACAGTTTGCTTCCGATGGAGTGATGGAGGGCTGGGCGTGTGCAGCGTTCCACAGCAGAAAAGAGCGACTCCTGCCGTCTGGGCAGAACAGGCCAGAATGTTTAAAGAGTCTGTGCACTGGGAAGCCAAGTGTATTAGTTTCCTTCTGCTGTGTAACAAATTCCCACAAACTTAGCGGCTTAAACCACACAAACATACTATGTGACAGTTTCTGTGGCCAGGAGGCTGGATGGGGGCGGGGTCTTTGCTCGGGGATTCCCCAGGCTGGAATCGAGGTGCCTGCTGGGTGTGAGCTCACCCGAGGCGGGGTCCTCCACGCTTTCAGGTTGCTGGCAGGATGCGGGTCCTTGAGGCCCAGCTCCTGGTGGCCTCCCCGCAGCACAGCAGGCCACTCTGCGGCTTTGGCTTTGGGTCTCTTTGGCTTCTAGACCCTTTTGGAAAGGCCTACCCAGGGTCACCTCCCTTTTGGTTAACTCAAGGCCAACTGATCAGGACCTGAATTCTATTTGTGAAATCCCTTCACCAGAGTGATTCCCTCAGGGCAGGGGCCTGGAGTAGCGATTGGGCAGGATCCATGCAGGCAGCTGGAGAGTAAGGGGTGGGAGGGGCACTTAGGGCAGGGAACCTGGGCACAAGGGGCCCCAGCTGCTGGGAAGGAAGGAGGGAAAGCGGCTGCAGTTCAGCCAGAGTGGGGTCCAGGCCCTGGTAGACCAGGCCAGGCCAGTACCTGAGGGGCTGCAGCTGGGAAGGAGGGAAGAGGCACCCTCCCCATCCCGAAAGCACTCACCACCAGGAAGTCTGGAAGGAGAATGGGTGTCAGCCCAGGATTCCCAGGTGCTAGGGGTGCTGGGATACTGCTGCCTGTTGTCCTTGGCCTGCCCTTGAGGCTTGAGCCTGTCCCACTGTTTACAGGTCGTGAGGAGGCAGGAGAGCCGTCCTGCCCCTCCTGCTTTCTACCATCTGTTTCCATGTTGGTAAAACAAGACAGACTCTCTCAGCTATTGATGGGTTTTGGAAACACTTTGGAAAGGTGACGTGTTATTCAAATGCTCAGAATTAGTGCAACGTCAAAGCCCGGAATTCAAGCCCCTTGATGGTTTTGGGGGTTGCATAGCTGAACATTTTTTTGTTTGAGTAGTTACATGCTTATTTTAATATGTCTTGGAAAAGAAATGAGCCCATCAGACGACTCATTTCATGACTAGCGTCGTGTAGCTGAGACGGAGTGGAAAGAGCGAGTCACTCCAAGCCTGGGTGAAGGATGTGGAATACACGGCACTCAGGCCACACGTGGATGTGGACGACGTTGCAGAGACACCCCAGGATGATCAAAGTCAGGGAAGTGTTTCTGGTCGGCTGCAGACAGAAACAGGACAGGCCTGTCCCGGGTGGGGCCATGTGCCTGTGGCCTGGTGTGTAGCCCAGGACTCCCAGCTGGGGGCAGGGTGGGGATGCTGAGGGCAGCGATGCCACCTCCCCACCTCCACCCCAGGGTTTCCGGGATTTTATGGGAGCAGAGTGCAGACAGCCTCAAATCATATTAATGACTGAAGGTTCAATCCAGGTCTTAAAAATAGAACCCAAGGCAAATGAATGACTCTCCGTTCCCCACCCCCAGTGCGGAATACTTCCAAGGGAAATTGCGTCCAATTACCTCATTCTGTTAGGGAGCTTGTGGTCACAGAGCTACTCATCCATCCACTAATTTTCCCTGTGGAATGGACGGACTGTGCTTTCCTGGCTTAATGGAGGAGCTAGAACACTGTCGATTGCCTAATCGGGGCCATGAGACTCCAGTAAACCTGGATTCTAGAATCAGAGTGTATTTGACTAGGTAAGGGGCCGCTTGGTGAGAACGCCAGGGAGGAGCTCAGCCCGGTTCCTCTGCTGACTCTGAGCAAACGACCCGCAGAGCACTGTGCCGGGAGCCAGCCCAGGCTGTCATCTCAGAGAAAGGAAAGGAAAGGAAAGGCCCCAGGACTGGGGCCATAGGCGGGGGAGCAGCTGGAGGACTGGGGGTCAGGTCTGGGGCAGATCTGGGGCCTCTCCCACACGCTCCCTGGCCCCAGATCTGCCCTTCATCAGGAATCTGCTTCCAGACCTGATTTTCCTACTGAGCCACGCCCCCAGGGAAGCTGGGCCCTGAACACGCTGGGCTTTGGGCTGGGCCGCACCAGAGGGAGGAAGTTCCCTTTCATCTGCTGCCTGCTTGTGTGATGCAGATGAATTCTGGCAGAGGAACCCTGAGCATGGGGTGTGGACCCAGGCCCTGGCTCGGGTCTCCGCAGGAAGGGGTAAGAGCGACAGGGTCTCCCTCCAGAGTGACCTTCCCGCGTCCTCAGGCCTGGCCTCCTCGCCCTCCCCCTATTGCAGCACGGGATGGGTCTCCCTGCTTCTGCATTTTCCACAGCAGGCAGAGTGCATTCCAAACCCTGCTGGGCCGAGGCCTGCACCTGGCGGGCTCCGTCAAGCCTTCCCTGCTCCATGCCCTGCCCCAGACTCTAAGGCACAGCTCCCTGCTGTTTCCGCTTTCTGGAATGCTCTCCCCTGTTCACCCCTCCCCACCCCCGTTTGTTTTCTAGTCCCCACTGCAGTGGCAGCCAAGGAGGCAGATGCTTGCAGGGGAGCCATGCTCCTGAGCGGGGCCGGCACCCTTCCTTTCCCTCCCACTCCACCATCTGCAGGCAGGAGAGTGGAGGGTGCCAGGCAGGGGAGAAGTTGTGCCTGGATCGTGGCACCACACTGGGTGTGCGTGTGGCCACCTTACTCCATGGCAGCCCGTGACCCTGAGCCAATCCCAGAGGCTTGGCCTGGAGCTGCGGGGTGACCCTGAGCCCAGGCAGCAGCAGGATCAGGGCAGGGCGCTGGTGGGTGGAGAGCTGAGGGCGTGGGCAGCATGACCGGCAGTGGGTTTGCCCTGACACCCAAATGCCGCTGTTTGACAGGTCGGTGTGCCCACCTCTGACACCGACCGGGTCCTGGTGGCTTTGTCCACAGGCCCTTTTCCCTTTTGCCCTGGCTCCTTCTCTGCTCTGGGGGATGGGAAGAGGAGGAAGGAGCAGCTGCTGCTTCTCTCCAGTCGATGAATATGCACTAAATGTCCGTTCTGTGGCCCGGGCCAAGTGCCGGGGGGACATGCAGGGAAGGAGGAGCAGCTTCTGTTCCCCAAGAGCTCCCAGTCCAGCTGGAGGAAGGAGTTCCAGGGAGGCATAAAGACATGCCTGTGTGTCCTTAGCTCAGCATAAGGAGGGTCACAGCAATCTGAATTCACCAATGAATGGAATGGGTGGATGAAGATGGAGGCTTCAATCTGCTTGAAAGAGCCTGGCAAAGATACTTCATGGTGGATGGATGGATGGTTGTGTGGGCAGACAGAGGATACATTGATGGATGGAGGGATGGATAGATGGACAGATGGATGGATATGTGGGTGCACAGAGGATAGATTGATGGAGGAAGGATGGGTGGGTGGGTGGATGGTGAGCTGGCCCTGCTGGGAGATGCCATCCAGACTGAGTGTAAAAGGCGCCGCCCTGCGTGAGGCAGCAGATCTCCATGTCTCTTCTGTGTTGTGATTATTGCGAGCATGGGAAGTGCACGTTTGGTCACACATATCTGTGCTCCCACACACAGCCTTTCCTGTGAGTGTGCCTCTCATCTAGCACCCAGGGCCCCCTTCCCACCAGCGCCCGCTCCCCTGTGGTGAGGCCAGGGTGTGTCAGCACATACCTAGCCCCTGTGTCCTCCCTGCACCAGGCCCTCAGTCCTCTGGAGCCAGCTGGAGAACCTGAGCCTCTAGACCCACTGCTATCACAGTCACCCCCTTTTGGTCATGCTACTTCCTTTTTGTTTTTTTCTTTTTTCTTTTGAGACTGAATCTCGCTCTATTGCCCAGGCTGGAGTGCAGTGGTATGCAAACTGCCTCCCACATTCAAGCGATTCTTGTGCCCTAGCCTCCCGAGTAGCTGGGATTCCAGGTGCCCACCACCACGCCCAGCTAATCCACCACGCCCAGCTAATTTTTGTATTTTTGGTAGAGACAGGGTTTCACCATATTGGCCAGGCTGGTCTCGAACTCCTGACCTCAGGTGATCCACAGGTCTCGGCCTCCCAAAGTGCTGGGATTACAGGCATGAGCCACCACGCCCAGCCCCCACTACCTTTTAACAAGGCCTTCAGTGGTTTGGCCCCAAAGGGAGCCTGGTGGGGGAATTCAGGTGTAGAGGAGGACATAAAGGGCCCCCAAAGTGCCTTTAAATGCAAGTCAAGCCACCCAGGATGTGGCCAGACCTGCAGGGACTGTGGAAGTGGAATCCCCAGCACAGAGCACGCCCCAGGCCTCAGGGCACTGAGTCTTATTGGAGAATGGGACACCTGGGCCTGCCCTGCAACCTGGCACCTGCATCTTTTCTGAGCCTCACTTTTCTCCATAGTATGCGTTGCTCATTGGACAGGATGAGAGTTTGCAAGCTGGTGGCCTTTGGGCTGAATCCAGCCTGCTCACATGCAGGGTCTGCAGTGGTTTTCATGAATTGTCTGTTTCTGAAAATTAGGACAGTTCACATATGAGTCAGGACTTCTGGCTTCTCTTGAAAAAATTTAAATATCTGGCAGGCCTGGGCCCCTCCCTGTTGCTGTCACGCCCTCTCCTGGGTGGACCGGACCCCACCTGCTGCCTGCCTGGCCTGGCAGCCCTGGGCTGGCTGCTCTCTGAGGTTCCCTGGGGAGAGGGTGAGAAGGTGAGGTCGGCCTCCTTCTGGGCCATGACTTCCTCCCTCTCCATCCCCTGCCCGCAGCTTCACGCAGGCCATGGTGAGCCAGCCCAAGATGGATAGCCTGGACACCCCCGCAGCCTACGGGTTGGGCCTTGCGCTCCTGGGACTGGGTGTTGTGCTCGTGCTCTCCAGCTTCTTTGCACTGGGGTTCGCTGGAACCTTCCTAGGTAAGACCCTGAGGGCTGGGGTGACCCTGAGCAGGCCCACTGGAGCCCTAGGGAGGAGCAAGGCCAGGTGGCTGCGGTCCTGCCGTCTGTGACATCAGTGGGAGTGCTGGGGGCCCTGCTCCATCGGGGCATCTTCCCTCCAGGTCTGGCTTGTCCATGGTTACAACAGGAGGCTGGGCTCCAACAGCAACTCTTACCCCAGGGTGCTGAGCAGCTGCCTCGTGGGGAGTGAAGACAGCTCCTGCTGCTTCTCTCCAGCTAATGAAGATGCACTCAACACCTGTTCTGTGACTCCTTGAGTCCAGCTCCACACCAGCTCCCTCTTGCAGAAGGCTCTCAGGCCCTATTGCACAGAAGCCTGAGGTGGTGGTGAGTCAGCCACCTCCCCGGCAGCTCCCGCCACGCGTGGCTCTCAGGCCAAGCAGGCTTGTGGTTTGTGCTGTGTTTGGCCGCAGGCAGGGCTATCGTAGGTCTCGGGAGAGATGAGGGGTGGAGGCACCTTATCCCTTCTCCATTCCCCTCTGCCTGTGGCTGAGGTGCTTTCAGGCTGTGAGCCCAGTGCTGGCCTGGCCAGACGCCCACCAGTGACCCTCATGATGGCAGCAACTTCCAGCTCCTTGGAAGCTGGGAAAGAAAAGCAGCCATGGGAAAGGCAGTAGGGGTGGGGGTGGGAGGGGAGATGGGGGGCAGGGGTGGGGGACAAGAGGGGGCCTTCGGAACCTGGAAGGAGAGAAGAAGGCAGCCCCTGTCCAAGGGGACAGTGAGCAGGGAGTTGGCCCAGCGGGGCGTTGCCCACTTTCCATCATGGGTGGGAAGACCCACGTCTTCCTCCCCGTCAGCCCTGGCCGGTGCAGGAGCTTGGCAGGTCACTCGGCTTCAGTGGCCTCAGTGGCCTCCTAGGACCAACAGTGTCCTGAGGAGCTCCCAGGCCCGCCTGCCACCCCCATCCTTAGATGCTGGCTGCAGCTTCTTGGGCCCAGCCCCCAGGGCACTGTGGGCCCTCACAGGTCACTCCAAGTTCTCAAGGAGCCTGTGCTCGGCAGCAGGGGTCGTCCAAGGGAGGAAGTGGCATCTGTGGATGCAGCATTCTGGGTCGCCCATGACCACGCCTCTCTGGGACTGTCGGGGGCACCCACAGGTGGTTCAGTGCTTCCTGCTCAGGCAGGAGCTGTAGGGAGTTTGGTCTAGGAAGGGGGGCAGCGGCCAGGAGTGTCTGGATCTGCCAGGTGGGGGCAGGTGTGGGCAGGTAGAAAGAGGAAAAGGCCTTGGTGCAAGGAGAGGGTGGTTGAGGGCAGAGTGGTGGGCAGCTGGACTGGCCGTCCAGGTGCTGTCGGTCGGGACAGGGCTGGAGGGTGAGCCGAGGGCTTGAAGGCCATGCAAGGGGTTGAGGCTCCATCCCCAGAGAGGTGGGAGCCACAGAGGGGGTCCCAGCAAGGAAGAGGTTGGACTGATGGATCCAGGATCAGCGGTGGGGCTCAGGAGCTGTGGAGGGCCCTTCCAGGATGTGAGGGCGGTGAGAGCCACATAGGACGGTGCTCTGGGCTGTGCAGTCAGGTCCTGTGGGAGACCAGCAGCAGGGGCCCTCCAGCGGTCAGGGCACGGGTGGATCTGGACAGGGAGGGCTGCAGGCAGCGTAGGGAGAGCCAGGATGGTGGGTGGAGCCCCTCGGCAGTGGAAGAACAAGCTGGAGGGCCCTGGATAGTCAGAGGGAGGGAAGGAGCCCACAAACACCAGTGGCCACAGACTCCTGGCAGCCCTGCCAGCAGACATGGCCTAGAAACGCTGAGGGCCAGCAGCGCGGGATGTAGGCAAAGGTGGTCACTTCCCACTGTGACTCAGCCCGAATTGGGTTTCTGTGCCATCTACCCACACCCTGCTGCCCCACTTCCTGCTTCCTGGGAAGAAAGAACTTCTCAGTGGTCCTGGGCCCTGCCCCGTGTCCCCAGACAGTGACGCAGCTCCTGGACCCCTCCTGCCTGTGCTGCCCATTGTCAGGCAGCTGCCCTACTTTCCGCCTCGGATGAAGCTCCATTGTCCTCCTGGAGGAGAGACAAATTAGGGGTTTCTGGGGACAGAAGGCTGGGAGGAACAAAGCCGCACCCTTTATGGAGCGGTTACTCTGTGTCCAGTGGGATCATCCTCTGTAGGCCTGGGACAGACTCTGTGACTGTGACACCGGCCACTGCTTATGGCTCAGAGCAGTCCTGCCGGGGGATGCCTTGTGGCCATGTGGCTGACAGGTGCATGGCTGGCCTGTCTGGAACAGGCTGTCCAATAGTCACCCTCTCTCCACTGGGTCTAGCTCCTCTGGGCAGCTGGGTGGGAAAACAGTAATACCAGGGCTGACCTCCCAGAGCGACAGGAGGCGTGCCGTGGCCAGGCCCTGGTGCCAGGGCCATGCAGCTGGGGGCGTGGAGCAGAGCAGCCCTTAGCAACCAGCTGAGGCCCCCAGAGGGAGAGGAACTCACCAGAGTGAGGCAGAGTGGGAGGTAGGTCAGGAAGAGGAAGGGTCTGCATAAAGAGGCGCCATGAGCAGTGGGAGAAGGGCCTGAGGAGGAATGGAGCTCTCTGTACAGAGAGCAGGGAAAGGCATCACAGGGGAGGGAACAGCGTGTGCGAGCCTGGAAGAAGAGGAAGGCCAGCGTGGCTGGGTCAGAGTGCACGAGAAGAGGAGCAGTGGGGCAGGGGTGGTGCTCAGCACCTCAGTCCTTGGGCCCCACGCCTTCTGCTGTCTGCGTGCCTGGTGGGTCCCTCTGACTCTGTCCATTGTTTGAACCCCCTGGAGCCTCCTGGAGTGCAGGGCCCTGTCTCACCTGCAGGTCCCGCCACAGCCCGCTCTGGGGCCTTCCTCAGTGACGGTGTGGCCAGGGCTGATGAATAGCCGAGGGACCCTGCCTTGCCTCATCCACAGGTGATTACTTCGGGATCCTCAAGGAGGCGAGAGTGACCGTGTTCCCCTTCAACATCCTGGACAACCCCATGTACTGGGGAAGCACAGCCAACTACCTGGGCTGGGCCATCATGTGAGTACCAGGCTTGCTGCCCCTCTGCCCTGCTGGCCACCTCCTGGGGAGGAGCTGGTGCAGCTCAGGACGCGGGGGCCAGGGCCCCTGGAGAGAGAGAAAGGAAGAACGTGTCATTTGCCGGGGCCTAGGGCGCCCTGGTTCTCCCTTTCTCAGAAGCGTCTTATCTATGGTAACAGAAAGCACATCCCAGAACAGGGTGGCCAGCTTCTCCAAGAGGGCTGAAGTGTGGAGGTTCAAAGGCCGCAGGCAGGTCACAGCCGCTCAGCCCTGGTCCTGCCGCGCAAAACAGCTGCGGGTGCAGGAAAACGGATGCGCGTGTTTGGCGCCAGGACAGCTCCCCTTACAGACATTGAAGCCTAAATTTCAGATCATTTTCACATGTCATGAAACATTCTTTTGATCCTTTTGCTTTTACCTGTTTAAAAATTTAACAGGTGTTCTTGGCCCGTAGGCTGTAGTTTGCGGACCCCTGTGCTGGGACATCAGGGCTGGGACCACCCGAGCCATCTTCCCTGCAGGAGGGGGCAGCCAGAGCCACCAGGGCCAACCTCACCTGCAGCTGACAGAACTCCCTGTGCCCCCATAGCCTCTGCCCATGTGGCAGACACCCCTTCCCACAGAGGGGGCCCCATGCCACGAGGGAAGCCTAGAAGTGCTGTCGGCCTCAGGCAGGTACAGGCACTGACAAGGTGTGGGGACATGCTCCCGCAGGGGGGTCAGAGGGCCTGCAGTCAAGGATGGCACAGCGGGAGCTGCCCTGGGCTTCACACCCAGCCCCCACCCTGGCAGTTCTAGTTTAGCCATTTTCTTCCACAGAAGGTGTTTTTTGGCAGACAGTGTTCCACTGCTTTTGTTTAATGCTTGCAAGCCACTGGCCTAGAATTTACAGGTTCTCCTCAGGACCTGAGGGGCCAAAGGATCCCAAAGGAGTGAATTGTAAACAGTGAATGTCAAGAGCAAGATGTTGCCTCCTGGCTCCCCGCCCTCAGCGGCTAGGACCGTAGCCGCTGGGGTTGGAGACAGCAGAAGCTAGAAGGGGGCGCTGTGGGTCTGGCTGGGACCCACCCTGCGTCCAGGCCAGGCAGTCCCCAGGGACACCTCCCACCTGCCTTCTAGCCTGGGCCCCCTGCCGGGACTCGGGCAGTGTGTTCCTGAGGCCCAGACTATGTGCCCCCAGGCTCACCGGCCCATGGAGCACCCCCACTGGGGCCACAGGGTGAGCCCAGACTCAAACAATCGCCCTCACCCAGGTTGTCTCTGCAGGCTTAGGGTTCCCAACACACCTGGCCCCTGTCTCCTCTGTGTGCACACACACATGCACGTATGCACTTACACGCTGTTCCCTCGCCTAGAACCCTCCCATTTATGCCCCTTGTCAGTCCTTCCAAACCCAACGTGAGGTGTCCCCTCCTGCAAGAATCCCTCCCTGACCCCCCCAACCTTCGGTGCCTCCCCAGTGGCTTAGTGTCCCCAGCAGTGCCTTGTGCCCTGGAGTGAGAGTCACCCTGGGGCTCAGGACACACAAGCCGCCTCTAGAGGACATCAGCCACGCGGTGTGCTGGGAGATGGCATCAATGGTCCAGGAGCTCATTAGAGATGAGCCATTACCTGGCCAGACGCTGACACAGCAGGGACCCCCGCAGGCCTCCCACAGCCCATCTGTCTCTCACCTGCCAGGGCCCCAGAGATGGGCCTTCCAGGTGTCTGAGCTCCCTGGCATGTAGGACCCCAGCAGGCCATGTGGCAGTGAGCCCGATGCCAGAGGACAGATGGCAGAGGTGGGGGCCTGACTGTGAGGGACAGGTGGGCCTCCTGCTTCATGTTGTGCAAGCGGGGGCTCCTGTCCCCCTCAGTGCCCACAATGGGGTCGCTGCTGGATGCCAACCCTGGGGCTGGAACCTGGGCTTGGATCTTTGCTGTCCTTACATCTGCCCTGGCCCCTGCAGCTCCCAGACAGGCAGACCAGTGTGAGGTCCAGGGGTGGAAGGCAGTGGGCAGGGCAGAGGGTCCCCGCAGGGGCCACAGGTGCCCTCCAGCCCTCACTTTGATCCAGCCCTACCTGGGGTTCTTGTGATGGTTTGGCTGGGGAGGGGGCAACTTGGCACAGAGGCAGCCAAGGAGGGTGCAGCCCCTGGCCCAGGCCTGCCCATGCGCCCTCTGTGCCTGCCAGGCAAGTCTTTTCCTCCCTCTTTCCCTCCCTTTCTCCCTCCCTCCCTCCCTCCTCCCCGGCAGCAGCCTAGTGCCTGCGGGAGCTGTGGGATCAGAGGTAACTATAGAAATAGACTGGGGGACAGCTTGACGGCAGCTATTTCGGGAAACCTGAGGCAGCTGCGCCCAGGCTCCTTGGTGCCGTCACTGACGAGCTGCCGCTGCTCACTGGTGTGGCGGGGTCAGGAGCTGGTCACCAGCACAGAGCCCCTGGCGATGCTCCATCCAGCCTTGGGCCTGCTGCACACTTTGCCTTGGGCCTCCCATCCTCTGGGCCGGGGCGAGCAGGGGGTTCCTGGGCGTAGGGCTGCTGTCCCACCACCTGGGAGAGCCCAAGCTGGGCTCGGTGTTGAGGGCTGGGTGGGGCAGCAGCTCCTAAGCCCCCTTCCCCACAGCCAGATCCTCCCAGGGCATGACTATGGGGCTGCACCTGTGGCTGGGGGCTGGGGGCTCAGAGTGGACCAAACTGGCTTTGGGGAACCCTGGACCCATTTCTAGAAAACAGCCTTTGTTCCTCAGAGCATGGTTTCTGGGGGACAGTGGAGCACTTTGCCCCAGAACCTCCTCCTGTGCGGGACAAACAGCCCTAGCCACTGGGACTCTTCCGCCTGGGGCTGCGTCTCCAGCTCTGGGCTGGGGGCTGGAGACCCAGAAAGAGTGAGCAGGCCCCACCCTGAGGGAACTCAGCCAGGACGGACAGGCAGACGATGATGAATGGATCAGGACCGAGAACATAGGGACCCCACTCAGGAAGGGACAGTGCTGCCTGGGCTTGGTCGGCCCAAGTGGCCCCAGCGTCGGCCGGAAGACCAGGGTCACAGCAGGAAGGGCCAGCCAGGGCAAGAGGGCAGTGGCCCTGAGAGACCCTGGCTCCAGCCAGGCCTAACCTGCCTCTCTCCCTGCAGGCACGCCAGCCCGACGGGCCTGCTCCTGACAGTGCTGGTGGCCCTCACCTACATGGTGGCCCTCCTGTATGAAGAGTGAGTAGGGGCTGCGGCGGGTGGGGGCGTGGCTGCCTGGCTGGCCCTGTCTCTCCTTCTAGAACCTTTCCTTATGGCCAGGGCAGGCTCAGGACAGGCTGCCATCAGCCAGGCCCACTCCAGGGCTCCCAGGTCAGAGCAGCCACAGCAGCTTACCATGCAGCCTGCAGGACCCAGCAGGCACCTGGCCCCTCTCCCCTCCCTCCTGCTCTCTGAAGGCTCCCAGTCAGTGCCACCCCAGCGGCTCTGGGGGATGAAGGGGATCCTGGTCCCATTGGGACACTCTCAAGCTGGTGGAGGCCGGGTTCTGGTGTGGGCAGTGGGTCACTCCCAGTACCTGCTGACTGAAGCCTCTCCCCGCTGCCTGGCAGGCCCTTCACCGCTGAGATCTACCGGCAGAAAGCCTCCGGGCCTCACAAGAGGAGCTGATTGAGCTGCAACAGCTTTGCTGAAGGCCTGGCCAGCCTCCTGGCCTGCCCCAAGTGCCAGGCCCTGCGCAGGGCGAGAATGGTGCCTGCTGCTCCAGTGCCTTGGAACCTGCTGCCTTGGGGACCCTGGACATACCGACATGTGGCCATTGAGCTCCAACCCACACATTCCCATTCACCAATAAAGGCACCTTGACCCCAGCATCTACTCCAGCCTCTGTCTGTTTGCGTGGAGAAGGAGCAGGCCTGGGGTATGAGCATCGGGTCCAACAGCTCCCGGGCCAGGCTGGCCCCAGCCTTTCTCTCCCTGAAATCTCAGAGCTGGGAGGTGGACACCTCTCTCCAGGCCTCCAAAGGAGGTACTACTTAAGAGGCATCAGGGGCTCACCTGGCCATGGCCATGGTTTCACCCCCAGGAGACTTGGTGTCTTGTGTCACCTGCTCCCACGCCCCCCCCAGCACACCCAAGACAGCCACTCTGCTGCCTCTTCCCTTGGAGGATCCAGCCCCGTGTCTGTCAGCGTGAGGGTGGAGAGGTGTGATCACGTTGTCCTTGGCCACCCCAGTCTAGCTGGGCAGATGACACTGTCATTCCTAAATGAATGGCCTTCTGCTGACCAGCATCTGGACACACGCTGGGCGCCCTGTGTGTCTGTACAGGGGGCAAGTGGGCCCTGCGAGGGTAAGCCTCATCTGGGGGAAGCCGGACACAGTGACCAGGAGTGTAGGCTCGGGCATTGCCACTGGGGCTCCCGAGGTGGGCAGAGAGGACACCCTTCCTCCCTTCTCCTGGCACCCATGCCGCCACTTCCTGTTTTCATTCCAGTTCTGCTGCTGGTGGCAGGGTCACCCCTCAGTCCCCAGGACACCAGGCCCCCTGACTGGGGCAGGTCGGGGACTTCTAAGCTTGGTGGGCTTTGGGGTGATTCTCCTGGGGGTGCCAGAGGCCCTCAGTCCTTCAGCTTTGGTCAACATTATCCCTCAGGGTCTGTGAGCCCCGAAGGCCAGTCAGGGGCTCCCAGAGGCCGTGGGGGGATCAGGGTTCTGCAGGGAGAGGCCTCCACCTGTTCCAGCTCCTCTCCTCTTCCACCTGTGACCTCAGGCTGATCACTGCCCTCCTCCAGCTCCAGGGGTCCTCAATCAAGCTCAGGGACAGTGACCGAGGGCCGGCTTTCCCTTGACATTACTTTCACTCAGGGCTGCAAAGCCATGGCCTGAATGGACATTTACAAAGCGCCCTCGGTCCAAGATCTTCCTGCTCACACCACCAAGGGGCTCCCGGGCTGCATTCCTGAGCCCTCTAAGCAAGCCTGGCCCTCTCCTGGGAGGGCTGGAGGTAGATGCAAGGAGACTCACCCCCCAGCACAGGAGTCCCCAGGCCAGAGCTGTCAGAAGCCACAGAGCTTGTGAGGAATGAACCTGACCCTTTCATCACACGGCCTCTTGGCCCCCAGGGCACACGGTGAAGGCAGGGCTGCCAGCCCTGAACTCCTCTTGCACCAGCCCCAGCCCCCTCGCCCCTGGCCCTAGGCAGATTCCCCAACTTCCCACTCTGCATGTGGAGGTACAGAGGATGATGGTGCCAGGGCTGCTGGGCAAGGCTGACCCTCACCTGTGTCTTCACAATCCCAGGTGCCCAGTTGACCAGGCCCCGCAGCCCAGGCAGGTGGCCCTCAGGATCTGGGCCACAGAGCCCCTCCATCCCTCAACTGTGCCGGTTCCTTCTCTCTCTGGGCCTCCTTCCCCGTCTCCCCAGCCAGGATGCTCATCCTGGGATCCGGGCCACGGACGGGAGGTGCCAGAAAGGCTCAGCTGAGCACTGTTCATGTTCCTGGGCAGTTCCCTGCTCCCCACCTCCACTCCCCGTCAGTCCCAGCCCCTGCTGGGGGCTTTATTTTTAGGTACCACTTACTCAGCACCCAGCTGTGTGTGCAGCCGGAGGAAGCCTGGTTCCCTGGCAACCGGCCTGACTCAGCCCGGTGGGCCCCTCCCCTCAGGGATCCCACGTCCCGCCCACTCCCCACTCACCCCTGAGCTTCACCCTCACACCACCACCCCCTGCCAAATGTAAATGTGGTCAGGACACCCCCTCAATCCCCTGTTGTCCTTGGAAGTAAGTCTTGGCCCATTACCCCTCGGGCCCAGTACTTATTCTCTCCCCAAAGCCTGTCCCACCGTGGCCTCCTTCCCTCCATCTGGGCTCCTGCGATGTCTTCAGGTCTCAGATCACCTCCGCTTATCCCTACGTCTACCCTCGCCATTCCCTCCACCTGGACACCCCTCCCCTTACACTCATCCATCCGTCCGTCCATCCAACAATATTGAGTTAGTCCTTCTAGGACACGGGCAGGGGACTCACTTGGCTATAAGCATGGTTTTCATGCCCTGCCCTCAGGGGCATGCCACGCCTTGGGACAAGCCACTGCAGGATGGGGACAGGGCGGAATGTTTTCATCCCATCGCTGCCGTAATCGATCTGTGTCCTCAGGTTCCGCGGAATCATTCTCGCTGGTGAGGTGAGTTTTGAAGTCAGATCTGGGCATGGGCAGGTGTCAGGAGGTGAGGCAGTGGGGTGGGCGAGGAGCCTTCCCACCCGAGGGAACAGCATATGCCGTGGCTGCAGTGGGCCGACCCAGGAGAGGGTCCAGGGCCCGCGAGTCTCCCTTGCAACAGGCAGGCCTGGTGAGGGGCTCAGTTTCCAAGAAACAAATGGAGTATTGCAGAAAAGTGACAGGTCCCCCTGGCTGCAGGGTGGAAACAGGGCCTCCTACTGTGAGGAGGCCCCCAGGGTGGGGCGGCACGTACAGAGCTGTTCTGGGCAGTGGTGATGGTGCTGGGCCCTGGACAGAGGTGTGAGGTGGGAAGAGGGGACGTGAGAGATGTGTAAGGGGGAGAATGTCCAGGATTTGGGAATGAATGAGGGAACAAAGGGGTGTAGCCCCCATGGTGGGCGGATCCAGGCGAGCTGGGAGAGAGCCTGAGTCCCTCTGCAACAGGCAGGTGGCTGCCGGGTGCCTGGAAAGGGTTGGGCTGGAACCAGTACCTGTTCATCAGGGGGCGAGATCCACAATTCTCAACCTGGTGTGCACAGTTCTGCCACCTGGCCAGCTTCATGTTTTCATTTCTATTATAATTTTAACATCTTTACTGAGATGTAATTCACAAGCCATACATACAGTTCACAAGCCATACATACAAGTCTGAGTTTTTGTTTATCCCAGACTTGTGCAGGCATCACCACAATCATTAAAACATTTTCGTCACTCCCCAGAGAGACCCCTGTACCCCTGAGCTGTCACCCCCGACTCCTCTCCAGCATTAATCACCACCAAGCCGCTCTGTCTCTATGGATTTGCCTCTCCCGGACACTTCCTATGAAGGAATCACGGTATTTGTCCATTGGTGTGCGGCTTCTCTCACTCGGCACTGTGTTTTTGAGGTTCAGCGGCGTAGTGCCATGCCTCAGCACTGTTCATTTTTACGGCTGAACAATGTTCCACTGTGTGGATGGACACACTGTGTTTATCCATCAGGCAAGGGACACTTGGGTTGCCCCCACCTTCAGGCTGTTGTGAAGAATGTGGCTGTAAACACTTGTGGACAGTTTTTGTGTAGACACATTTTCTTTTTTTCTTTTTTTTTTTTTTTTGAGACAGAGTCTCTCACTCTGTGGCCCAGGCTGGAGTGCAGTGGCCGGATCTCAGCTCACTGAACAATGTTCCACTGTGTGGATGGACACACT
>NW_012116655.1:619112-623891 GCF_000951035.1 Colobus angolensis palliatus
TAGCCGGGCGAGGTGGCGGGCGCCTGTAGTCCCAGCTACTCGGGAGGCTGAGGCAGGAGAATCGCTTGAACCCGGGAGGAGGTTGCAGTGAGCCGAGGTCATGTCACTGCACTCCAGCCTGGTGACAGAGCGAGACTCCGTCAAAAAAAAAAAAAAAGAAAAAAGAAAAACAAAATTCTATGATTCAAACTAGTATCCTAAAAACTTAAGAGAAAATGGAGCCGTGTGAATAGTATGAACCAGAAAATGATCAGTGACAACCATCACATGGGAAATTTTGAAAGGGACACAGGCAGTGTGACCTGTGTTTGCCATAGTGGTCAAGTGGGCCTCACTGAGGAGGTGGCATTTGAGCCAAGACCCAGCTGCAAGGGGAAGCAGGAGGGAGGAAGAGCCTCCAGGCATCGGGAGTGGCAATGCAAAGGTCCTGAAGTAAAAACAAGGTCCCAGTGCCCCCAAAGCAGCAGCTCTGAAGGACTGAGCTACCGAGGGTGCCAACCCTGGGCACCTGGTCCCTCGAGGGGCAGGCCAAGTGGTTGAGCCTCTGGGCACCCGTGTGTTCGCAGGAAGCTGGGCCTGGACTATTATATTGTTCTGAACCCCAGGTCACCAGGGCCAGCAGGGTCAGCCACCCCTGGAGGCAGAGTCACTCTTGTGGGGTGATCCAAGGGTTGTCAGAAAGTGTGGGCATGCCTCTCTGCCACCTGGCCACACGCCTGACATTCCGCCTTATTTTTTAAAATTTTTTTAAATTTATTTTTTGAGACAGAGTCTCACTCTGTCACCCAGGCTGGGGTGCAGTGGTGCGATCTTGGCTCACTGCAACCTCCGTCTCCTGGGTTCAAGTGATTCTCCTGCCTCAGCCTCCAGAGTAGCCAAGAGTGCTGGTGCACGCCACCATGCCTGGCTAATTTTTGTATTTTGAGTAGAGACAGGGTTTCACCAGGTTGGTCAGGCTGGTCTCGAACTCCTGACCTCATGTGATCTGCCCACCTTGGCCTCCCAATGTGCCGGGATTACAGGCATGAGCCAC
This sequence comes from Colobus angolensis palliatus, assembly GCF_000951035.1. NCBI lineage: Eukaryota > Metazoa > Chordata > Mammalia > Primates > Cercopithecidae > Colobus > Colobus angolensis. The sequence goes on from NW_012116655.1 coordinate 620,146, forward strand.
CATGCCCAGCCTGACGTTCCACCTTCTTTCGGCCTCTGAGGGGCCCCTGTAGGCTGGCAAGGGCCAGGCTGTGGGAACGTGCTGTGCTGGGGTTGACGGGCAGAGAGAGGGGTTCACTTCTTCAAATTCCACTCGCAATACTTGAGCCCACGGCAGGGGAGGAGAGGCACGGCCTGGGGACGCTGTACACACTGACCCTGCAGCCTCTTATGTGTAAAATGGCCATGATAGTCATGCCTGCCTTTTGTATAAAGCAGGTGCTGAGGCAGTGCCTCCCTCCCTTGTCGTCCATGGAGCTCCTCAAGGTTTTCTCTTTGCTTTCTAGAATCCAGAATCGGTCTCAGGGCTTGAGGGGCGTGAGAGGCATCCGGTGTGACCACATCCAGTGCTTTGGTCCTGCTGCTGCTTGCACAGGTGCTCACTCCCTCCGCCAACACCTCTGCACACACAGCCTTTGAGGCTGATGGATGGCCTGAGCCAGGCAGCAAAGCTCCGCGCATCCTGATCCTTGGTTCCTGGGGCAGAGCCGGGAGCCTTGGGCTGAGCTGGCTTCTGCTGGGAGGGTCTGCTCTACCGGGAACAGAGCTCATCACTGATGAAGAATCTACCAAGGTTATGATCTCAGCTTGATGAGGGGAGCCTGTCAGAGGGAATGCAAAGCCAGCGCTATTTGCCCCTTTCCCCCTCTTCAGGAGGTGGCGTGCACCAGGGTCACACAGGAGAGAAGCACACCTCAAGGCCTCCTCTGTGCAAGGCGCTGGTAGAGATGGGCTCCCCACAGCAGTGCCCGGGCCCGAGGGTGCTCTGGGTTCCTGTCACCTGAAGTGCCCACTTCTGGCCTTTGTGTGGACTCTGTCTCAGGACACCACCACAGGCAAAGCTCTGATGCGGTGCCCAGCATTCTCCTTTGGCCCAGCTCTCAAAAACCTTCTAATTGGCCGGGCACAGTGGCTCAAGCCTGTAATCCCAGCACTTTGGGAGGCCGAGGCGGGCGGATCACAAGGTCAGGAGATCGAGACCATCCTGGCTAACACGGTGAAACCCCGCCTCTACTAAAAATACAAAAAATTAGCCGGGCGAGGTGGCGGGCGCCTGTAGTCCCAGCTACTCGGGAGGCTGAGGCAGGAGAATGGCGTGAACCCGGGAGGCGGAGCTTGCAGTGAGCTGAGATCCAGCCACTGCACTCCAGCCTGGGCGACAGAGCGAGACTCCGTCTCAGAAAAAAAAAAAAAAAGAACTTTCTAATTGCTCTTTGCCCTCAGACAAGGCTGTGTGGCTGGCATTTCCTGCCTGGGGCCGGTGCGGGGGTGGGGGGGGTACAGCTGCTCACCCCCAGACCAGCCCTGACATTTAGTCAAATATTTTAAACAGTTCCCCTCCCCTCTGAGCAGGAAAGGAAAATCACTGCACTGCAGGTAAATACTATTTACAGACAGGCTCATAGCCTCACATACGCCGTTTGTTATCTCATTCCCCAAACACACAGAAAACAGAATTATTTATTGCATACAGTATGGGACTGTGATGGACCTGGACATCAAATGCTGTGAGGGCTGGCAGGGCCCAGGTGGCCTGAGTGCTGAGAAGCCCAGTACACATGTTCCCTCTGTGTAGGGTTCCGGGATCCAAGGGGCAGATGGTTCTGTGAGTTGCGAGTTGTTCCTGCTTGTCTTCCATCCCCTGGCCCTCCCCAGTCACTCTAGGCTAGGGCAGGACCTTGTATAAAGTCACACAGGCAAACCCCAGAAGAAGGAAAAAGGGCACCTGCATGTACAAGGAGCTGGGTGGCAGAGGCTGCGCCGGGGTAAGGCTTCCTTCATGCAGTTGGGAGTCTGGCCATGTGGGGACATCAGGAGATGCCATCCCACAGAACTGGTGGCTAGGCTGTCCTGGGTATGGCCGAGAGAGGCCCTGGTCCCAGCGCTCCTTTCATTCTGGTCCTTTCTGAAATGGTTTGGATTTTTAAAAAACCATGAGCATTTATTACTTTTGTAATAAAAAGAAAAAGATGCCCTTTTAAAAGAAAAGAGGAGGGTAGAAACAAGGAAGTCAGCTTGCTGCTTGAGAGTAAAGTCCCAGAGGCCACCTCCTCGACAGGAGGCGTAGGCGCTCTGGGGCATTCAGAATGGGAATGGCAGGTGGGCCTGGGTCTTCACAACTCAGCATCCATAGGGCAGACAGCCATGCACAGATGGTACCAGGAGTCACTATTTCTGAGGACCCAGGCTGGGTCAGTGCCTGCCAGTGTCATGTTCCTGATTTAAGGGGCCAGCCTGGACACTGACCAGGGGAGAGCTGGGCTGTGATCCTTGACCCTCAGGCCCTCCACTCATATCAAATGGACCCTCTTGGGACTAGGGCCCCAGAAGGCAATGGCTGTGTGGGGTCCACCTTCACTATAGCCCTGGCCATCAGTCATCCCAAGTTAGAGCCTGGCTGCCCATGCAGTGCCGCTGGGGAGGCACGGGAAGGCGGTGCTCAGTCTGAAGGTGGTTCAGGTCTGTACCTTGACTGAGTGCCCCCATGCAACCCTCACCCACCTGACAGCTGGGCCGGTGGTGCCAGCTAATGGCCCTCTAGGTTTTTCCTAAATCAGACGTGGCCAAAGCAAAACACTGAGCACAGAGCTTGCCTGTCATGGCTTGGAGCAGTGACTTCCTCAAGAGCTCAGGGCTGAGGAGCTGGCTCCAGATAGCTTGTTGCCAGTGTTCAACAACATGACCCCACTCCTGGTTACTGATCAACCCGGTGTGCTCTTGAGAGTACTCCCACCAGGCCTCCGGGTCAATACTACTGTTACTGTTGCTATTGTTATTGCCAGGCCCCGCCCTCCTAAAGCATTTGCATGTTTTCATCCTTAATCACAGAACCAGAATCACTATCTTCCAGAAGAGAAAACTGAGGCCCAGGAGAAGGCAAGAGGTTGTACTGTGCTCCCAGGGCCCTTTCTGGGCGCGCTGCGGCTTTGAGCTCCAGCTCTCTCAGCTAGACAATGAAAACAGCGGCCCACGCGGCGCACAATAAAGGCCCAAAATGCTGTGATGGAGGGGGTGGGCCGCTGGCTGCAGAGCCCTCCATGCCACAGAGCCTGTCTGGCTGGGAGAAAGGAGCAGGCTGAGGCCTGCAGCAGAGCGCGGGATTGGGATCGCTTCTGCTGGGCCCCAGCCTGGCTACCTGAGGCCCCTGCCCCATTCCTGCCGCTCCCTACCTGCCTGCCTAGCCTCTGTTCCAGCTCTGCGCGCCGCGCCCGCAGCCTCCCCGAGCCGTCGGCCGGGCTCTCTGCTGCCCTCTAGCGGCCCGAGCGCGCGGTGCCGAGCTCCGCGCCGGAGGCCCCGAAACCCCACGTCCGCCCGGCGGTCGCCTCCCGGGAACAAGAGCCGGGCTGGGGACTGGAGCGGGAAGGGGCTGGGGCTGGGGCTGTGCTCTGAGGACTGCAATATACGGTCCGCGCAAGCACCCAGCAAACGCTGCTGCGCTTACTGGGTGACTTACTAGATCACTGTTCTCTGGGAAACAGAACCAAACAAAGTAAGTGTACGCGCGCGGGAGATGCAGGAAGAGGGGTCCTTGCCCGAAGTCGCAGAGGGACAGGGGCACGGCCGGGACCGGAACTCCGACGCCCCTGCGGCCGCCGAGCAAGCGGCAGTGGAGGAGTCCGAGCGCCTCCAGCCTCAGCCCGACCCTGGACTGTTTCCCCCAAGCCCCCGCGCACAGAGGGCAGGAGCCGGGCAGCGGGCGACGAGGTC
>NW_012116655.1:624206-630155 GCF_000951035.1 Colobus angolensis palliatus
GTCCTTCTCTCGGCCCCGCGCCCGCCCTCGCGGCCCCTCTGCCCAATGAAACTGGCCGCGATGATCAAGAAGATGTGCCCGAGCGACTCGGAGCTGAGTATCCCGGCCAAGAACTGCTATCGCATGGTCATCCTCGGCTCGTCCAAGGTGGGCAAGACGGCCATCGTGTCGCGCTTCCTCACCGGCCGCTTCGAGGACGCCTACACGCCAACCATCGAGGACTTCCACCGCAAGTTCTACTCCATCCGCGGTGAGGTGTACCAGCTTGACATCCTCGACACGTCCGGCAACCACCCGTTCCCCGCCATGCGGCGCCTCTCCATCCTCACTGGTGAGCCGGGGGCCGGACAGGCACGGGAGGGAAGGGCGGGCAACCCTCAGCCAGGGCGCCCCGTGAGCGCCGGTCCCGCTGCCACGCGCCGAGTAGCGCGCCCCGCGCGGCCTCAAAGTCAGCCCGACTTGTCCCCTGGGCGGCCACCCTCACCTTCTCCTTTTCTGCTCTCTGTGCCCCCTCTAGGAGACGTTTTCATCCTGGTGTTCAGCCTGGACAACCGCGACTCCTTTGAGGAGGTGCAGCGGCTCAGGCAGCAGATCCTCGACACCAAGTCTTGCCTCAAGAACAAAACCAAGGAGAACGTGGACGTGCCCCTGGTCATCTGCGGCAACAAGGGTGACCGGGACTTCTACCGCGAGGTGGACCAGCGCGAGATCGAGCAGCTGGTGGGCGACGACCCCCAGCGCTGCGCCTACTTCGAGATCTCGGCCAAGAAGAACAGCAGCCTGGACCAGATGTTCCGCGCGCTCTTCGCCATGGCCAAGCTGCCGAGCGAGATGAGCCCGGACCTGCACCGCAAGGTCTCCGTGCAGTACTGCGACGTGCTGCACAAGAAGGCGCTGCGGAACAAGAAGCTGCTGCGGGCCGGCAGCGGCGGCGGCGGCGACCCGGGCGACGCCTTCGGCATCGTGGCACCCTTCGCGCGCCGGCCCAGCGTGCACAGCGATCTCATGTACATCCGCGAGAAGGCCAGCGCCGGCAGCCAGGCCAAGGACAAGGAGCGCTGCATCATCAGCTAGGAGCCCCGCCGCGCCGGCGACACAACCTAAGGAGGACCTTTTTGTTTAAAAGTCAAATCCAACGGCCCGGCGCGCCCCGGGCCGCGAGCGCGCGGACTGGCGTCTCCCCTCCCCGCGATTCGCCCCCAGCACTGGGGAGGCGCCACTGAACCGAGAAGGGTCGGTCATCTGCTCCGGAAGGAAAGAGAACTGGCCAAGACTGGGCCTATTCCCCCACCCCCGTTCCCCCATTGGCGCCACCCCCACAACTTGGGGGGCGAGGTCCCAGCTGAGGGTAGATTTGTCTTCTCAAAGACCTAAGAGTGAGCGCGGGGTGGGGGGGATGTGAAGTTATCCAGCCTCTGTTAGGCTTCAAGAAACCGTCCTGCCCGCTTGCGGGTCAGGACCCACGGGGCATTATCTTGTCTGTGAATCCGGGTTGCCGTGACAGCCGGCAGAGCCTCTGCCTTCCCGAAAACTAAGGGGGGCGTGGGTCAAATCATAGCCAAGTGACTCGTTTACATGTGAGTGTAACTGCACAAAGGAACACAAAACAAAACTTGCACTTTAACGGTAGTTCCTGTGTCAACATGGACACGAACAAAACCTTACCCAGGTGTTTATACTGTGTGTGTGTGTGTGAGGTCTTTAAAGTTATTGCTGTTGTTTTTTTAATATACAATAAAATAATTTAAAATGGAAAACCAGTTTTTCTTTGCTTTTAGAGATGGCTGGAGTGGGGAAGGGTGCGGAGAAGGAAGGGGCTGGGCTCTGACTTAGGTGGAACTAGAACTTCCCCAGAACTGGAAAATAACCCTGGCCTTCTGAAAGCAGCTTTGGCTGCCAGAAAGATGCCTGGGGCATCCATGCAGGGGATGGTTCCCTAGAAAACCAGGATGAATATAAAGGATTTCAGGGTTCCCCCTGGAGATGAACTCTTTCTAGCCATCCATCTGCTTAATTTTCTTTGGGTTCGATGACAAAAGGCCTCATTTTCTGAGAGAATGTTTTGAATTCTTCAGCGTAAAGGCCACTGGAACTGTGCCTAGCCATTTTGTCACCAGACTGTGTGGGCCCGGGCAAACTTTCAGACTGTTGGAGGCATCACTCAGGCCCTGGGGAAAGAGCCCGAGACCATCTGGAAGCAGGCCCATCCTGGTGCCCACCCCCACCCCCTCACTGCAGGGTGCCACCCTGTCTGGAGACAGGAAACTCCTTGGCCTCCGCTCCCCGCTAGCTCCAGGCAGTGCTCATGGCCAGGTGTGGCGCCCCATGCCCCCCTCAGCCTTGCTGTCTCCCTCTCATGGCTAAGGCACCCTGGAGCACCCCTCTCTCTGCCACTAGTACTGTAAACCTGTGGTGGGTGACACCTGCCAAGCCTCAAATTCTTCACCCCAGGAAGAGCAAACACCCCTGGCATGGGCTCGCTATGGGGATTAAGTGTGAAGTTTGAAAAGTACTTAGTACAAATGCTGGCCACCCAGTAATCCAAATAATTGGTGGCTTTGAGAGGGTGTTCAGCCCTGTGAGAGACACTCAAAATCGTCCTAGAAGGATTTCCACCCTGCTCCGGTGAGGGTGGCTCCTCCTCCAGTCACCAAAAGGCACCCCCCACCCCGCCCCGCCCCACCGGAAAAAAAAAAGGCAACCACGGATGGCCCAGGGGCCCGTGACAGGCACGGGCAGGGATAACCCGCCAGGCAAACTGCCCTTGAGGCCAGCCAGGAGAGGAGTTCCTGTGCCACACTGGTTCAGCAGGTGTGTGTCCTGGGGCGGAGGGAGGTGATAAGCAGAGGTGTGGTTCTGTGTCTGAACAGACAGAAACATTTTCCTCTCAACTACCTGAGAGCCATCCCACTATGAATTTCTCAGTCCAAAAAGCATGATGTCCTGAGACAGCAGAGCATAAGTCCTTTTAATTATGCATTTGAAAAATGTCACAAGTCAAAAAAGGAACACAGGCAGGCTCCGGCTCCCTCCGCCCCCACGAGGAGCCCTTGTCCATTCCAGCCCTGCACTCAGAAAGACCCTGGCGGTCTTGTATTTTCCACATGCTTCATGTTTCATGGTATCTGTCAGAGCCTTAAAACTGGCCCACCCACTACTGTGTCATTTCAAGGAAATAACTGATTCAGTTAAATAACAGTCCCAAGGTAGAACTGGTCTCACAGGTGACCACCCGCTTAAATCCAGAGCCTGCTTTTCTGCCCAAAGCCACCGAAATCTGATCTCCTCCTTCACACATCCCCAGGTCCCCAATATGCCACCCACCTTCTGACACGTGGCTGCAGGTCTACAATAATGGAAGCTCTGCTAAAAACATCTCCACCCAATCCTCCTGCCAACGAGGTCAGTTGGCGGGCATCTGTTAAGCCCCTAAACTGGTCAGCACAGGTTCTGTGCCCATTCCTAGACCCAAACAATACTCCAGGACTTCACACCTCCTCCTCGAGAGGAAAGGGAGAGAACTGCTCTTACCTCAGTCTGACAGTCAAGGGAGAGCACACAAAACATCCCATCTGGAAGAAATCAGGGAAGCTGGGGAAATGAGGGCTGTTCACAAACTTTTAAGAGCTCAAACTTGGCTGTGTAACTTTCAGACCTAGCTCACGGTTGGGGACCACCTGAACCGGCCCCCAGGGTTGCCTTTCTCTGAACACAAGGTGCATAGTGAACCCCTCTGCAGTGCAGTACATGTTGCTGCCACAAGTGCAAAGGCCAGGAGGAAAAGACCTTTTTATCCAGAGCAATGGGAATCTCAATGCAGAAGGGGGAAGGTCTGTTTGCCTGAAGACCTCTTCCAGCCTGCGTGGAAAGGATGGCCCCTTGTCAACCCTGGGGAAGCACTGCAGATGTGAAGCATTTTGGCCACTCTTGGGCACTGACTGAGGGTGACGAGCGAGGAAGGGAGCAAGAGGTGAAGGTGAGGAGAGCCTAGGAGGCAGGGAACCTGGAGGAGGCAGGGAACCTGGAGCCAGGGGCTGCCTGGCAGGGCTCTGGGCTGACATCCCCACAGCTATAGTTCCATTCACTGGCTCAAACATAAAAGGAACCAAACTGGGAAAAAGGCCACCCTCTGGCCTTTCAAAACATTACCTCACAGTTCTACGCCATATGAGCGCAAGTTTAATTCGTCCAGTGAATTCTATGCAAATGTTTCAAGAAGCTGCTGTTAACGGGAGCAATGTGTACCTGGTACACACCGATCCTATGGGGGTGGGAGAAGAGGGAAGGAAGGAAGCAAAGAGGAGCTCCCTCCCTTCCTACTGTGCTCTTCAGATCTGTTAGAGGAGCCCGGCGAAGCAGATGGCCCCCTCCCCAGAGGCAGGGGAGAGCCCTCCACCCCCTCCGCTGCCTCTAGGAGCATTCTGACTTCCACCAGCAGGCACTCCAGTTATTATGCATCTAGACATATGGATCTACACCAAGAAGCCCCAGCGCAGCCAAGCTCGGTGCTGGCTCCCGCACAGGCGATGGGCGCGCAGCAGCACAGGAGCCCCGCCCCTGCATCTTGACGTTCGGAGCTGGGGTCCGCAGGAACCACGCCCCAAGGAGCCTTTGGGGATGGCAGTGGGGAAACAGGCCATTGGCTTCCCCTTGTTTCTCAGGAAGTCGGCCTCACTCTACTCCTTGGGGATTTCGAACATGCAGAGGCTCTTGTACTTTTGCAGAAGCTCGTTCTTGGTCCTGACTTGCTCCCGGAGGCTCTGCAGCTGCTGCTGCTGCTGCTCAGGGCTCAGGTGGATGCCGGGCATGGTGCTGATGAGCTTGCGCATCTCCTGGAACTTGGTTTTGAGGGCGTTCAGGTCCTGGTGGACCTCCGGGCTGTCCTTGTCCATGCTGTGGGGGAAGAACAGCTGTTAGCATTCGCAGCTTGATACATGTCTTGGCTTTCCTGTCCTGCACCCCCCAGAGCTCGCTGCCATTCCTGCGATAGCTTTTAGAACACTTCATTTTATGTGTCTATCCTCTGACGAGGCTGTCCACCCCCAGAGGGAAGGGACGGGTTCTTTTTTAGGCAGCCAGCAAAGAGCTCCCAGGCCTAGCACACTTGCAGATCACACACAGACACTCTTGATCTTCTGTCAAGTCAACTGTCACTCTGTGAGGTCAAGGACCATGTCTGTCTGGTCACAGGTGTCTCCCTACCCCCGGCCCAGTGTGTAGGCACTCAAGAAATGCCCGTGGAAAGAAGAATGCTTGGCAAAGAAGCTCATGAACATGTTGGTTCAATCAACAAACCAATACCAATATCAGGTGACAAAGGCCAAACAAAACTTGCTAAAATATGACATTTTGTCTAATTGGAACCATTTCTAGGCCAATCAGGAGGCTTTACCAGCTAGCAAGAGCTAATTTTAGCTGAGGTTTTGATGCTGGCTTGAACCTGTTAACATAAAGACTAATTTCCACAGAGCTGTTCGTAAATTTTAAATTAGTTAAAATGGAACTGATTTAAATGTCTCAGCAGACACAGACTCTCTTCTGCCATGGTGATGGACGCTCCCTGCCTTTGAGTCAAGTTCACTTTCAAGGCAGACCGTTCGCTCTATCTCACAGCTATTAGCTGCCCAGAGGTCCTACTCAATGAAAAACGAGGCAAGAACAATCTCCCTTAAGATAAAAAAAACAGCCTGGCAGTTGCTCCTATACATTTGTTTGTTTTTTGAGACAGGGTCTCACTCTGTCGCCCAGACTGGAGGGCAGTGGCACGATCTCGGCTCACTGCAACCTCCACCTCCCGCGTCCTGGTTCAAGCAATTCTCCTGCCTCAGCTTCCTGAGTAGCTGGGATTACAGGCACGTGCCAACACGCCCCGCTAATTTTTGTATTTTTAGTAGAGATGGGGTTTCACCATGTTGGCCAGGCTGGTCTTGAACTCCTGACCTCAGGATC
>NW_012116655.1:630205-708504 GCF_000951035.1 Colobus angolensis palliatus
ATGGGGTTTCACCATGTTGGCCAGGCTGGTCTTGAACTCCTGACCTCAGGTGATCCACCTGCCTTGGCCTCCCAAAGTGCTGGGATTATAGGCATGAGCCACCACACCCAACTTCCTATACATTTTTAAAAAGTTAGTAAGTGGATGAGCTTTTGAAAACAAGTGGTTGAGACCAAAACTAAAAGGCAATTCAGTAAGCTGTTCTGAAAGTAAGCCATTGAGGCATAAGAGGGAAAAACTGTCAATGATCATTAATTTTTTTAAATAAATGTTCATCCGTAGCGGGAAATTTCAACCCAGATGGTGCTAATTCATGTTTACTATTCATCATTTCTCTGCTTACGCAGGCAAAATATCCATCTTTCCTGGCGATCCATCAGTTACGTCTCACACCTTGCAAATCAGATGGCCACCATGGCCAGCTCAGTATTTACCAACAGCTCTAAACTCAGAGGGAGGGTATGGAGAATCAATCACTTCTTCCAGGAAATCAGAGGCCAGCCGAACATCTCTTGTCATTTGATGCCCTCAACTGAGAGACACCATTAACAGTATACCTTATCTCACATTCTAGAGAGAATGAACCGGTATTTATGAGAACTAAACATCCTTTGGAATGAAGCAAATAGGGAACTTCTTTTATTTTAATTCTTTGAAGTCTCAGCTCTGATCCACAAACGTGGACAGAAACCATCTGGACTTCTAAAATCCTTCTACTTGGATGGCATGCATGTTAACATACTGTTACGAATTTAAGTCCCAAGGAAGTTTTAAAATTAAAATATAGTTTTTTAAAAAACCGACTCACATCACGAGAGTCTGAAATGACATGGTAAAACAAACAAAAAAGTACTTAAAATAGAAATGTGGATGACAGATAATTCCATTCTTGAAGCAAACATAACCGGACCCAGAAGAAAATTTAGTTCTGAAAGTTGAAAGTGGGTCATGTTTAAGATGCTCATCTCTGAAAACCCCCAAATCGCAAGGGTTGCCTGTTCTTTGGTGAACTTTCGGGAAAGGAGACAGTCTTCAGATAATAAAAAAGGAGCTGTAAGACAAGCCACCTGGAGGGCAGCTGAGCCAAAAGGGGCCGTGCAGCCCACAGGCAGGCACCTCTGCAAGCCCAACTGCCCTAGTTGGTGGAGGGAAATAGCACAGAACTCCTGGCGTGAAGAAAACACGCTATTCAGAAGTGGGCACCTGCTAAGCCAGGATGACTGTGAAATATTCAAGCCAAAAGAAAAGGGACAGGCCCAAATACTGAGTGAATAAAAGCAGAAAGCTCTAAGTGGGCCTGCCTTTGTGTTCAAGGTTAGTCATCGGCCAACTATAGAAGGAATGAAAAAAGCCAGTAGGTCAAGGAGGATGAACATCGTACAAACAAGGCAAGGTCAGAGCACTTTGGTCCCACCTGCCGTGGTTTCTTCTCTTTTTGAGACAGTTTCTACTCTTGTTGCCCAGGCTGGAGTGCAATGGTGCCATCTTGGCTAACTGCAACCTCTGCCTCCTGGGTTCAAGTGATTCTCCTGCTTCGGCCTCCTGAGTAGCTGGGACTACAGGCATGCACCACGACACCCCACTAATTTTGTATTTTTAGTAGAGACGGGGTTTCTCCATGTTGGTCAGGCTGGTCTCAAATTCCCGACCTCAGGTGATCCACCCACCTCAACCTCCCACAGTGCTGGGATTACAGGCGTGAGCCAATGTGCCCGGCCCCCTACTATGGTTTTTTTAAAGAGTAGACAAAAATACTACCGCTAGGGGTGATCCTCTGAGCATCCTTCCCACGGATAACAGACAGTTGTATCTGTGTCACCAGACTCACGGGCAACATCACAGGGTTTAGGCGGGTGTGTCTGAGAATCATGCCCTGATTTTCTTTGTTGTTCTTCTTTTTAGTATGTTAGAACCACTGACACGGACTTCCTCCCAAACCTGACAGTCATTTCTTTTGACCTCTTGGTGGCATCTGACTCACGTTTCCCATTTCTTCTTCCTCACAACTTCCACGCACTGTGCTTCATGCTCCACTCTGTCCTAGCTGCCTTGCCCTCAGACTGGCCCTTACCAGTCCACTCCTCTGACCATAGGCTCTCCTCATACCGTACTAACTCCTGTGGCTTTCATTTTTCTAAGATCATTTTTTAAAAAATGACAGTAATAGGTACTTGAGGGAAAAAATTCAAAAATGACAGACACCCAAGGCTTAGAAAAGGGAAATCTCATTAACCCCTTGTTCCAGAGATAACCTCTGTTAACACGTGGTGTCCACTGTTTCAGATGGCTTTGAAATCTACAATAGCATACAAAACACACACACTTTTCTTATTTGACAGAAATGTGACCATCCATGGTTCTCATTCTTGCTTTTTCTAGTTAACAGTGCACCTCAGATGTCTTTCCACGCTAACACGTATACAATCAGACAGCTAAATCACCCTGGCTATTCACGGGTGGTTGTACTATTTGTAATGTACTAGAATGAACATCTTGTACTTATACCCTTACGTACTTGCACAACTATTTTGGTAAGATCATTTCCTAAAAGTAGGGATTCTGGGTCAAAGGTTATATATATTTAAATTTTTGACAGATATTACCAAAATGTCCTCCAAAAAAAAACTGGACTGATGCAGATTCTCTGTAGCCACAGAGGGTGCACTTCTCCCTCCCGCCATGGATGATACTGGCTACTACTTACCTATCAACTGCGTTTCTCTGCTCCAGTTCTGCCAAGACCTATGAGGCCTTCCGGAGAGGAAGGCCTTGCACTTACACCCTCGCTTTCATCTGCTCACAGCATTACATGTAAAAAATATTCTTTTTAGCAAAGAGTGACAAAAGGTTCTGTTGCTAAACGGAGTATGAAAAATCACTGCCCAGAACATGTTCATCCACTGCCGAGCCCTGGACACCGGGAGCACTCCCCAGCCAGCCCTCCTTCCTGCACTTCAGTTTCCTCCCCACAGTTACCAAGGCGTTCCTGCCTGGAGTCTGCGAGACGGCAAATGTCCAGCATAGACTCGCTGTCAGCAGGGGATGGGGGGAGGGCACAGTCCCACCTACACACTCTACTGGCCGAGCTAGGAGCCTGCCCTCCCAGACCCCCAGACTTGCACCTGTGTGCCCCCTTCTCCCAGCCTCCAGCCTGCCAGCTCCATCTCCTCTAGACCAGCCACCTCCCATTGCCACTGCCTTCCTGTGGATCCAGGTCCTCTCCTCTTCTGCCCCACCCACCTTTAGAAATCCAAGTCAGGCCGGGCGTGGTGGCTCAAGCCTGTAATCCCAGCACTTTGGGAGGTCGAGACAGGCGGATCACAAGGTCAGGAGATCGAGACCATCCTGGCTAACACGGCGAAACCCCGTCTCTACTAAAAAAATACAAAAAACTAGCCGGGCAAGGTGGCGGGCGCCTGTAGTCCCGGCTGCTCGGGAGGCTGAGGCAGGAGAATGGCGTAAACCCGGGAGGCAGAGCTTGCAGTGAGCTGAGATCCGGCCACTGCACTCCAGCCTGGGCGACAGAGCAAGACTCCGTCTCAAAAAAAGAAAAAAAAAAAAGAAATCCAAGTCTGAGCAGGTCACTATGCTGCTTAAAAATCCCAGATGGCGGCCGTGTGTGGCGGCTCACGTCTGTAATCCTAGCACTTTGGGAGGCTTAAGTGAGGAGATCACTTGAGACCAGGAGTTCGAGACCAGCCTGGCCAACATGGCGAAACTCCATCTCTACTAAAAATACAAAAAAATTTTTTTTTGTATGTTTACAAAGGCATGGTAGTGTGTGCGTGTAGACAGAGACGGAACCCGTCTCTACTAAAAATATAATTTTTTTTTTTTTTTACAAAGGTGTGGTGGTGTGTGCCTGCAGTCCCAGCTACTTCGGGAGTCTGAGGCACGGAAATCAAGTGATTCCAGTGAACATGGGAGCCAGAGGTTGCAGTGAGCCACGACACGCCACTGCACTCCAGCCTGGGCCACAGAGTGAGACTCCATTTCAAAAATGATGGCCTCCTACCCACAGACAACACCTTTCAGGCAAATTCAAACTGTGAAGGAGGCCCCCAAGTGCCACCACAAGCGCCTCCAGCCTTTCCAGGCAAAGTTTCCCACTCTTCCCAGGACCCATGTAAATGCCTGCCTGGCATTTCTCACGCCCACTAAGGAAGTGCTCACTCGCCAAGGCCTGCCTTTGTGGGGCTTGCCTTCCGGTGGGGCCCACTTTCTGGTTATAATTCATACTGAGTGGATGGAAATGACATGGCAGAGGAGTGAAGAGGCTTTTAGGCAGACTGGAAACACCTCATCCGAGCAGTCTATGAACACCCTCTATCTGTGGCCGCTCATCCTGCTCCCTGGGGTGTGGCTGAGGGAGAAGAAAGTGAACCGCAGAGGCCTTCAGTAACTGCGTGACTATCCCTGGGAAGCCAGTGTGGGCACTTAGCGGGGGCTGCTTCCTACACAACCCGGGAACAGGTCTCAGCTGGCATGGAAGGCCGGGCAGATTAAAATAGACACTTGAGTGGGCAGAAGACAGTCAATAACACCCTGTTCCCACGAAAGAGATCTGGCTGGGGCTCTGAGGTCTTGCTGACCTGCTGAAACGGCCAGACCAAGCTAGAGGGGCCGGGACAGCGTGCTCATCACTGGAGCCCTGTCTGTGGTGGCAAGGACGGCTCCCCTCTACCTACCTAGCAGCCTCAGACCTTGTAAAGAATTTTAAAAAATTGAATTTAAAAAATGTTTTTAAAGTACCCACGTCGACAGATTACTCTTACAAAGGGAGCCAAAACCATCAGGCAAGGCAGCAACAACTGTAATTCAGAAGGCCTAGGCTGGGCTACTTCGTTCCAAACTCAGATTCGATTTGTTAAGTTTGAAGGAAAAAATAATAATTTTCCCCAATCTAACAGAGCCCATTTCATTACTCCTTTATGATGTATTTTTAAAATGTAGCATCCATATATATCAAGAAAGTCTCAAAGTTGGGATTTATAATATTTCTTACAGACACGAAAATGTGATTTCTTTTCCCTTTCCTCTTTTTTTTTTTTTTTTTTTTGAGACAGAGTCTTGCTCTGTCACCAGGCTGGAGTGCAATGGTACGATCATGGCTCACTGCAATCTCCACCTCCTGGGTTCAAGCGATTCTCCTGCCTCAGCCTCCCCAGTAGCTGGGACTATAGGCGCCCGCCACCACACCCAGCTGATTTTTGTATTTTTAGTAGAGACGGGCTTTCACCATGTTGGCCAGGATGGTCTCGATCTCCTGACCTCATGATCCACCCACCTCGGCCTCCCAAAGTGCTGGGATTACAGGAGTGAGCCACCGCGGCCGGCCTCCCTTTCCTCATTCTTTAAAAATAACATAAATGTGTAGTTTAATTTTTCATTCAACTGCGGGAAAGACACTAGAAGAGATGAAAGTGCTATGGGTTCCAACTCCAAGCAGGGCTGTCCCAGCCAGAGCACTCCCAGAACCAGGTGGGTCCCTGGGATACAGGAGAGGCTCTGGTTCACAGGGCTCTGTGCAGCATTTCTGTGGGCACTTCTAGTGGAGGGGCTGGAGGGTCTGCCAGCGTGGAGGACTCCGCCCACCCAACAGCACCTGCAGCACGAGGACCCTCTGTGGGCCTTGTGTTGGGTTATTCGGGCAGCAACCTGAAGACGGTCTGCGGAGATCCCTGAGTGAAGGGCTAAGTTTGGGTTCAATTTGGGAAGAACGGAGAACAGAGAACAATTAACCAAATAATAGTCACAAGATAAAATGAGCATAAAGGCCAAGATACTAATTAAATACTGATTACAATATCCAAAAGCAAGGCTGAATGACCTGGCCAATGAGTGGTATCAACAGGCTTGGAAGTAAAGAAGCAGATTAAAGACGAAATGTTACACTAACCAAAAGCATCATGATCTTGGGCAGGCTGCTAGAAAACTCCATGGGAAAGGAAGGGCCAGGGAAATACTGACAAGAAAGAGGAAGGGCAGAAAATTAACCTTAAAAGATAATTAAATGTACCATGAAGATTTAAGAACTAAAACAGTTTGGTGCTGGAGAAGGAGATTCGAATGTCCAGAAGTAGATCAGAAAACATATGGGAATTCAGTGCATGGTAAAGGTGGCACGGCAAGCAGGGAAAATAACAAATATTCAAAAACAGCAGTGGGAAGATGCGGCTAACTGGGGCCCCCTTACTCTTCCCACCAAAATAAATTCCAGGAGCCTCAAAGAATTAAAAGTAAAAAATGGAACCATTAAAGTTCTAGAAAAAAGGGATCAACACCTATAATTTTAGAGTGGGAAAGCCTCTCTAAGTAGGACCAAAACTCAGAAGCTGTAAGGGAAAGGCTTAACAAATCTGACTACAAGAAATTCTATGCATCTGAATGAAAAACAAATAACAAAAACCGTAACTATGAACAAAGTCAAAAGAAAAGCAATAACCCTGGGGGAAGTATTTACAGTACCTTTAACAGACATTATTTCCTTTCTGTACATAAAAAAATCTGATAGAGAAATGAGCAGTTTATAGGGAAAAATACAAGTGACATATAAAATCGCCTATGAAGGGATGCTTTACCTAACATAATGAGAAATCAATATATCACTTCTGACCTATGAGATCTGCCAAAATTAAAAGTTTAATGGTGATGGCAGGTGATGGGGAAAGACACAAACCCTGTCGGTGGAAGCACAGATCAGGGCATTCTTTCTGAATTTGCTCACAGTGACCCAAACGGTAAATTCACATATCCCATTGCTAGAAATTTACCCCCACAGAGACTACCAAGAGTTCACCAAGATAGCATGGGCAAAGATGCTTGCTGCAGTGCTGATTCCAACAGCAAAATGCAGAAACAACAACGAGTGTCCTTGAGCAAGAAACTGTTTACATAAACGACAGCACATTCAGAAAGTGGAATATTATGCAGCTTTGCAAGGGAGCTGGGAGGAGGGAAGGGAGAGGCCCTCTCTTTCCATTTCATATCCACGGGTACTTGTAGAATCCATCTACAACTTTAATTTTTGTTTAATGCTTTCTGGGTGGCAGATTTATAGGCCATTTTAGGTTAACTGAAGCAGTCTAGTCTACAAGGACTGAATTTTGGAAAAGAGTTAGCTAAAAAGATGTAGTGCTCTAAATTTAGCATAACTATCACAATAAAAAATGTGCTCCAGCAGTTCTACTGCCAGGATTTGTCCGATCATAACTTACTCCTATACAAAGATGCTAACCCTAGCACTGCTGGTCATAGCAAGAATGAGAAAACCACCTAGAAGCCCATCAGCAGAAATCCAGTTACATCAGTCATGCTGCATCCACAAGATGCAATTTTCTGCAGCTGTCTTAATGAGGTAGATCTTTATGTGCAGTATGGAAAGGTGGCCAAAATAGACTAATCAGTGAAAAAAGTCAAGTACATATAAATTTTTGAAATTCCATTCATATGTAATTCCCAGAAGGAACTTAGGAAAGTATTAATAGCAGTTACTACAGGTGAGGGGACTTGGGGGAAGGAACCCTTTTTCCATTTTCCATTTCTCTGTACTTCTAAACTTGCAGTTGTTACTTTTATTAAATAATTTTTCAAAAATTCTGAATTATTTATGAGAACAAGAAAAGCTAAATTCACTACTTCAGGTTTTACCTCCTTATTCATCCCCTGTGCAAGAAGTAAACAAATAACAAAAGGATCACTGGGGAAGTTACAGGAAAGGAAGGGACCCAGGGCCAGAGAGCATCACCTGGGTGGACCGGACACGGTGCTAGCCCTCATCTCCGCCCGCCACGACTGTGTCTTGACTGGCTTCCAGCCTGACAGTTGCATTAGCTCCCCATCCCTCAGAAGACCCCTGCGCTGTTTCCTGGCTCTTCCCTCCTCCCCAGCCCCCTCTTCCTGCCTTGGATGTATGCTCAGCACCACCAAGCTAGAAGCTGACTCCCATGAGTAGATGCTATTTCTTGGCTTCGTGTCCTTACATGTTTTTCCTATACCACCCTTCCTCCTGCCTCCCTTTCCTAATTGAAGACTCATTGTTGGCATCACTCTTACCAAGCCTTCTGACTCCCCCAGGCTTCACGAGGTCTCCTCTCCCTTCCTCCTCTGCCCTTATTCCTCCCTCATTAGCCTATAAACTCAAAGACACGCCTATACTGAAGGTTTTCAGGTTGGATCCTAGCCTCTTCTCATGTTTACAGCTGCAGAACCACTCCATTCCTTTGCAGCTACTGTTTCCTCCAAGTGGCTTTTTCTGCTCTTCTGTGTTGTCTTTCTCTTTTTTCCTCTCTCTCTCTCTTTCTTTCTTCTTTGAGACAAAGTCTATGTCACCCAGCTGAAATGTAGCAGTGTGATCATGGCTCACTGTAGCCTCAGCTCCCTGGGTTCAAGCTACCCTCCAATCTCAACATCCCCAAGTGCTGGACTTCCAGACAGACATGAGGTACCACACCTGACCCGTGTCTTTCTTACCAGGGGGTTTCTTCCTATGCTTAGTGGCCTTGGCCATCCACTCATATATTTAAGAATAAAACATTAAAAGGCTCAGTGGGAGCTCTGCAAATGAGTGATGCTTGTTTTTCTCAGAATTTTCTCAGAATTAATTGAGTAGGCTTTTTTTTTTTTAATGTCTTTTCTCTTAATTGGTCACACACGATAGAGAGGGCACTTCCACTCTCTTTGGCTGCCAATCTAGAAGCCAGGTGGAGGAAGGCTCGGGTGGGGTCTCTCTTCAGACTGTGAACTTTCTCTTAATCCCTCTTTTCAGTTATGGTTCCCTTTACCTACCCCTGCAGTGTGCCTGTTGTCCCCCAGTCCAGGTTCTCTCTGGCTTATTCGTTCCTAAGAATAAATCTTGGGAGAGTAACTTTTTAACCACCCACCAAGTTGGAAGAAGGGTAGTCACCTGGCCGCCTGGAGGGGATGGGAGGTGGGACAGGACTGCTTCTTAAACAGACTTTCAAGTAATCATCCTGTTCTTAGACCCATCTTCACCCCTATTTCCAGAGGGTCCTTGCACTAGAGTTCCTGAGATCTGGGGGTAGGCCATGGTTAACAAGCCAGCTGCTTAGGAGTTGGTAGATGAATTAGCTCTGGTCATTCACTTTGTAGCAATCATCTCCTGTCCTATTCTTTTCGGTTTTATGCTTTTTATTTTATTTTTGAGACAGGGTCTCATTCTGTCACCCATGCTAGAGTACAGTGGCATGATCTGGGTTCAAGTGATCTTCCCACTTCAGCCTTCCAAGTAGCCAGGACTGCAGGCACACACACCACGCCTGGCTAATTTTTTTTTTTTTGTATTTTTTGTAGGGATGGGGTTTTGCCGTGTTGCCCAAGCTGGTCTTGAACTCCCAGGCTCAAGCGACTGGCTCACCTCAGCCTCCTAAAGTGTTGGGATTACAGGCATGAGCCACTGCGTCTGAAGGTTTTATGTATTTTTTTTTTAAGTCCCTTCTGTGTCCCTTTAGACGAAACAGAGACAAGCACATGTGATCAACCCACTAGGTTTCCCAGGTACGCTCTTGAGCACATCTCCCAACAATCCTATGACACAAGCATTCCCATTTCATAAGAGAAAAGCAGGCTCAGAGAAGCTAAGCTACTTGCCCAGGTCACCCAGTCAGCACATTATAGAGCTATTACATAATCTAAACCTCTCTTTTGAGGTCCACTATGGACATATTAGAGATAAGATTATGGCCTAGAAAGGTTAGGCATTTATATCAAGATTAGAAGGCAAGAAAGTGTCAGTATACAGATTTGAACTCAGGACTGTCTAACTTCAAAGCTTCTTCTCTATAGTATAACTTACTACTTCATCTTTAAGGCCAGCCCAACCCAGCTGCTTTACCAGGGCTCAAGAATATACTCTTGGGGGGTTCAAGAGCTGTCTTTGTGAATGTGTACATTTTGTGTTTTCATTTTTCCACATTTTTCTTAAAACCAGTAAACTGGGGTTAATCTGACTAAACCCTTTATAATCCGGCACTGCCCTGGGATTATAGGGGCTCCATATGTATTTCTGTCTGTGATCATTATCACAGGCTCACAAAAACTGAACAGGCTGCCTTATCCCATAAACATTTTTTAAAATTTATTTATTTATTTATTTTTGAGACAGAGTCTTGCTCATGTTGCCCAGGCTGGAGTGCAACGGCATGATCTCGGCTCAATGCAACCTCCACCTCCCGGGTTCAAGTGATTCTCCTGCCTCAGCCTCCCAATTAGCTGGGATTACAGGCACCTGCTACCACACCTGGCTAAGTTTTGTTTTTAGTAAGAGACGGGGTTTCACCATGTTGGCCAGGCTGGTCTCAAACTCCTGACCTCGTGATCCGCCTGCCTTGGCCTCCCACAGTGCTTGGATTACAGGCATGAGACACCACGCCCGGCCCTTATAAACAGTAAACACCAAGTGAAGCCACATGAAGCCAGGGTCTAATGTGAGAACAAAGCCTTTGTAGTTATTTGAAAAGTGGCAGAAGAGCATCAGGTCATCCCACAGCAAGCGAATCTAGTTTGCTTAAAGTCAAAAGTGAGTGGGCCACTAACAGTCAAGACCTTCACGTTGTAACAATTCCATTTCAGTAAAACAGTGAAGAGCACATTCATGTTCACCTTAATGTTACTGGATTCGTAATTTTCTTTTAATTTACTTTGTTTTGGTCTTTAATGGCTGAATAAGAGTTATAAGCCTAAGGGTTTACACCTACTATCACGTGGATATACAGTGAAGTAACATAATGAAAATAATTTACAGCCTGGGCAACACGGTGAAACTCCATCAAAAAAAAAAAAATACAAAAATTCACTGGGTGCTGTGGCTCATGCCTGTGGTTCCAGTTACTTGGGAGGCTGAGGTGGGAGGACGGCTTGAGGCCTGGAGGTTGAGGCTGCAGTGAGAGGAGATCACGCCACTGTACTCCAGTCCGGGTGACAGAGCGAGACCCTGTCTCAAAAAAAAAAAAATAATTTAGGCAAACACGGGGATCAGTAAGACTTTTGTGCTTTTGTTTTTGGTTTTTCCTTTACAGAGTCACTTTGAAAACTCAGGCTACCCTGAAGGCTGGCCAAAAGGATGACAATTATTTCCTTTGGTACTGTTAGAACAAAGTCAGTACAGGTGGGTCTAATCATCTCAGGCAACTTCTGTGTTTTTGTTTAGTGTAATGTTTCCCATTGCCACCGCTCCCCTCTCAATCTTTTTGAATTATGGGTTATTCCCAATCATGTCTTTTTTTCCTTCTATGCCCCTTTTACTGTGTCCATCCCATAGCACTTGGCAGTGTTCCACACAGGGAAGATGATGCTTATCTGTTGAGTCTGTTGAAATAAGTAACTAAAGTGAGTATTACCAACATTAAAGGTGAGAAAACTGAGGCTTAAAGAGATTTAATTTGCTCAAGATCGATGGGATGCACGTTTGAGCCGCTGGACAAGAGTCTGTATGTAGTCTCTAAGCTGGCTTCATTCTTAAGGATATCGCACCTCTCGGGGCTCAAATCTTTTGCTTAACTCATGGAATGTCTCTGTGGTCTTGGGAAAGGCCTCTTCCCGCTCTGGGTCTGAGTTTCCCCATCTGCGAAACGGGGGCGTGCCCTAGAGCGCCAAGGCCTCTTGAAGCTCTGAAATGGCTGAGACGAGAAGCCGGAGGGAGTATGGGGCCTGGTCCTCTCCTAGGTTCTTACCATTTGATGATGCTGTGAACCAAAGGTAAAAAGGAGTAGTTCTCTTCCTCCCTCGCGCGGGCAGGTGACTGAGGCCGTGGCGCCGGCGACTGCTGCGGCTGAGGCGCAGGGACAGGCGGCGGCTGAGGGGGCGGCAGCGGTTTGGTGTCAGGCAGCGGCTGGTCGGACGTTGGCGGCAATGCATCCTCCGCCTGTCGCCCGGCTGCCACCCCAGCAGAGGCCATTGCTCCGGGGTTAGGTTAACCCAGAGGTCGGGTCGCCGAAAGCGTCGCGGACTCTATACGTCACCACCGCGCGCCCTGCAGGGGCGGGGTGTGGAGGAAGGCTCTGAGCGTGCGCACTGGGCACTCGGCTGGCAACCGAGCGGAGGCGGGGTGGGGAGGCTGTTGCTAGGCGACGGGCCGTGGGTGGGTCTGGGGTGCCTGGTTTTGGGTTGAGTCAAGATTGCTTAATTATTAAATAGTGAGAAATAGGGGATTTATTTCAGAAATAACAATCTTTTTGTTTTTTGAGACGGAGTTTCGCTCTTGTTGCCCAGGCTGGAGTGCAGTGGCGCGATCACG
The DNA here is from genome assembly GCF_000951035.1 of Colobus angolensis palliatus. Lineage (NCBI taxonomy): Eukaryota > Metazoa > Chordata > Mammalia > Primates > Cercopithecidae > Colobus > Colobus angolensis. Next base: position 642,459 of record NW_012116655.1, read on the forward strand.
GCTCAACGCAACCTCCGCCTCCCGGGTTCAAGCGATTCTCCTCCCTCAGCCTCCCAAGTAGCTGGGATTACAGCCACACACCACCACGCCCGGCTAATTTTGTATTATTAGTAGAGACGGGATTTCTTCATGTTGATCAAGCTGGTTTCGAACGCCCCACCTCAGGTGATCTGCCCGCCTCGGCCTCCCAAAGTGCTGAGATTACAGGCGCAAGCCACCGCACCTGGCCAGAAATAACAATCTTCTTATTCCTATTCACACGATGAAGAGGGCCCCAAAGCCACAAACACAGGAAGCCTTGAGGTCAGTAAGGCACAGCCTGGCCCAGTGCACCCAAGTCTGGAGAGGAACCACTGGACCTGCAGGAGACGTAGACAGCACTTACCTGCTGGCTGAGGCACCAAACCCGGCCCGGCCCACAGTGCGAGACATCGAGGCCTCGTGCTTAGCCCTAAGGACGCAGAGGCAAAGGGATTGCGGTCCCTTCAGTGCTGCACGGCTGCTGAGAGTCTGATAATTCAACTCAACACACTTTTAGTATGCACCTGCTGGATGGCCAGGTGCATGTGTGGTTGCAGGGAGGCTGTTTTTGCTTTCAGTACAAGGTAGAGGGGATTCGTGCCAGGAATAAATATCATATCCTGGAAGAACGACAAGGTCAGGTATTCTCCATACCTTCGGGCCAGTTCCTCAAACCCCTAGGTCCCAGTTTCCTCACCTCTAAAATCATGTTTAGTTCAGAGTCATGGCAGAGCCTAAACTGCATTCTAACTTCACATTCGTGGCTGACCCCAAAAGGTCTTGTTGGCATGAGGACTCCCTAGGATCGTAGACCAAAGATGGGTTTATGGTTATGCTTCTCAAAACAAGTTTGATATGAGGCTAAGTAGCAATTTTCTGCGCAATGGGGACACCCACCCTAAGCTTAGCTAGTGAGTGGAAGACATGAGTGGGGAAAACTGTCAACTGGCGAGCCCATTCTGCTGTGATCCACCATCACGGGCAGTACAGAGAGGCGAGGAGGTCCACATCCACATAGCACTATGAACAGGAGCCTTAAGAGCAAGACGGCCAGGGAAAGGATCAATGCTGATATTTTCAGGCACATTGGGAGGGCTGTGTGGAGGCAGATCCTTGCGGAGTAGGACCATAGACAGAAGTGCTGTTGGAGGGTGCGCTGTACAGGTTCTGAAGTAAAGGGCCTCAGCACAGCTCTCTGCAGCAAGAGCTGCCCACGGTGCCCCAGAGAGAGAGCAAAGGGAGGGAGTGGGTTGCGGGGTTTTCTTCCTTCTAACCATAAACCTCTCCAACTAAGGGAAAGTCCAGGAGTTCTGGTAGAGCATGGAGGAGAAAAAGGCCTGTTAGAATAGGGCCAGATGTGCTTGAAGAGACTGTATACCCTTGGAGTCATCTGGGGAAAAATGATATAGTAATAGTAATAATAATAATAGTAATTACCACAACTACCATGGAATAAAAGTAGATACAGGGAACAGAGTTACAGTCACTGTCTCACTTAATCCACAAAAAGAGGTCTAGAAGATGGATGTCAGGATCCCCATTTTCTAGACAAGAAAACCAAGACAATGGTTAAGATCCCAGCCCAAGGGTCCATGCTGCTTGCTGACTCCAAGCCTATGATCTTAACCAACACTAAAGAGACTTCGGGTCCCTACCAGTTCTGTAACTTTATGATTCAAAATGTTAAAGTGGGTTTGAATTCAGAATTCAAAAACCAATCCAATATTCATCAATAATATCCCCCATGGCAATCACACGTCATCGTTGCCCTCCCAGCATGTTTTATAACTTAATTATGAGCCACAACTATATCGCTGTCAGGAAAAGGAGGATGCCTCTTAAAAGAAAAACACTTGAGCTATAAATAGATATGGCTAAAGAAAACAAATTGAAAACCTAGGAAGCATGAGCTAGTATGGTGCATTGACAGTTTGCCCTAAAAATAGTTAATATAATTAGTGGCAAAGAGTAAAGCTGACTTCATAATGTTGCAAGCGGATATCAGAAAAATACTGCCTGTGCTGGTTTCATTAAAGCTGAAATTGCTGCAACAAATGTGTGTCTGTTTATAACCTGCTCTGTTAAAAGTCAGGAAAGACAGACACTCCATTGATATGTAAGGAGAATGTATTGTAGTGAAGGAAACTTCACCCCACCACAAGGTAAGCTGTAAGGTCATTGCTTTCTTAGGTGGATTTATGCTGTTTCTCACGGGGCCTTATCCAGTTGGTGGTTACAAGGTCAGGCTTTGGAGCCAGCAGCCTGACTTCAGCTTCAACTCAGCTTCCTTGGAGCTTCATGACTGGACAATTGCTTAACCTCACTTCGTGCAGCCATGCCATCTTGCAAGATTGAATGGGTCATTACTTGTAAAGCACTTAAAGTATCTGTGCACAGTAAATAGTAATTCTTCTTACGATTCAGTTTTAGGGCTTCTTACTTCGCCAACTAACAAAACCCAGACAGGCTGCAGCTAAGAGGAATGATCCACATCACTGCGCTTTGATAAAAATGTAAGCCAAACACACAAGCCACAGAGGCTGTGTTCAGTTTTCTAGCAGCCATATTAAAAAATAAGAAAACAGGTCAGGTGTGGTGGCTTATGTCTGTAATCTCAGCACTTTGGGATGCCAAGGCTGGTGAATCACTTGAGGTTGGCCTGGCCAACATAGTAAAACCCCGTCTCTACTAAAAATACAAAAATTAGTTGGGCATGGTGGCGCACACCTGCAGTCCCTGCTACTTGGGAGGCTGAGGCAGGAGAATTTCTTGAACCTGGGAGGCAGATGTTGCAGTGAGCCGAGATCACACCACTACACTTCAGCCTGGGCGATAGAGCAAGGCTCTGTCTCAAAAAAAAAAAGAAAAAAGAAAACATAGGTGAAGCTAATTTTAATAATATATTTTATTTAATCCAATACATCCAAAATATTATAATTTCAACAAGTAATCAATATTAAAATTATTAATAGGATATTTTACTGTTTTTCCTACTGTCTTTGAAACCAGGTATGTGTTTTACACTTACGGTACATCTCAATTCCAACTAGTCATATATCACTGCTCAGCAGCCACATGTGGCCAGCAACTGCAGAACTGGATGGTGCAGAGAAATGGATTCATATCGATGTAGACGACACTCACATCATAATGGTGGAAATGGAGGAAAATACAATGGATGTAGAGTATATTACCACTTATGCAAATGTTGAAACATGAAAACTAACATTCTCTATTGTCTATAAATATGACATCTATGTAAATGTATTTGAAAAAGGAACTGGAGGGTACAGCCCACATGGATGGGACAGGGGATGAAGCAGGGACTGGGAATATAACAGGCACAGCAACTTTCTATATGGTGTTTTATCTCTTGTATATAAGATAACTTGAAGCAAATAGGATAAATATGAGCAATTGCCAAATAGAGGGGTGGGTGCAAGGGGGTTTGGCTCTACTCCTGTCTGGCTCTATGACGTTGGGCAAGTTATTTAATCTCCCTGAGCCTCGGTCTCCTCATCTGCAAAATGGAGTTATACAGTACCTACCTAATGGGGCTGCTGAAACAGTTGCAAGAGTGAATGCATGTCAGGAGCTTCAAACGGTGCCTGGCATATAGTAAGCATCTAAGTGTTAGCTACTACTGCTACTTAATTTTTTTTTTTCAAAAAACCCTGGAGTAATTATTCTTTATGCAATAAACTGCTACTACAAGAACACATACAAAAACCAGACTGCACCCAGAATTGAACTTTCAGATGCTTAAAGGGGACCCATATCGCAAATATCTACAAATATTCTTGTGATACAAGAATTCTGCTACGTGAAGTCCAAAAATAGTCTTGTCTCCGTCAGACAAACACCATGGGTCTTGTTAAACCGATCATGTCATCATATGATAGAGGGCTTTTTCATCAAAGCTATATTCTTACTTATGATTCATCCTTTTCTTTTCATAACCTGGAGCCTCAGGCAGGTGGAAAAAGCTACACAATACTTTGATTTTTGTGAGGTAAAAAAAAAAACCCAGCAATCATTGTTCTGGCCAAATGTAGTGCAATGTATACCAGGAATCAGCTCACTGAAGCCACGATTCATTGCATAAACCTCAGACAAAAACCTTTGCTCGGGTCTACCCTGCGGATTGTCTTTCTTCTCTCTCGGAGCCCCACTTGAATCTCTCCTTTATATTCTTTTCAGCCGTTCAATCCTTATTCTGAGACATTCCATTATGTTCATTTTCTCAACTCATTTCTGGTCGTGGTTTCATTTCTCAGAGTCATTTGTTTTGGGGGCATTTCAGCATACAAATCCAACTGTATTTTTTTCAGACTGAGAGAATGTTCTCCTTGAGTCCCTTCTTTTAGTCCTTCTGTTTATGATCTTTCACCAGAGCTTCACCAGCTGCCCTTAAATTACCAAACGGCTTTTGATATAATACAAATGAGAGGCAATCCATTCCAGGAACTAGCGTTTATCAAAAATGGTTCATTATTGTTCTGATGCCATATTCTTTCCAATCTCTTTACTAAGTAATTTTCATCCAAATTATTTGTTAGCCAAGTTCTTTTTCTGTTTACCATCTGCTCCCCAAAAGCCTCAACCTTAACCCCTTCTGTTAATCCTTTTTTTTAAAAAAAAATACCCTTCTTCTCATGGTCATCTTTTTGTTTTTCTCACTGTTACCCCCCACTTTGGTTTTTTTTTTCTTTTTGAGACAGAGTTTCACTCTTGTTGCCCAGGCTGGAGTGCAATGGTGCAGTCTCGGCTCACTGCAACCTTCATCTCCTAGGTTCAAGCGATTCTCCTGCCTCAGCTCCCGAGTGGCTGGGATTACAGGCACCCACCACCATGCTCAGCTAATTTTTTTGTATTTTTAATAGAGACAGGGTTTTGCCATGTTGGCCAAGTTGGTCTCAAACTCCTGACCTCAGGTGATCCACCCACCTCAACCTCCTAAAGTGCTGGGATTACAGGCATGAGTCACTGCACCTGGCCCGACTCTTCCCTTTTTCTAGAAGTTGTTTTGGGTTTCACTTTACTAGATTGATTGTACATCTTTTGACTCTTAACTCCAGTTTCAAAATTGTAATTAAAAAATTAGCCGGGCAGGAGAGTCGCTTGAACCCAGGTGGCAGAGGCTGCAATGAGCTGAGATTGTGCCACTGCACTCCACCCTGGGTGACAGAGTGAGACTCCGTCTCAGAAAAAAAAAAAAAAAAAATTAGCCAGGCATGGTGTTGCTTGTAGTCCCCAGCTACTTGAGGGACCAAGGCAGGAGGATTGCTTGAGCCCAGGGGTTGGAGGCTGCAGTGAGCCATGATGGCACCACTTCATTCCAGCCTGGGCAACAGAGCGACACCCTGACTGAAACAACAACAACAAGATTATGCAACTGGAATGCCAAAGAGGCTGGGATCTTTGCTGCCTAAAAGTGGTGTGGCTTGCGAGGTCCCAGCCTGATACTCACAGGGAGCACAGAGAGAATTACGGTTGTTTATTGACCAACCTTGTGCTGGGCATTTTGTGTAGATTTGCCTCCTTCTTATGAAACTCTGAAATGTCTATTACCCTACCTGCCGGAGTGGGGGAAACTGACTCACGTTGAGCCTTTCTTGAAGGCTCGCACCTCAGCTCTTTCTGAACCCTGAGCCGCCGAGTTCTTAGATACAGCTCACTCATCTTGTCAGCTACAGGGAACTGACTGCCCTCCTTCCTGCTGGTTCTCTCTGTGTGGACAAAGCACGCTGGAGGCTGGAGGGCTGAAGGGAGAGTGCAGCCAGCCAGGAAGGTTGGATGGAAGCTCTGCTACCTCCCAGTAGTGTTGGCTTATGCAGGTGCTGGCCTGGAAGGGTGAGCCGTGGCATCGGTGTGCGGGCGATGCAGAGTGAACCGTCCCCAATCCCTCCTTTCCTTTCTTTAAGTGGGTCAGGTGGAGGACGCAGTGGTCGTAATCTATGACACTGCTGTCTTCAGTCACTTCTCCCTCCCACCCAACCAGCTTCCTCATCTGCAGACCAAGAATCCTCACACTGGGGATTTTGCTGCTTTCATGGGGAGGCTGCAAGTGAGATGATGTAGACAAAGGGCTCTGTGAAGAAACCAGTTAGAATTTGGGGACCTGGTATGGAAACCCCTGTGGCCACCTAATACCCAGTAGAATGAATCTAGGGGTCACATACTCACTTCTGGCTCCAACAAACGGTGTGGTCCCTCACCTAAGAGCTGCAAGGAAATACCCCTGGCCATCCACACACCAGGTGTGGGCACCGGCTTCATGCCCAGGTCTTGCAAGATCAGAGACAGACAGGAGGAAGGGGTGCTCCAGGCCAGCCCACACTAGAACAAATTGAGCTTCAGAAGGAAGGGGACCCTGTTGATGGTTTCATTCATTTTGCAGATGAGGACACAGAGGCCCAGGGAGGCCAAATGACTCACTCACGGTCATGCAGCTGGTGGTGGGAGAAGGGAGATATCGTTTGCTTCTTTTTCCCCTCCAACTCTCATGTTGAAACGTGACCCCCCATGTTGAAGATGGGGCCTAGTGGCAAGTGTTTGAGTTGTGCGGTGGATCCCTCATGAGTGGCTTGGTGCCCTCCTCACAGCAATGAGTGAGTTCTTGCTCAGTTAGTTCACATGGGAGCTGGCCATTAGAATCGGAGAACTCTCTCCTCTCTCTTGCTCCCTCTCTCGCATGTGGTGCACCCACTCCCCCTTCACCATCTGCCACAAGCAGAAGCTTCGTTTTTTTTGTTGTTGTTGTTGATTTTTTGAGACAGAGTCTCACCCCGTTGCCCCAGCTGGAGTGCAGTGACACAATCTTGTCTTACTGCAAACTCCATCTCCTGGGTTCAAGTAATTCTTGTGCCTCAGCCTCCCGAGTAGTTGAGACTACAGGTGTGTGCCACCATGCTCAGCTAATTTTTATATTTTTAGTAGAGGCGGGATTTCACTATATTGGCTAGTCTGGTCTTGAACCCCTGACCTCAAGTGATCTGCCTGCTTCGCCCTCCCAAAGTGCTGGGATTACAGGCGTGAGCCACCGTGCCTGGCCAGCGTGGAAGCTTCTTGAGGCCTCACCAGAAGCAGACGCTGATGCTATACTTCCTGTACAGCCTGCAGAATGATAAGCCAAAGAAACCTCTTTTCCTGTAAATGACCCAGCCTCAGGTGTTCCTTTACAGCAACACACAAAAAACACACAAATGGACTCATACAAGGTGGGATGTGGAAACAGGAACAAGTACGGACCTTGACCTCAGGAAGAAATCAGGAACCAAAAAGGACAGATGGCTTTCAGGGTAATGTTTCTAGCCTGTGTGTTCTACCTCCTCAGTGTCTTAATTGGTTTTAAATCTGCAGTTGGCCGGGCATAATGGCTCATGCCTGTAATCCCAGCACTTTGGGAGGCCGAGGTGGGCAGATCACTTGGGGTCAGGAGATCAAGACCAGCCTGGCCAACATGGCGAAACCCTGTCTCTACTAAAAATACAAAAATTAGCTGGGTGTGGGGCCGTGTGCCTGTAATCCTAGCTATTTGGGAGGCTGAGCTAGGAGAATTGCTTGAACCTGGGAGGCGGAGGTTGCAGTGAGTCGAGAACGTGCCACTTCATTCCAGCCTGGTGGACAGAATGAGACTCCATCTCAAAAAAAAAAAAAAGAAAGAAAAAAAAATCTGCAGCAAATGCATATCATTGTGGTTTTTCATGTTTTGGAAAAATCCAGGGCTGGCAGTCATGAGACGCTTATACCCAGCTCCAAGCAGGCAGTAATGAGCATGCAGGGCTGTCCAGCCTCTGGTGAGCCGTTGCTGGCTTACATATGTCTTGATTTTTCCGGTGGCCTTGGTGACAGCTGGCAAGGGACGCTGCTTATGTAATGGCCTTGCCAGAGATTGCTGCAACTGCAGGGAGAGAAAAAGTATGGAAAGAGCCATCCCCAGGCTAGGAAACAGAGGAGTTCCTGCAAGGAAAATTCAGGGGTATTTATTAAAAACTTCTGGGCAGACAAGCTTATGACCCTATAGTGACCACCAAGCCTCTAACTAGATGTCACCCCGGAAGCCAGGTGAGAGAAGGGCCAGCTGTGGGGCAAGTGCTCCAAGTTGGCCCCAGGCCTGAATGTTAGAGTCAAGCTAGTTGCTATGGTTTGAAAGTTTGGGTCCCCCAAAAGTTCATATGTTGAAATCCTAATCCCCAATGTGGTGGTATTAGGAGGTGAGGCCTTTAGGAGGTGGTTAGCTCACAAGGGTGGAGCCCCCATGAATGGGATTAGTGCCCTTATCAAAGAGGCCCAAGGGAGCTCATTCCCCCTTCTGCCATGTGAGAACAGAGTGAGGGGACTTCACATGTGAATCGGGAGGCAGGCCCCCACCAGACACCACAAAATGTGTTGGCACCTTGAGCTTGGACTTCCCAGCATCTGGAACAGTGAGCAATAAATTTCTGTTGTTTATAAGCCACCCAGTGTATGGTATTTTGTTATAGCAGCTGGAATGGACTAAGACACTAGTTTCCTAGGTGGAAGGTGGAAGTTGGCTTTTCTTGTAGTGTGAATCAGTGGAGATGGACTAAATATGCAGTTACCCTGGGCGACTGAGAGGAGGCCACAAGCCAGGCATGATAGTCACAGGGCAGCTTCTCATCATTCCATCTGGGGCTGCAGAGACCACTGGCCTGAATTGTGTCCCCTAAGGGACAGATCAGAGAACAGGCTCACATCTGCCAACAACCAGCTCCGTGACCTTGGATGAGTAATTCAACCACCTCATACTTGAGTATCTCAGCAATAAAATAGGGGTCATGCCCCTCCCATCTCAGTGCTGTCGGGTGGATGGGAGGGTAAATATGTGCAGTATCAGGCCAGGTCTGGTGCTCCTGAGACACTCAGGAAACAGAGTTAAGGGAGCGATTCCCGCTCACTCCCTCAAGCTGTTTTCTGTTCTTTCTTCTTAGGTTTGTTGTTCACACATCTTGAGAATTGTTCATGTGCATTGTTCCCAATTAGCCAGCAGTGCAGAAAAGAAAATCAGAGATACGTTAGGGTAAACAGAAGTCATGTTGTTGCATCTTTTTTTTTTCTGCACTTTTTGCATTTCAGCTCTCATTTTGGTGTCATATGCAATCTGGCTCACAAGCTCATCACTGGTGTTAACACTACCTTAGTGATGAAAGATTAGGATACTAATAAATATTTATGGAACCCCTGCTCCATGTGAGGTCATGTTATTAGGTGCTGTGAGGATACAAAGGGTATAAGAAACAGTGTTTGGCTCAGGAAGCTTTTAATCTTGTGGGTAAAATGAAATGTTTCATGAGTGACAAGGCTCACTGGCGTTAGCCAAGGATTAATTTCCCAACTGAGACACCTGTTCACCCTCCATCCATTCAGCCACAAGCAGATGCCACTGAGTCTGGTCTGAATGATGTGGGTCCTGTCAAGGAGCCCAGCCAGCTCAGCCTCCTGCAGAAGAGGCGTAAGAAAGAGCAAATGTGGAAGAAAAGCAGTTCTTAAAACAGCTCTTAGTCGGGGGATCGGAAAGGAGACAATTGCAGGATTATTGTCTGAGGAAAAGAGAGATCACACCAGATGGCAGGATGCAGGGGGAACAGATCCCAGGATTGGCACAGCTCAATTTAAGGAGCTAAAACCACACGGATGACAAAACAAAATCCTCCAAAAGCTCAAGTTTAGATCCAAACTGGTTCAGCCCCCCACGACAAAACCTCTAAAAAGTTAATCAAATCCAGAGAGAATGCATATAAGTGAAGGAAATTATTTCATAAGGATAAATAAATCTATGAGAAGGACTAATAAAACCAGAGAGAGAGGGGCACATCCTTCAAGGTCCTATTTCCTGCCTCCTGAATGTCTTTTCTGGACACTCGGCTTACAAGGTCTCTCCCTTTCCAGAACCCTCCATGTGTCTGAAGCTGCATCTGAACCTTTAGTCTGCCAACAACGTGGCCATCCATCCTTCATCCTGATGGCCAGCGTTCAGCCATTATTCCCAAAGAATCAGCCATGCGTGGTGCTGATAACACCTAGCTGCTGCTGCTGGAGATCTTGTAGTGGGGAGGGGCAGCTGGAAGACAGGGATTTAAGTGATCCGTAGTGCAATGGGAACATTTCTGGCAAAAACAAAAACAAAAACACAAAAAACAAAAAAAAAACCTTTGCAGTCAAACATCATCCATTCCCTACTCATGCCCTACCCAGCTTCCATTCCAGCCCTGGGAGATGAAATGTCACTGGGTAGAACTAGCCATGATCATCACGTTCTCCTTGGCCAGTCACTGGTCTAGTGGTGGCCATGGGACTCAATTTTGGCCATTCATATTTATTTATTTACTTTTAATTTTTTTTTTTTTTGAGGCAGAGTCTCACTCCATTGCCCAGGCTGGAGGGCAGTGGTGCAATCTTGGCTCACTGCAACCTCTACCTCCCAGGTTCAAGTAATTCTCCTGCTTCAGCCTCTCAGGTAGCTAGGATTACAGGCATGCACCATCACACCTGGCAAATTTTTGTATTTTTAGTGGAGACGGGGTTTCACGATATTGGCCAGGCTGATCTGGAACTCCTGGCCTCAAGCAATCCACCCACCTCAGCCTCCCAAAGTGCTGAGATTACAGGCATGAGTCACTGTGCCTAGCCTATCTCCTCCTACATTTTAAGTGTATATGTGTGTTTTGAAGATAAACGAGTTCATTTTGTTTTATAATCTGCTTTTTTTCTCCTAACAATTTGCTGTGAATGACTTCCCATGTAAGCTAATATTTACAACATGATTATCAATAAAACAATGCATTAAAAACTAAGCCAAAGGAAAAAAAATCCAGCAAATTCCTTTAAAAGGGCAATAATAGGTTAGGATTTGGCAGAATTTCAAGAATCATAGAGATGGCAGGTAGCTTTTGGGGACAATTTTTATTGAAATGAAGCATTTTTTACTTCCTCTGGGATTCATATTTGTTGAGCTGTCCTGGAATCTCAAGACATCCCTGGAATTTTTTAAAGGGGGAATTATTTATTATTAATAAATAATTGCTTCATTAATATTTATTGATATCCTATTGTTTCTTCCTTCCTGCCAAAGGAAACGGTATTAGATCTTAAAAGTTAAATGTACCTACACATACGGCCATGCATACAAACATGCTCTCTATCAGCGCTGTTGCTGGGTGAGAACACCAAGGGTGGCAAACCAAGGAGCAGGCTCCACGCTGCTGTGGGTGGGGAAGGCGCCTGCATAGAAGGAAGGCACCAGCCTTTGACAATCTTGCCTTCTGGCCACCCAGTCTGATGACTGACATTTTGAATGAGTATTGAACAGACCAATCTTTGCGTTCATACTCTTTTCTCTACCGTTGCTTCATCAAAGTCTAAACAACAACTGGTAGCCAAAGCAGTATTTACCTCAAGAATGCATAGGGAGGGGATATAGCCCTCCTCCTTACATGTGTATAGCCCTCTCCTCATTACATGTGTGTTTACTTTCCTGGATGGGCACCATTATGAAGCCCCTGTTGGCAAGCAGCAAAACCCAAGTCACCCATCATAGGCTCAGCAGGTCCCTGAAGACTTGAGAAGGACCTCGGTGGGTGTCTCGTCACACCCTCATCATCGTATAAAACAGAAATGTAAGTACGGTTCCCACCAGATGAGTTTACAGTCCAAACACATGACCACACATGAGAAAGGGAAGATTAGGAATTACACCCAAGGAGAGAGTTGGGTTTTATTTTCTGGAATTAAAAAACAAGTCATTGGGATTCCCAAATCATTCTTCAAGAATGGTTACCAGATAAAACTCTAAGTTTTGAAGTATGAAAATGAGGTCTAGCTGTCAAACCAAGGGTGGGAGGAAGAGAGAGACAGAGAGACACAGAGAGAGATTTATTATGGGCAAGGGAGAACTGGTTTCCGTTTGTAGCCCTGACCACTCAGAAAGAAGCTTGGCAGGACGCTAACTTTTGGAGGCAGCATCTATTCCTGTGCACTTGGGAATACCATGATAATTCATTTAGGGGTTAACTGAAAACCTATGAGTTTCAAGTGGAGCCCAGAGCAAGAACACAGCCTACAGCAAAACTAGACGGCGATGGAAGCAAGTGTTACCACTCAGGTTATAGAACCCTGATCTGAGAGTTTTAGAGAGAGTGTGGCAGACAAGGATGCTGTGTGGGTATCTGGAAAGTGCAGACAGGAGAGTTGCGACAGAGCCCCAAGACAGGAGGACCAGCATGTCTAGCAGATCACTACTTCTGATGTTTTACTGGGCCCTGGCAGAGACTAAGCACCTGGCCATGGTGCATTAAGTGACTCTGTGGGCAAAGATGACCTTCATGAGCTGGGTATTAAGTTCAGGTGAGTGTAGAACAGTTAATCAAACATTTGGGAAATGGTACATTGGGTTGGGGACTGCCCCATGGTAGGCAGACAGACCAATGTCTAAGCAACTCAGAGAGCTTCAGTAAATTCATGAATAGGTAAATTCATGAATAGGTGACCCAGAATCCGATGTCATCCAGCTCTGTTGCACCAATACCTCTCCCCTCACACACATCTATGGCCTCAGGGTAGGGACGGGGAGCTCTTTATAGTCAACTGACAAAGAAAACCTCCCCGGGCTAGTTCACAGCTGTGTACTCTGTTGGTGCTGGCTGAAAATGGGCTGCTACTCACTACTGCCCCATTCAGCAGTGGCCTGGAAGGACAGTGGTCAAGGGAAGTCCTTCTGGTGGGTACAGCTGGGAGCACTAAGCCTGGCTATCATCTCACTGTGGAGGGCGTGTCTGGAGATGTGGATGGCCATGGATTCTGGAGCAGTGGCTTCTGGCTTGCCTGGCTGACAGGGGCCTTGAGTGTGGGGATCCCAGATGTAGCAAATAAAATTATAGGACACCCAGTTAAATTTTTCAATAAACAAATGTTTTTTTTTAGTATAAATATGTCCCAAATAGTGGTATGAGACACATTTATACTTAAAGAAAACATCATTGCTTATCTGAAATTCATATTTTACTAGTGTCCCAGATTTTATCTGGCAAACCTACTTGAGGGAGCGACTGGCCGTCCAGTATTTCTCCTGCCAAACTTCTTTATGAACCCACCTGAGGGAGTGACCCTGGAAGGCCACAGACAAGGAACTCTGGGGAAGAGGCATGGAGCTGGATCTATGGAGTGGGCACACACGTGTGGATCTTCGTGTCTGACATAATGCCCCACAGAATGTCCTCTGCAGGGAGGCACGGAGTAGCAGGCAGACAGGACGGCTTGTCCTGTGGATGCAGCCAGGCTCTCACCTCCACCTCCTCAGGGATGACAGTGGCCCGTGATGAGAATGACCATCCTGATAGGTAGGGATGCTATGCTTGGGCTCATCCATCTCACCAATGCCAGTTCAGCTGCAGCCACTGATTAATGCATATATGCCCAGTGGAAATCTATGGAATAGGAGAAATTTATGCTATGTGGTGTGTGTGTGTGTGTGTGTTTGTTTGTTTTGAGACAGAGCCTCACTCTCCGTCACCCAGGCTGGAGTGCCGTGGTGTGATCTCGGCTCACTGCAACCTCTGCCTCCTGGGTTCAAGCGATTCTCCTACCTCAGCCTCTTGAGTAGCTGGGACTACAGGTGCCCGCCACCACGCCCAGCTAATTTTTGTATTTTTAGTAGAGACGGGGCTTCCCCCTGTTGGCCAGGATGGTCTCGAACTCCTGACCTCAGGTGATCTGCCCCTCTTGGCCTCCCAAAGTGCTGGGATTTCAAGCATGAGCCACAGCACCCAATTGCTATGTGTTTTTTCAACCACAATAAAAAAAAAGTGATACAGCTTCTTCCATCGGGCTTTCTTGGAACCCAGCAGCCATCCTGTGAGGAGGCCCAGACTAACTGTCACAGGAAACCACGCGGAGAGGCCCCAGTTGTGGGTTCCAGCCAACCACCCAGCTGAGGTCCCAGGCACCACATGTGTGAGTCCAGGCCACAGCAAGTCACCCCTGGCTGCTGAGGCTCCCCAGCCATGGTGGGTCTGACAGACCAATCCCTTGTGCCTGTCTCCCTGCCAGACCCACAGAACCCATGAACATCATAAAAGGGTCATTTGACACAGTTCAGTTTTGTGGTGGTTTGTTGCCAGCAATAATGGCTGGAGCAGGTGTCTTAGAAATCATTCCTTCCCATGGTGAGTTTTCCCTAATTCTGTACAGGGTTTCCCAAAAGGGAATCTTAAGGGCAGCAGGAACAGGTAACAGAAGACCCGCCTCATTCCCTCCTGTTCTTCACAGTCACACAGAGGTCGGCTTCTGAGTACAGGTCCTGAGGCACGTTCCTCTGCGTTGCTCCCCCACAGTGGAAGAGGCCATCTGGGGCTGAGGGTGTCCCTGGGGTGGTTGCTGATAGCCTTGTGCTTCCTTTTAACAACACTGACTTCGCCTCAGGTCATTTAGATTTGCCTTGGTGGGAAGGACAGCGCCAGCACCCCTCTGCAGTTATTGTGGTCCTGAGTGGTTACAGCTGGGCTCAGTATTTCTTCTCAGTCCACTTTCCAAGGGGTGAGGAGGCTCTGACAGCGTTCCTTATTTGGAGGGAGGTGGTGCAGGAGGAAGGGAGAGAGGCCAGGAAGCTGCTGAGGGACAACACAACAAACATCCAGATGCCAGAAAGCACAGGTGCCAAAGCCAGGTGTCACTCACTCGCTCATTCTTCAGCAGATGCTTCCCGTGCTCCTGTGGGCCCTGCCAGGCTGAGAAAGGCAAGCAGCTCAGCACTCAAGACAGACACATTAGCCGATAAGAACCAGAGAGTGGCCAGGTGTCTATGAGGGACACTTCATTACTTTATCTTTTTTTTTCTGTACACTTTTTTTTTTTTAGGAGTTGGAGTCTCACTCTGTGACCCAGGCTGGAGAGCAGTGGTGCAATCATAGTTCACGGCAGCCTCGCACTCCTGAGCTCCAGTTACCCTCCCACCCTAGCCTCACAATTGGTTTGGATTACAGGCACCTGTCACCACAACTGGCTCTATAGCCTTTTAAAATTGGTTATTTTCAATAAGTATTTCTTTTTTCTTTTCTTTTCTTTTTTTTTTTTTGAGACGGAGTCTTACTCTGTCACCCAGGCTGGAGTGCAGTGGCTCGATCTCAGCTCACTGCAAGCTCCACCTCCCGGGTTCACGCCATTCTCCTGCCTCAGCCTCCTGAGTAGCTGGGACTACAGGCACCCGCCACCACATCTGGCTAATTTTTATTTTTATTTTTTGTATTTTTTAGTAGAGATGGGGTTTCACCGGGTTGGCCAGGATGGTCTTGATGTCCTGACCTCATGATCCGCCCTCCTCGGCCTCCCGAAGTGCTGCGATTACAGGCGTGAGTCACCGTGCCCGGCCTATTTTCAGTAAGTATTTCTAAAAATTTTTCTGAAGTCTGATTTTCTGATGCGTTTCTAATTGATTCTTTTGAATTTTCTAGATCAGTCAATCACATCACCAACAACTGATGGGCTTGTCTCTTGCATTTTAATCTTAATAACACTTACTTCTTTTCTTTGTTCTATTTGATTGGTAGAACTTCCTGAATAAAAATGAGTGATAGTTTCATAGCTCTTGTCTTGTTCTGGACTCAGTGGGAATATGGTGAATGCTTTACTATTACATTTTATATTTGCTATTGGTTTTTGATAAAAAGTAGACGTTAAGGAAATTTCCATCTATTTTTAGTGATTAACTTGTTCATGATTTTCCTAATGAACTTAATTCACTGGTCAAAGTTTAATTTTTGTTCAATAGAACAGTCTTTTATAAATGACCAAAACTTCATCTGGATAAGGAATGGTTTGCCTGTGAACAAAATTATCCATGAGATTGGACCATGTCTGGTGAGTTTCAGGATCAGGTAGAGCCTCCTTAGGGAAACCCTGCTAGAGGCATTACCTCTGCTTGCTCCATGTAAAATCCTATCACACAACCCTTTGAATGTCAGTCTCTTCGTTAGTCAAAGGAAGAAGCTGGGTTAGGTTTCTGGCTAAAAGACCCCATGGCTGTGTTTCTCCAAGGCTTTAAAAAGAACAGTAAATAAGAGAATAATAAATGTTCAAATTCAAAAATAGTTATTCGGTGGCAGAATTACAAGTGCTGTTTATTTATTTATTTATTTTTAGGCAAGTCGAGTGAAGCAGTGGAAGCGGAGAAGGAACAAAGAGATCTGTAACTGCTTATGATCAATTAGTTGTAAATGCTACTGCACTCGGACCAGACTGTCTTTATTTATTTAAGACAGGACCTAATTCTGTCACCCAGGCTGGAGTACAGCGGCATGATCATGACTCACCGCAGCCTCCAATTCCTGGGCTCAAGTGATCCTCTGCCTCAGCCTCCCAAGTAGCTAGGACTACAGGCATGCGCCACTATGCCTGGCTAAGTTTTAATTTTTTAAAAATTTTGTAGAGACAGGATCTTGCTATGTTGCTCTGGCTGGTTTTGAACTGGTCTCAAATGATCTTCCTGCCCTGGCCTCCCAAAGTTCTGAGAGGACAGGCATGAGCCATCATGTCTAAACTGTCTTTATTTTTAAAAGCTCTTTAGGGAGGCTGAGGCAGGAGGATCACTTGAGCCTAGAAGTTGGAGGCTGCAGTGAGCTGTGATCACACCACTGTACTTCAGCCTGGGCGACAGGGCGAGGCTGTCTCTAAAAAAAAAAAATAAAAAAATTTTTAAAGGTTTTTTATAAAAGCTCTTTAATGTTGTTATTGTGGCCTTTTTCATAAAGGAGTGTGTGTGTGTGTGTGTGTGTGTGTTTGTGTATGTGTGTGCTTGCGCATGCGGCATCTTTTAACCGTGAAGAGTGCAATATGTCATTCTGTGTTCTGGCTGTACAAAAATTGAGAAAACTGGATTTCACAGTCTGAGTCTGGAGGATTACCAAGGGGTGAATATCCATGGCTGACCTTTTGTGGCCCAGCTGTGGGTTCTGCTTTTCCACGCTGTTTCTGAGGCTTAAGCAAACTGCCCTTTGACAGGGAGACAGAAGCTGTGCACATTCGACTGCAACAGAACGCGACTCAACTGAAAAGTCTACTCCCTTCCATTTACCAAAGTCCTTCCCTCTGGTTCAGCAACAAGCAGACAGGAAATGGCACAGGCCCTGCCTCCCTGCACAGACTTCTCATAAGCTGTGATGTACGGGACCAAGTACAGGGCAACAAAAAGGTCACTCTGAAAACCGGGTCCAGGAGTATTTTTCCTAATCCTCTAGGTCCCTCTCATTGTGAGGTCTGACCAAATGCCCACAGATCCTGAAGCCAGACAAACTGGGTTCAAGTCTCAGCTGCATCACTTACTAGCTGTGTGACCTGGGGACATATATAACCTCCATTTCCTTGTGAGTAAACTTGGGATGATAATAACCACATTTACCCCAGAGGCCTACCACCATGAAGATTAACTGAATTAATCCATGAAAGGTGTTTAGCACTGTGCCTGGCAAACAGTAAATGCTCAATAAGTGTTAGCAATGGTGATGATGATCATGGTAATGATGGTGATGATGGTGATGGTGATGACGGTAATGGTGATGGTGATGGTGATAGTGATGATGGTGATGGTGGTGATGTGGTGATGGTGGTGATGGGGATGGTGATAGTGATGATGTTGATGGTGGTGATGGTAGTGATGGTGATGCTGGTGATGGTGATGATGGTAATGATGGTGATGGTGATGATGGTGGTGATGGTGATGGTGATGATGGTGATGGTGATGATGCGGTGATGATGGTGATGGTGGTGATGGTGGTGATGGTGATGGTGATGGTGGTGATGGTGATGATGGTGATGGTGATGATGGTGATGGTGATGGTGATGGTGATGGTGATGGTGGTGATGGTGATGATGGTGATGGTGATGATGGTGATGGTGATGCTGGTGATGATGGTGATGTTGATCGTGGTGATGGTGATGATGGTGGTGATGGTGGTGATGGTGATGATGGTGATGGTGATGGTGATGCTGGTGATGCTGGTGATGGTGATGCTGGTGATGGTGATGATGGTGGTGATGGTGATGCTGGTGATGGTGATGATGGTGATGGTGATGATGGTGGTGATGGTGATGATGGTGATGGTGATGATGGTGATGATGGTTGTGATGGTGGTGCTGGTGATGATGGTGGTGGTGATGGTGGTGATGGTGGTGATGGTGATGATGGTGATGCTGGTGATGGTGATGGTGATGATGGTGATGATGGTGGTGATGGTGATGGTGATGGTGATGCTGGTGATGGTGATGGTGGTGCTGGTGATGATGATGGTGGTGATGATGGTGATGGTGGTGATGGTGGTGATGGTGATGATGGTGATGGTGATGATGGTGATGGTGGTGATGGTGGTGATGGTGATGATGGTGATGGTGATGATGGTGATGATGGTGATGGTGATGCTGGTGGTGATGGTGATGGTGGTGATGGTGATGGTGGTGATGGTGATGATGGTGATGGTGACAATGGTGATAGTGGAGATGGTGATGGTCATGATGGTGATGGTGATGGTGATGTTGGTGATGGTGGTGATAGTGATGATAGTGGTGATGGTGATGATCATGATGGTGATGGTGGTGGCAGCAATGATGATAGTCACACAACAGCCAACAGTACTGAGTGATGCCTTCTGCCTGGCACATTCCCACAGCCAGACATGAATTCACTGTTCAGTCCTCATTGTTCATTTCCAGCCTCAATGATAACTCCATAATTTATAGAAGAGGGAAGAAAGGCACAGCATGATTGAACCATGCACACAGCTATGTAAATGGTGGTGCTGCCAGGGATAAAAGGCTGCCAAAGCCGGGCTGTGAATCCTGACACCACTTCTCCTCCTACTGAGAGACAGCCCCATGGAGAGGGCATAGGTGTGACTGCTGGAGAATCCCAGGCCTCCAGAGGGTGATGAAGGGTGAAGGAAGAAAGTCTGGGCAAAATGGCAGGTCAGCAAAACTCCCCTTCGTGGAGCAGAGTGCTCCCACACCTTAGACACCCTTACTTCATTCTTTCTTTTTAATTTTAAAATATTTTTATTATAAAAGTAATACAAATGAAAACAAACACTGAGAAAAGACAAAGTCATCCATTTACTGCCTACCATCCCACTATAACCACAGTTAGTAATTTGATTTAGTTTGTCATCTTATTATCAAATGTTTGATGTGTTATTTCAGCCATGATTACACCCACTCATACACTTTTGCATCTTGCAATTTTTATTTAATGTATACGTTCATGTTTTTAATAATACTCATTACTAATTTTATTATTATTATTTTTTTTCTGAGACAGAGTCTTGTTCTGTCACCAGGCTGGAGTGCAGTGACGTGATCTCTGCTCACCGCAACCTCCGCCTCCTGGGTTCAAGTGATTCTCCTGCCTCAGCCTCCCGAGTAGCTGGGACTGCAGGTGCCCGCCACCACGCTCGGCTAAGTTTTGTATTTTTAGTAGAGACGGGGTTTCTCCATGTTGGCCAGATGGTCTCAATCTCTTGACCTCATGATCTGCCCACCTCGGCATCCCAAAATGCTGGGATTACAGGCGTGAGCCACCATGCCCGGCCCTAATTTTTAATAAGTACATTATGTATCATTTGTATATATCTGTTTATCAACTATTTCCTAGACCCAGGGACGGCAAACTATGGCACCACATTTGTAAATGAAGTTTTACTGGAACAAAGTCATGCCGTGTTGTTTATGTATTGGGTATGGCTACTTTTATGCTTCACACAGCAGTGTTGACAAGTTATGACAGTGACAGTAGGTTTCAAAACCTAAAATAGCTGGGCGAGGTGGCTCATGCCTGTAATCCCAGCACTTTGGGAGGCCGAGGCAGGTGGATCCCAAGGTCAGAAGTTTGAGACCAGCCTGGCCAATATGGTGAAACCCTGTCTCTACAAATACAAATTAGCCTGGTGTGGTGGCAGGCACCTGTAGTCCCAGCTACTAGGGAGGCTGAGGCAGGAGAATCGCTTGAACCCAGGAGGTGGAGGTGGCAGTGAGCCGAGATTGCGCCATTGCACTCCAGCCTGGGCAACAGAGCGAGACTCTGTATCCAAAAAGAAAAAAGAAAACACCTAAAATGTTTACTTTCTGGCCCTTTATAGAAAAAGTTTGCCAATCTTTACCCCAAACTTTTAAGTGGTTTATAATTTGGGCTACTAAAAGTAATGTCACTCACAACATCTTTGTGCATATAATTTTTCATACTTTGTACAATTTGAGAGACATTAACAAAAGTGGAATAACTGGGTCTAATTAATGAAGACATTTTTAAAACTGATACTATCCCATGCTATCTCTCTTGTAATATTCAAGCTATGATATAATAAGGATGGTGGTGATAAGAATGAAAAGGAAGGTCCAGAACTCTTGTGGACAGCATGTCTCCTGTCCCTGCTACTCAAGACATGTAAGTTTACACTCTGGATGAACAATTTTGAATTTTGATTTAAAGTTAACCAAAAAAGAGAAATAACAGTCATTGCAACAGGAAGACCAATTGAAAGAAATCTTTTACTTTTTACTGGAGAGGAAAAAGCAGACAGAAGTAGATGACAAGGTATGTATAAAATGCCATTCCAAGATAGCTGCAGGGCCAAAAGGCACCGAGAGAGTTGAATAAGAGAAAGAGATCGTAGTTTCAACAATGAGCTAGCAGTGGGAGCAATAAACAGAAGCAACTCTGAGTGTGGGATGACAAAAGCAGCACACAGGTTCCACCCGTCTGAACACATGCTAGGCGTAAACCTGTATACAACTGTAAGTAAACTGTCTCTAGATAAGAAAGTTTTAAAGAAACCACCCTATATTTTTTAAGAAAAAAAAAAATTCTACCTGGGGAGGTTTTTTTTTTTTTTTTCTTTTTTTTTCTGGCGTCTCACTCTGTCATCCAGGCTGGAGTGCAGTGGTGTGATCTTGGCTCACTGCAACCTCCGCCTCTCGGGTTCAAGCGATTCTCCTGCCTCAGCCTCCTGAGTAGCTGGGATTACAGGTGTGCACCACCACACCCAGCTAATTTTTTGATATTTTTAATAGAGATGGGGTTTTACCATGTTGGTCAGGCTGGTCTTGAACTCCTGACCTTGTGATCCGTCTGCCTCGGCCTCCCAAAGTGCTTGGATTACAGGCGTGAGCCACCGCGCCCAGCCCCTGGGGAAGTTTTATTCTTCAGAATGAAAACCTTATGGAATAGGGAAGTCAGCCCTCACTAAGTCAACCCTGACTATCTCTGAGATAAAAGATGAAGCACTCTGATGAGTCTCAAATCCAATCTTGTATGAATAAAACAAGCATCAGGAAACATAGATGTCATCTTCTAAGAGAAATATTCTGAGGGTCTGGCAGCATAAGTCCATCAGTAAGTTTATAAAAGATTATTGTAGAATCAGACTCCGCTATGGCCAAAGTAAAAGACATCTTTTACAAATCTGGATCACCTTGCAATTTTCAAGATACCTTCAAGATCTCCCTTATCCTGTTATGGCTGAGGGAAGCAGTGATGGGGGTGGGCACCACAGTCTGTAACCCTTCCTCTTCTATCTCATACCAACAAGGCAGATGAGCTGGAGTTCTGGTAATCTGACACAGTTTACTTCATGTCAGTTTTGCTTTCTATGAGGTCCAGGTAAACCAAGAATGCTATATAAACATATGTGGCATCTTCTATGTCTAATTCCATCATTTCTTTTTTTTTTTTTTTTTGGAGAGACAGTCTTGCTCTTGTCCCCTAGGCTGGAGTGCAGTGGTGTGATCTTGGCTCACTGCAACATCTGCGTCCTGGGTTCAAGCGATTCTCCTGCCTCAGCTGCCTGAGTAGCTGGGATTACAGGCACCTGCCACAGCCCGGCTAATTTTTGTATTTTTAGTAGGGACGAGGTTTTACCATGTTGGTCAGGTTGGTTTCGAACTACTGACCTCGTGATCCACCTGCCTCGGCCTCCCAAAGTGCTAGGATTATAGGCATGAACCACCCCGCTTGGCCTAATTCCATCATTTCTAAATATTTAGGGTGGGTGCCCACCCAGGCGTCCTCGGGGGCCCACAAGGGAGCTCTGCCGCCGTCGCCAAAGTGGCGAACGCCGCCTGGACCCAGGCTGCTGCAGCCAGGGGTCAGCTTGAAATCGCCACGCTTCTCTGTGCCAGCCGGTACGGCGCTCCTCCACGCCAGCCGGTACGGCGCTCCTCCATGACAGCCTGGGCGGCGCTCCTCCATACCAGCCGGTGCGGCGCTCCCGTGGTGCACACTTCATTGTAAGACTATTCTTGCTGGTGCTGATTAAGAAATCCTGTTCTCTTCTCTGTTTCTCTCCACACTGTCTCTCCCACGTGAGCCTCAGGAATGGAGGTGCTGGCGGGGAAGGCCCAAGGTGATGACAGGAGGGGGAGAGTCTATAATCCTTCTGCAGCGGCCCCCTGGGACATGAGAACAACTCTGCCCTGCCGGGGTGAGCGGCCTGTCTAAGCACTGAGATCACAGAACTAAGACAACGGACGTCCGTCTCTGTGCAAGAAGACTTCCTCAGTATCTAAATCCAATTTTTTTTTCTTTTTTTTCTGATAAAGTAAGCTTAAAAAAACAAGCCTCAACGTAAATACATTTTAATGAGCTACTCGGTGGACTTGGCTTGGCAGGGTTTTTACATTTGTTGTTCAAAGCTTTCTTTGAACACAGCAGTCAAGGTACCCTTGAAGATGGAATCCTCAGGGTTTTACTAGCCAGACTGACATCCTCAGAACTGGTTTCCTGGCTTCTCTCATAAGGGATATATGGATGAGAATGAGATAGAGAACCTTCTTTTAAAAAATGTCAAGAGTAGCTGGGTGCAGTGGCTCACACCTGTAATCCCAGCACTTTGGGAGGCCGAGCTGGGCAGATAACCTGAGGTCGGGAGTTTGAAACCAACCTGACCAACATAGAGAAACCCCATCTCTATTAAAAATACAAAATTAGCTGGGCATGGTGGTGCATGCCTGTAATCCCAGCTACTTGGGAGGCTAAGGCAGGAGAATCACTTGAACCTGGGAGGCAGAGATTGTGGTGAGCTGAGATTGTGTCATTGCACTCCAGCCTGGGCAACAAGAGTGAAACTCCATCACACACACACAAAAAAGTCAAAGAGTATCTTAAACTAAAATGAAAGCACAGTACCAGTGCCACCTCTGCATGGCCTCCTCTGGCCCATTGATGGCTCTCGTCTTGCAGGACGGACCTCGCAGAGCACTTGGTGCTGTGTCCAGCCTGGACCCTGACCAGCTGTGGCCATGCAGTGTGTGACCAAGTGGAGGCAGCACCAGGGCCTCCACTGTGGAATGGCTGCTCAAAGGGAAGGCCCAGAGCCAACAGCAACAGGTGGCAGCCGTGGAAGGGCAGGTGCAAAATGCCAGAGGTGACAGAGGAGACTGCTGACCGAGGTGCAACTCCATGCCCTTCTCCAAGGAGAATAGCTCCAGTGTCCACAACTGTGTGTCTCCTGCAGCTCCGACTGTATTTATAACCTTCTGCTCCTACCACCTGCCACCTCACACATTAGTGGCACTTATTTGAATACTGCAAATTACTATATTAATCTGTAAGCTTCTTGGGTATCAAAATCTCTCACATAACACCTGCTCCAAGTACTTAGGGATCCTGGGACTCCAGGTACCACTCCACACACCTGCCCCAGGTACCACTCCACACACCTGCCCCAGGTACTTAGAGATTCCAGGGACTCCCGGTACCACACCACACACCTGCTCCAGGTACTTAGAGATTCCAGGGACTCCCGGTACCACACCACACCCTGCCCCAGGTACCACTCCACACACCTGCCCCAGGTACTTAGAGATTCCAGGGACTCCCGGTACCACACCACACACCTGCTCCAGGTACTTAGAGATTCCAGGGACTCCCGGTACCACACCACACACCTGCTCCAGGTACTTAGGGATTCCAGGGACCCCAGGTAACATGCCACACACCTGCTTCAGGTACTCAGAGATTCCAGGGACTCCAGGTACCACGCCACACACCTGCTCCAGGTACTTAGAGATTCCAGGGACTCCAGGTACCATGCCACACACCTGCTCCAGGTACCACTCCACACACCTGTTCCAGGTACTTAGGAATTCCAGGGAGTCTGGGTAGTGCTCCACATACCTACTCCAGGTACTTAGGGATTCGGGGACTCCAGGTACCTCTCCATGCACCTGCTCCAGGTACTTAGAGATTCCAGGGACTCTGGGTACCACTCCACACACCTGCTCCAGGTACTCAGGGGCCCCAGGGACTCCAGGTACTGCTTCAGGTTCTTAGATAATGTTAAATGCCCTAATTTCTTAACAGTTCACTTTCTCCTTTGCTCCCCAAGCCAAACTCTCAATCAACATATATCCATCTCTACTAGGCACAAGACACTGTTCTGGACACAGGAGATGCAGGTGTGAACAAGACAGACAAGGTCTCTGCCCTCATGGAGCTGGTGCTCCTATGGAGAAGAGAGATAAAAACAAGCCAACCAATGCATCAGATTATCTCATGGGACTAAGAACTCAGAAAGACACAGGGCAGAGCACCACGGCAAGTACTGATTGGACACCTTTTCCTCGACAAGGTGACATTTGAGCCACAGAGCGAATGTTGAGAAGCCAAATTCAAGGAAAGAGGAAGAAGGAGGTGAGGTACCCATGGGGAGTGGCCCGCGGAGTGAGGGGAGAGGCCCTGGAGCTCACGCTCAGAGGTCATTGTCAATGGCACGCAGCTGCAAGGTGCAGGGCGTTGAAGGCACAATATTACTGTAGCTGTTGGATTGCTTTGCTCTACATTAGGGACCTCCACAAACGTTACCTCATTTGAAATTCATTTTGCTTCTCACAATAGCCCTGGGAGGTTGAACAAATGAGATTCAGGAATTGACGCAGTCCACATTATCAGTAAATAAAATGAACCCTTATAGCCCTCTCGAGCTGTAGTTTTTAAATGAGGACACTTCTTTCAAAAGATTTGCTTCACTCTAAAAAATCCTGTGAAATTAGTGTTTATCTGTAATTAGGGCAGTTGCAACTGAACAACACAGCATCAGCTGTTGTCTGTTTCCCAGCTCAACAAAAGACTCTTCGGATTTGAATAAGGCTCACTTGCCTTGGTCCAAACAGCAAGATTTATGTTAAATTGGATTTCGGAGGCTGCATTCGTGTGTGACACTCGACAGGGAAAAGCCGCCAACGCAAACAGCCCTCCCGGCTCCATCCAGCCTGACCCAGTTAGGCAACACAGGGGCAACCACAAACCTGAACACTGGCAACAAGGCGGGAGCGGCACCCAGTGGTCCGTAAGTAAGGGCACCAAGTCCCTGGAACCCAGGAAGGCTGCACCTACAAAGGAAAAGCTCAAATGACAAACACTAGGATAGACATCCCATCACAGCAGGCTGAGCCCACCTTTGTTCTGAAGGCCTACTTCTAGGCTTGTACAAGAAACGATGAGATGACTTTTCTCTCCCAATGTAGTTGCTTTCCTGAGCTGTGGCGTGCATTCTCCAGACCCAATCAAACAGCACTGATTTTTTTTCTTTTTTCTTTTCTTTTCTTTTTTTTTCTTTTCTATTTTTTTTTTTTTTTTTTGAGACAGAGTCCTACTCTGTTAACCAGGCTGGAGTACAGTGGCTCAAATTCGGTTCACTGCAACCTCTGCCTCCCGGGTTCAAGTGATCTTCTGCCTCAGCCTCCTAAGTAGCTAGGGACTATAGGCATGTGCTACCACACTTGGCTAATTTTTGTTTGTTTGTTTTTTTGGTGGAGACAGGGTTTCACCATGTTGGCCAGGCTGGTCTCGAACTCCTGACCTCAAGTGATCCACCAACCTCAGCCTTCCAGAGTGCTGAGATTATAGGAGTGAGCCACTGTGCCCAGCCAGCACTGATTATTCTTAAAGTCCAGTGAAACGACCATGATTTGTGTGCAAGTCTGTGCATGCAGGCAGGGTGTGGCGGTGGGATTGAGAGTCTAAGAGGTCAAACTTTCCAGGGGCCAGCTGGGCCTCGCTAGGAAGGACTGTGTTAAATACGTAGTAGCAACCACATTCTGAGTGCCTTCCATGTGCCAGACTCTGAACAAGCTTCTCTTACATTAGGTATTTAATTTAATTTTTAAAGTTCTATATTCAATAGCAAATAGCAGCAAAGGAGAAGGAGAAGGCTTCCAAGAAGGCTTGCTTTTGGTGGGACTTCTAAAAGAGGAAGATAAAGACAACACTTAAACAAAAACATAACTTCAGATGGTGAAATTAGAAGCCCTGGGATGATTCTCAGATACACCCTTGCGGCAGAGGCTGCCTGGTTGTCCTCCAATATCGAGGCTCTTCTAGAGCAGCAGAACCCAAAGTTTTACCTGTGTGCATGGTCACTTAGGACGAGACTTCCTTCTCCCAGCCTCTCTTTGTGCTAGGTGAAGCAATTGACTAAATGGCAGCCAGTGAGATGTAAGATGAAGCCATATATACAATTTTAGGAAGTGTCCCCTACAGGGACAGGGTGGGACCTTCCTCCTTTTACTTGTTTTGTTTGTTTGTTTGTTTTTGTTTTTGTTTTGAGACAGAGTCTCACTCTGTCGACCAGTCTGGAGCTCAGTGGTACGATCTCTGCTCACTGCAACCTGTGTCTCCTGGGTTCCAGCGATTCTCCTGCCTCAGCCTCCTGAGTAGCTGGGATTACAGGTGCATGCCACTACGCCCAGCTAGTTTTGTATTTTTTGTAGAGATAGGATCTCACCATGTCGGCCAGGCTGGTCTCAAACTCCTGACCTCCTGCCTCATCCTCCCAAAGTGTTGGGATTACAGGCATGAGTTGCTGCACCCAGCCCTTTCCCTCCTTTTTACTGCCTAGAATGTGGACACAATGGCTGGAGCTTCAGCAGTTATCTTGGACCATGAAGGAAAAATAAACAATTTTTTTTAAAGTTGTTTTGTTTTTGTTTAGTTCATGGTGCTCTGGAGTTTGATTTCTGTTATTCACAGCTGCACCTAATTTTGTTAAGTCTTTCCTATTAATTGTGTAACTTGGGGTAAAACTAGCTCAGACCTTCTGTTTCCTCAGCTGTGAGATGGGATTGCCTCTTCATATTGCATTATGCTGGTGGCTTTCAAACTTGAGCATGCGTCAGAATCCCCTTGGCATATTAAAACAGAGTGCTGGCCCCCACCTGCAGAATTTCCGATTAAGTAGCAACCTGAAAACCGGTAAGTCTAACAAGTTCCTAGATGCTGCTGCAGCTGCTGCAGGTCAGAACCACACTGAGGCCTGCAGCCCCTGCAGGGAATGACCTAGGAAGGACTAAATTGCCATACTCAGCCAGCGTGTTTGGCTTCTCTCCCATTTAACAAGATTTATGCATCCTGTCAAACATGCTGCCAGTCACCTCTGGCCTCTTCTATGCCTGCTCCTTGGCCTCAGGGACCCCGATCCCCACTTTCTGGAGCAGTGAATCTGATGCAAATGCTGTTTACAGAGGGACCCGGCGGTGGCCCATCCCCAGGAGGGACTCCCATGTGACAAGCCCGGCCTCTGACCCACTCCTCCCCTGCAAGGAAATGATCCCCACTCCAGTGCGTCATGGAGATCCCCACTCCAGCCCATCACATGGGTCATTCCGCGGAAGAACTACCTTCTGGACCCTTCCTTCTGCCACCATATGCCGTTCTGCTATTTGCAGAGGTGAGTGGGTAGGGACAGCTCCTCACCAGAGGCTGCCAGACGGTCAGTCAGAAGCATCGTTTTCATACTTAGGATTCCCGTGGGAGACAGAGGGTGAATCTCAAGGCTGGGATCCCTGTCTCTACTGGCCGCTTCAGCAATGCCCAGACCACCGCTCTGCCCAGTCAAGGAGCCTGCCCTCTCCTCCAAAAGGAAGCTCCTCTGCCCTCAGGGAGGAGCCTCCCTTGGGAAGGGCTGATGCCAGGCACCGTGGCAGCCCAGAAGGCTTCCCCCTCCCTCATGGCCCTCTTGAAAGGGACTGATCCTCCTCTCAGGGCTCCTGCACACTGGCGACATCCCAAGCCCTGCCCAGGACTGCACCATCAGTGCAGCTCTCAGTCCCCCGCCCCAGCCATTTCCATCAAGGGGGTGGGTATTACCTGTTAAACCACTGCACGGCATGATGCAGGTCTAAGGGGCGGAGATGCACTTGTGTGCTTTAACTAGTGGTTAAGAGGGCAGCTCTGATCAAATCCCGGCTCTGCTACTCTTTAGTGACATGGCCTTATAACTAAGGCCTGGCCTGTGGCTGAACCTCTCTCTGAACCTCAGTTTCCTCCTCTGTAAAGTGGGAACAATAGTATTGCTTATAAATGGCATCAACCAAGGTGCTTGGTTGTAAGCAACAGAGACCAACTCTGCTCAATTTAGCAAAAAAAAAAAAGCATTTCTTAAGAGAGTATTGGGTACACACTGGTGCCAAAAGACAGGCACAAGAAGAGAATATTCCTAGCAGCACCATTTGAACATCAAATGCCCATTCACAATAGAACAGGTAAGCCAGCTATGGCCCTTCACACCAGACAACACAAAGGATGGAGAAACCTCAGCTACGTACTGCAGCATGGATGACTCCCACCCACGCTGAGTCAAAGAAGCCAGACACGAAAAGAGTGTGCTCTCACTATATCATGCTGTTACTACAAAGCTCAAAAACAGGCAGAACCAGTTGAGGGACCCTGAGAGAGTCTCGAGGGTGCTGGCCCTGTTCTGTTTCTTGGTCTGGGTTCTGATTACAAATAAGTGGGTTTGCTTTGTCAAAATTTATTGAGCTGCACACTTAGGATCTGTGATCTTTTCTGTATGTGTCTGATACTTCAATGACAAAGTTAACTCTGAAAAAAAGCAGGAGGCGTGTTTGGTTGTTCATGGATGCGCAGGGAGAGTCAGAGAGCTAGGCCTGAGAGCCAGAGTCCAGAACACTGCCCCTAATTCTTTTTCTTTTTCTTTTTTCTTTCTTTCTTTCTTTTTTTTTTGAGACGGAGTTTCTCTCTTGTCGCTGAGGCTAGGGTGCCGTGGCACCATCTCAGCTCACTGCACCTTCCACCTCCTGGGTTTAAGCGATTCTCCTGCCTCAGCTTCCTGAGTAGCTGGGATTACAGATGCCTGCCACCACACCCAGCTAATTTTTGTATTTTTGGTAGAGATGGGGTTTCACCATGTTGGCCAGGCTGATCTTGAACTCCTGACCTCAGGTGATCCGCCCGCTTCGGGCTCCCAAAGTGCTGGGATTACAGGCATGAACCACCATGCCCCGCCAACACTGCCCCTAATTAAGGCACGGAGCTGGTTCAAGGGAGGAAAGGTGGCAGGTGTTGCAGCCAGAGGGACTGGATTCAAATCCCAGCTCTGCCAGTCCTTAGTTATGGGACTTTGGACAACTCTCTGGGTCCCTCTGAGCTGTGTCCTCATCTGTACAATGGGGTGCCAGCCCACAGCTATCCCACCACTGTCCACACCAGCACTGCCTGGGAGCCCTGACCACACCTGGCAGAATGGATCTCGGATGGTGCCTGCCCCTTCACAGGTGAGCTCAGGGTGAGCACATCTGATTGGCCAGCCCTGGGCACGTGACCACAGTACACCCTGCAGCATGTGGGAGTCAGTGTGGAGTTGGGTGCAGGGTCTGGCTGGGGGGTTCCATGGAGCCCCAGGGTGGGCTCTACCCCACAAGATTCTGATTTCCCTGATCTGGGGAGGGTCTGGAATGTGGCTGTTCTTTTTAAGCTCCCCAGATGATTCTAGTGTGAGTCAAAGTTGAGAACCACTGCCCTGAATCTTGATCTTTGAATCCTGAAAACTTTCTAAAAGGAAAATGATCCCAGAACCTTCAGAGTTTCTGTGCATTTGAATCTAGTACTAGGATACCTCGTTTTAAATTAACCTCATCTAGCGCCATCTAAGCTCAGAAAATGAAGCCATTGTGGGATCATTTGCCAAAGGACTTGTTGACATCTGTTTTTATTCTTTTTTCTTTTGTTTCTTTCTTTTCTTTTTCTTTTTTCTTTTGTTTCCTTCTTCTGTTTCTTGATCCAAGTGAACTCATAAAGTCTGTTTTTAAGTGGTACTTAAGCAGTTAAAATATGACTTAGTTTCACTTCACCGAAACTGCTTTAAATAATTTCCAAACAAGGTGAAGTTAGGAGTAAATAAAACAGTCATGTTTGGGAGCATGAAGGAGCTGGCAGCTTTTGACGGTCTGGTGATCAACCAGCCATGCAGGACCAGGTCTCAGCTGTCTTTGGGTTTTACAGAGCATTAAAAAGGAGTAAGGAAATGGGGTGGAGGAAGTCAGCTAATTCTGGGAACAAAGCTAAGATTGCTGTGACTGGGGACTGGTGGGTTCATCAAATCTTTCTTGGGTAACTTTAGCCATGCTTTTTTTTCCTCTGCAGAGTCTGAAAAGGCTACCTGCTTTAGTTTCCTGTGGTTACTGTAAGTTCATTACCACGAACTTGCTGGCTTACAACAACACGAAAGTAATGTCTCACTGTTCTGGAAGTCAGAAGTCCAAAACCAAGGTTTCTGCAGGGGTGTGCACTCTAAAAGCTTGAAGGGAGGATCTTTCCTGCCTCCTCCAGCTTCTGGTGGCTCCAGGTGTTTCTTGGCTTGTGGCTGCATCACTCCAATCTCTGTCTCTGTCTTCACGTGACCTTCTTGCCTGTGTCTCTATGTCTTCTCCTCTTCTTTTACAAGGACACTTGTCATTGGATTTGGGACCCACCTGGATAATTCAGGGTGATTTCACCTCAAGATTTTTCATTGTATCTGCAAAGACCTTGTTTCCAAATAAGGTCACATTCTGCGTTTCTGAGACATGGACATCTTTTGAGAGGGTCATAATTCAGCCCACTCCACCACTTTTGCTCAAAGGATGCTTCTGCATTTAACTTAGATTCAGCATCCTGATTCCATAAGTATACTTTGGCCTAGCTCTGGATTTCAGATTTGGCAGGGCCGAGGTCCTCAAACCCCAGTGCCCAGGTCAGCGGGGATCATTTACCATGCACAGTCTGATGGAGTAAGTCTGGGCAGAGCTCAAGATTCTGCATTTTCAACAAGCTCCCAGGCGATGCCAACAGAGCTGCTGGCCAGGAACCTCCCTCTGAGCAACACGTCTGGTGACTGTGGGAAATATCCAGGCCCCACCCTAGTGATCCTGATCCAGAGGCCCATTCTCTCGAGGCAGCCTTCAGATCCCATTCTGAACCAGGGCCAGCCCCTGCCCTGTGCTCAGGAGCAAGGCCTGCAGGCCAGGGATGAGCCAAGCTGGCCTGAGCCTCCAGCCTCCTCCTAAGAAGGGTGCGTCCCAATCCTGAAGTTTGGCTGGGAATTCCAATAGAATCCGTGACCTTTTAGGAAGCATCTACACTCTCCTAGCACCCTCCCTCTTACATGCCACCCCTCAGTCCCCTCTCCCCCTTGTCGTCTGATAAGTTCCCCCTTGGGTCCTCAGACAAGCCACGGGGCCCTGCCAGCTGCCTCCTGGCTGGATGTAACCCAACCTCACCACATGGTGGGGATGGCCCAGGTGAGGCACAGAAGGCCCACCTCCCTCTAGCCAGGCCCCAAGTCAGCAGGGCCGCCAGCACAGGGACAGCGAGACCAGCTGGGGAACTGGTAATTTTAAGTGGCTCCCAACAAATCTTGTCATTTCCTCAGCTGTGAA
This sequence comes from Colobus angolensis palliatus, assembly GCF_000951035.1. Lineage (NCBI taxonomy): Eukaryota > Metazoa > Chordata > Mammalia > Primates > Cercopithecidae > Colobus > Colobus angolensis. The sequence goes on from NW_012116655.1 coordinate 674,187, forward strand.
GTCTGAGAGCCCTCGGCACTGTGGCAAATGCAAGCCACTCTTTCCAATGGTCAGCATGAGAGGAAGAAAGGGAGACCCTGTGGGGGAGAAGAGGCCTCCCCTGCTGGCCTGCGTGGGGCTGAGGAGTGGGGCAGGGATGGGGGTGATGCAACCACAGCTGAGTGACTCAGCCAGGGTCTGCTCTCTCACATATGGTGGCCAGGACCCAAGATCCCACCTGTGGCAGGTGTCCCTGAGGGCAGCTGATACCTCAAAATAAAAGTTCAGATTGCTCATGCAACCATGAAAAGGAAACAATTTATTACCGTAATACCATAAATAAAAGAACGATTTAATGTGACCCCAGCAGCCTCTGGCTGCTGATCTGACGTGAAATGGATTTGATATTATCTGCAAACAACCACACATTCCTTTAGAAGAAAGTCAACTCCACTGAGGATACATGACTTGTTTGTTTGTGGTTGGCTGTGGCTTTGACTTTCCCCACCACGCTGTTTGCCTCGGTTAATGACCAGCCGGAAGTGCCCTGCCTCCTGTTTGGCTGATGAAAATGCTGACCTTTCCAGGAATGACTCCAAACCAGGCATCTGTGGACAACTTACCTCATCCCTTTCATTGCTCCCCACCACGCTGCATTCCCCAAAAAGGAAGTAGCTATTTTAGGGAAAGGAAAATGAGATGCTGGGACTTTCCCCAAAAGTAGGCTTGTGCCTGATGCAGGGTGGAGGAGCTCCATGCCCTGTGGAAGGAAGACACAGCGTCATCCATAGACATTACCCATGGGTCCAGTCCATCCATCGGTGACTTATGGGCAAAAGGGAAAGAAGAAGATTGATGAGCAGCGTTCTTTGCTGTTAGGCAGAACTGGCCCAATGGGTGACAGTCACAGAGGGGCAGAGACCAACTCCACAAAAAAAAATCACTTCTACAAGTAGTGAGCGTTCTGTCACAGAGGTTATATGAGCAGAGACAGGATGAGGGGACTGTTTCTATTTACAGTCCCCTCATTGCTAGGAGGAGTAGAAGTGGACCCTGACCTTGAGGAGCCTAAAATTCTTCTGCAGAGGCAGGTGGGACCTGATATGGCAAGTGAGCATCGAGGCCTGCCTTGCCTCACAGGGCAGCTGGGGACCAACCCAAACAAATCCAGCACGCGGAGGAAGCAGAGACCTGAGGATGGGCTGGAGTCTGTGTGCTCGGCTTTCTGTCACTTGCAGAGTCCTGGCTGGTACACTGAGGAGCACTAGCTTGTATGATTGGAGTTCAACGATGGGAGAGCAGGGAGATGTAGTTTGAGCTTCTGGGGAATGACAACATCTGGATCCTGGCAGGGGAAGAAAAGCACATGCCAGCAATGACATAGGATCAGAAAGGTGCCCAGCACAAGGCTCTCTGTGGGAGGGGCCCAGGTGCTGGCACCTACGTGACTGAGGGCTTGTAGGACAGGAAGGGAAACTGCTTTGCAACAGCAGGGGACCCAGGTGGGGTATATGTGGGGTATGTCCCAGTCACCTCAGGGGAGGGGGGCATTGAAGGGTGTGCTCAGGAGCCACCTCTTCCCCAAGTCCTCGCTTGACGCAAACAGCCTAGAATCAGACTTCCTTGAATTCTAGCTCATCTCCCAGGGAGGCGCTACTTCAGCCAGAAGACTGCCTGGAGGACTTAGTGGGGCTTCAGAATCCAGGGCACCCCTGCCACATGTTATCAATGACTTTGCAGTACTGTGATAGCATGTCATACCACACGCCATACACAGTAACAAGGAGGGAGACTGGCAGAATTTTGAAGGCATCCTTCCTGTTAGAATTTCAACTACCTCCATACCTAGTATGAGAGAGGGAAGTAAATGCAGTGGAAACCTGATTTTTTTGTTTTTTCACTCTGTTGCCCAGGCTGGAGTGCAGTAGCATGATCTCGGCTCACTGCAACCTCTGCCTCCCGGGTTCAAGCGATTCTCCTGCCTCAGCCTCCCAAGTAGCTGGGATTACAGGCATGCGCCACCATGTCTGGCTAATTTTGTATTTTTAGTAGAGATGAGGTTTCTCCATGTTGGTCAGGCTGGTCTTGAACTCCTGACCTCAGGTGATCTGCCTGTCTTGGCCTCCCAAAGTGCTGGGATTACAGACGTGAGCCACCGCGCCCAGTCTCTGATTTTGTTTTATTAGCAAACTCACTGTTGAGGGTCGGAGCAGCCTGTGATATCAGTATGCATCCATTTGTGAAACTGAAACTTTGTAACAAGAACTAAGAGAGTTATTGAGAAGTGCTTTGAAAATGATCCGAGGAAGCTTTCCAAAGGGACTCTGTCCCTGGGAAGGGAGGAAGGGACCATAGTATGCCTGTATCAGATTTCTACTGCTGTGTAACAAATGACGCCAAAACTTAGTGGCTTGAAATGACAATGAACATTTATTATTTCATAGTTTCAGTGGGTCAGGAATTCAGGAGTGGCTTAGCTGGGTGGTTCTAGCTCAGGGATTTCATGGGGTTGCAGTCAGGGTGTTAGCTGGGGCTGTGTCATTGGAGGCTCAACTGGGGCTGGAGGATTTACCTCTGAGGTGGTGCACCCACCTGCCTGGCAGGTTGGTGCTAGCTGTTGGTGGGAGGCCTCAGTTTCCCACCACAGGGACTCCTCCACAGAGCTGCTTGAGTGTCCTTACAACAAACATGGCAGCTGGCTGCTCCCGAGTAAGTGATTCAAAGAGAGCAAGGCAGGAACCATGTCTTTTATGGCCTAACTTTGGACATCATTTCTGCAGTCCTACTGGTTGCCAGATGGGTCCTATTCAGTGAAGAGGGGACTCTCCAGGATGTGACTACTGGGGCTCACTGGGCGGCATCTCAGAGCTGCCACCATGCTTCTGTGTGGTTGGCTCATCTGGAACACTTAGTCTTCACTCACTGGGTTTGATTCAAGAACAAAGAATTAGAAATTCTTCACCTTTTGAATGTAAGGAAGTAGGCTGACCCCTCAAAGTGTGCCAGACAAGCCATTTTAAGCACAGTTGGGTGAGACGAAAGGAGGAAGTCTGCATTTGCTGCTTACCTGGAATGTTTGGCACCTACTCATGCTTTCTATCCACAGAGTCTCACTGATAGAGTTTGTCAGCCTTGCATCCCATCTGCTCCTTGTGGGCCCTGTGGAGATACTGGTCAACTTATCCCTTGGCTTTGGGGGCGTGTGACCCACGTCTGGCCAACTGTGGTGCCCCATTTCCCTGCCTACAGTTGTTGGTCCAAGAGGAGGCTCTCTCTTACTCTGAAATCATGAGCTGAGGATTTACTATGTATGCCTGAAGCTATCAGACAATGAAGAAAGAAGACAGAGAAAGAGAGAGATTTGAGTACCTGGGTCCAGCTATAACTGAAGCTAGCAAGATACCCATCTTTGTTCTCTGAAATTATGTAAGAAAGTAAACTCCCTATTTGGAATTTTGCTTGTTTACTTTTGCTTAAGTTAACTTGAGCTGGAATTTCATCATCACAATTAAAAACATCCTAACAACTTCTCCCTTGAAAATCATGTGCTTTGTAGCAGTAACAAACAAATGAAGAGCAGATTTCACTTGATTAAAGCCTGACCAGACCAGTGATCCATACCCTGCTGTCTGCAGCCTACAGAAACCGCCCTTCCTCCACCACCAAAGGAAAAAAGCTAACAAAAATTAGAAGAAACAAACAGACCTGAAGCAAGCCACAGCTGTCTCCTGGTTGGTGCCAAACGCGCCAGCACTGAGCTGACCCTGCCCGGATGGTTTTCTTGTCACCCTGGTTGTCCTCAAGCTCTGTGAGCGTAAAGACTGTGTTTTCACAGCCAGCTTCATATGGGAGTTTACAAGCAGATATTCAAAATTGACTCCTTAAATGGACTAAAACGCATAACACTTGTTTTTAAACTAATAGCCAACGTTTAATGAGTCCTAACTATGTACCAGGCCTGGGGCTGAGTGCTTTACCTGCGACAGCTCACTCAAACACCATGAACGGAAGGTGGTTTCTATTATTATCCTCATTTTACAGATGAGAAGACCGAGGCCCCAGGAGTCGGTGACTTTCCTAACGTCACAGGCTCCTGGAGCTCATGTGAATGCTAACACATTTCACTTGTTTATTTCACCCTGAAATATTGACATTGCTGACACGCTATAGGACTTCAATTCCTTTATGATGGAAAAATGGAAATAGATGTCACCCACTACCATCACTAAACACACACACACCTCTCTCACCGTCCTGGCCAAAGGCCTGACACCAAAACACGGTGTTCTCTCTGTGTTATTAGCCATTACCACCCATAAGGAGCCCAAGCGATGTTTTTTCCAAGAAGGCCCAGGGTACAGGGGGTGGCATTCATGGAGAGCTCAAGTGCCCGGCGTGGCATTTCACAGGCCACTTGTGCATGTCTAATTGTGTTTTCTGTGTCAGAAGGGCGGGCTGTGTTTGTCAGAGGCTCATTAGGACCCTGGCCAAGGGGTTGTTTGTGATTTCAGGGCTGGGTGAGGAAAGTGCAGGGTGAGGGTTTCTGTTCGGAATGGACCTCCTGCCGAGCGCTGAGTCAAGGTTGCCAGCCAGCACCAGCCTCCCCTTCCCCCCTTTTTGGTTTGTTTTCCCCAAGCGTCTGTTTGTTTTACTCCTGCAAACAAAAGTCAAAGAGAATATATGGCTCCCAGTGGGTGAAGGAAGCAGATTTTTCTAGTTCTTCCAAAAGCACAGCAAGCCCACCTAGTCCCTTTGCACAGGGAGATTGAGCTGAGTCAGAGCAAAGAATCCCTTCACCTCACATCACTGGGCCGGCGATGCTGGCCAAAAAGCCAGGAGATCCTTGTGCATTCCTGTCACAGCTTACCACACAAGGCCACCAGCGTCCCACTTGGGTCTATGGGTGGTATTGTAAGAAGTCCTGGTGCTTTGCCTGCAGTGAGGCCATCCAGCCAGTAGGTGGACTGCAGCAGTTTGCACAAGACCAAAATAGCAAGGCCCTTGAGCCCTATCTTAAGCCCCAGTAAATGTCAGCAAGATTGATCTTTTCCAGTCATGCTTTGTATCATGTTGAACAATCTACATAGAGCAGCACCAAAACAAGGTGACATTGAGAGATTACCAGGCTAAAATTAATTACAATTAATGTATGCTTTCAATTGTGGTGAAATATGTATTAACACAATATTTACCATTTTAATCCCTTTTATGTGTACAGTTCAGTGCCATTAAGTACATTAACATTGTTGTGGGACCATCACCACCATGCATCTCCAGAACATTTTTCATCTTCCCAAATGGAAACTCTGTACCCATTAAATGGTAACTCCCTATCCCGTCCTCCCCCAACCCCTGACAGTTACTGTTTTACTCTCTGTCTCTATCAATCTGACTACTTTAGGTACCTCATATAAGTGGAATGACACATTTACCATTTGTTCTTTTGTGACTGGCTTATTTCACTTAGCACAAAGTCCTTAAGGTTCAGCCATATTGTAGCATGTGTCAAAATTTTCTTCCTTTTTCTTTTTTCTTCCTTTAAAAATTTCTTCCTTTATAAAGCTGAATGATATTCCATTGTATGTGTAAACACTAAGTATCTGAGACAAGTCTCAATCAGTTTAGAAGTCCATTTTGCCAGGGTTAAGGACATGCACGTGATACAGCCTCAGGAGGCTTCCAGGTCATAGGTGGATTCAAAGATTTTCAGACTGGCAGTTGGTTGAAAGAGTTTATCTAAAGATCTGGAATCCATAAAAGGGAGTGCATGGGTTAAAATTAGGGTTGTGGGTTGTGGAGACCAAGGATTTTATTATGCAGATGAAGTCTCCACGTAGCAGGCTTCAGAAAGCATAGATTCTCTTAAGGTCTCTGTTTTAATGTTAATATTGGTCAGTTATGCCTGAATTTCAAAGTGGGGAGAGTATAAGGAGGCATGCCTGACCCCTTATTCCCATCATGGCTGGACCGCCAAACAAAAATTTTGTTTTTGTTGTTTTTTGAGACAGAGTCTCGCTCTGTCGCCCAGGCTGGAGTGCAGTGGTGCAATCTCAGCTCACTGCAACCTCTGCCTCCCAGGTTCAAGCGATTCTCCTGCCTCAGCCTCTCAAGTAGCTGGGATTACAGGTGCCTGCCACCATGCCCGGCTAATGTTTGTATTTTTTAGTAGAGATGGGGTTTTAATGTGTTGGCCAGGCTGGTCTCGAACTCCTGACCTCAGGTGATCCACCCGCCTTCAATTCCCAAAGTGCTTGGATTACAGGCGTGAGCCACTGCACCTGGCCTCAGATTAACTTTGGAATGTCCTTGGCCAAGAGGAGGTCCATTCAGTTGGTTAGGGGGCTTAGAATTTTATTCCTGGTTTATGTATGGGTATACTGCATCTTGTTTACATATTTATCTGTTAATGAACATTTGGCTTGTCCCATCTTTTTGCTATTTTGAATAATACAGCTATGAATATTGGTGTACAAATGTCTGTTCAAGTCCCTGCTTTCAATTCTTTTGGGCATATACCCAGAAGTGGAATTGTTGGGTCATGTTGTGATTCTATGTTTACCTTTTTAAGGAACTGCCATACTATACCTGACTAACAATTTTGATTGATACATAATCATATTATGGGGTCCATATGATATTTGGATACATGCATACAATGGGTAATGATTGTGTCAGGGTAACTGGGATTTCCATCACCTCAAACACGTATCATTCCTTTGTGTTGAGGACATTCCAAATTTTCTGTTCTAGGTAATTTTGAAATATACAATGCATTATTGATGACTATAGTCACCTACTGTGCTGTCAAACACTAGAGCTTATTCCTTCTATCTAACTGTATGCTTGTATCCATGAACCAACCTCTCCATCCCTTTTCCCTCCTACCCTTCCCAGCCTCTGGTAGCCAGCACTCCGTTCACTTCCTCTGTGAGATCCACCTTCCGAGCCCCCATATAGGAGTGAGAACATGCAGTGTTTGTCTTTCTGGGCATTATACCTGGCTGAATTTAATGTCAATTCAACACATATGTATTACGCATCAACCGTGTTGCCCAATGAGACCCGGAGCCCCCACAGAGTCCACAATATAAACAGAGAAACCCTAGATGTGTGGGACTCTGAAGGCATGGGAAAGCTAGCCCTCCTGCCACCTGTAGCTGGAACAACAGCAGGGCCCTATGAGACCTGGGCTCTGGGCTTAGCTGGGAGTCTCCCACAAGGGTGGAGCCCAGACATCAGAAGAAGCCTCAAAAAGGAGTTCTTGGCCGGGCATGGTGGCTCATGTCTGTAATCTCAGCACTTTGGAAGGCCAAGGTGGGTGGATCACCTGAGGTCAGGAGTTCACGACGAGCCTGATCTTCATGGTGAAACCCCGTCTCTACTAAATAGAAAAAACTTAGCCAGGCTGAGGCAGGAGAATCACTTAAACCCGGGTGACAGAGGTTTCAGTGAGCTGAGATAGCACCACTGCACTCCAGCCTCGGCAACAAAAGCAAAACTCCGTTTCCAAAAAAAAAAAAAGAAAGGAGTTCCTTTCTTTGCCACTGGCCTGGGCTCGGGGCCTAAGAGAGACCCTTGAGGGAGCTCACGCCAAGCCCCAGGAGGACACTGCTGCGTGCCTAATAGTACCAGAACTTCCTCCGTGGGTGGGGTCGCAGGCAGCCCTGAATGACCCTGGCTTACAGAGCCCCATTGACAAGCCCCAGTCCCATCAGGTCTATAGAAACCACTCCACACACCTTAGCTTACCTGTGTGGCAGGCAGGTATCACTGGGCCACAGAGGGAAGGGTCAGCGCTGAAGGAGAGTGGCCAGCTGCCTTAAAGTGGGGTCCTCTACAGCCAGGTAAAGTGTTTTGCTGGACTTAGCCAAGGGCAGAGGGTCAAATGGTCCCATACACAAAGCAGTTGGTAAAATGAGTCAGACAGAAACCAGGACTCCAGTGCTCACTGCTCTTCCGGGACTCAAGGGAGACATGGTCGCACCAGCTGTCCAGTGATGCTGAAGGAAAGAAGACCACTCCCCCTGCTTACTCCCTCCAGTAACTGGGCTAGGTGTGGTGGCTCACGCCTCTAATCCCAGCACTTTGGGAGGCCACAGTGGGTAGATCACCTGAGGTCAGGAGTTTGAGACCAGCCTGGTTAACCTGGTGAAATCCCGTCTCTATTAAAAATACAAAAAACGCCGGGCACGGTGGCTCACGCCTGTAATCCCAGAACTTTGGGAGGCTGAGGCAGGCGGATCACAAGGTCAGGAGATTGAGACCATCCTGGGTAACACGGTGAAACCCCATCTCTACTAAAAATGCAAAAAATTAGCTGGGCGTGGTGGCGGGCGCCTGTAGTCCCAGCTACTTGGGAGGCTGAGGCAGGAGAATGGCGTGAACCTGGGAGGCGGAGCTTGCAGTGAGCCGAGATCGCGCCACTGCACTCCAGCCTGGGTGACTAAGTGAGACTCCGTCTAAAAAAAAAAAAACAAAAAACAAACAAAAATACAAAAAACTTAGCTGGGCATGGTGGCAGGTGCCTGTAATCCCAGCTACTTGGGAGGCTAAGGTAGGAACGTCACTTGAACCCAGGAGGCAGAAGTTGCAGTGAGCCAGGACTGCCTCATTGTACTCCAGCCTGGGCAACAAAGCAAGACTCTGTCTCAAAAAAAAACAAAAAACAAAAAACAAAAAAAACTCCAGTTACTGGCAACCCACAAGCAGCCCTGGCTGCGTTCCATTTCATTTGAGTGTTTGTTTGTTTGTTTATTTATTTATTTATTTATTTTTGAGGCGGAGTCTCACTCTGTTGCCCAGGCTGGAGTGCAATGGCGCAATCTTGGCTTGCTGCAATCTCTGCTCCCTCCGGGTTCAAGTGATTCTCCTGCCTCAGCCTCCCAAGTAGCTGGGATTACAGGCGCCTGCTACCATGCCAGGCTAATTTTTGTATTTTTAGTAGAGACAGGGTTTCACCATGTTGGCCAGGCTGGTCTGGAACTCCTGACCAAGTGATTCACCTGCCTCGGCCTCCCAAAATGCTGGGATTACAGGCATGAGCCACCACACCCAGTGTGTTTATTGTATTTTATTATGCTTTGATATCCTGAGTGTTGGCCACTTGTAATGTGGCCACCAGCTATACTCCACTCCCCAAAATGAATCACCCACTGTTGCCCACTTCCTGATTCTTAAGAATGAAGGGGAGGGGGACCACAGCCAAATGGACCCCTTCATCCCTCCATCTATATCTTCACTTCTTTCATTGTCCCCCGGCCAGCATCATTTGCAACTGAAACACAGACACTGAGCCTGGCCGCCCCACCAGCCACCTCATTTACCACCTTGAAGGGATGCAGCACTATTTGATGTGATAAAGGCTTCTTAAGCAGCTGAGAGTTTGGAGGTCAAGGCAGTAACTTCACCGCCAGCTCACAGCCCAACAGCACTCTTGGGAGGTGGGGCAGGCTCAGCTCCAGCAGCCGGGGGGCTGCCCATTGATCCGGCTTCTGAAAAGTGACTCACTCACATGCCAATTGGACTCTGGTGCCTCCCAGAAGCAAAAAACAGCCTGGTCTCTCTCATCTGCAGGCAGTGTGCTCATGATGCAATCAGAGCTTTGCAAGCAAAATTTCCTTTTCTGCAAGTATGTCTGACAGGTGACTCATCCTCCATGATCCAGTTAACCTAAACACACACAGGCATGGAGATAAAATCCTAGGGTTCCCTAGGAGGGTACAGGAGATAAGTACAAGAAAGAGGAATGGGAGAGAGAGTGAGGGAGGGGTTTGATTTTCACTGTCACAGCCACAATAAGACACTCAAAGCCTCTGGGGGTGGGAGTATAAGGTGCGCATCTTAGGGCCATGTCACTGGTACACAGAGAACTCAGATTTCCCAGGGAGCTTCTTGAATCAGAATCCTTGTCTGCTAGAATCAGATGGTGTCTTTGAGATTGTTCATTCATCCCTAGAGTCACAAATGCTGGCTGAGCTTTTACTGTGTACAGATGCTGTGCTTGGCACTTGGGGGCATATGGACATACTTGGAAATGGATCTAAGCCCACAGTTTAGTAAAGGAAATAAAACTATAATAAAAGGTAGAAAACTATCATTGTCCAAAGAGAGGTACAGGAGCCTGAGTTTGAATGTCTGAATGTGGCAGACACCACGGTGACCTTCCCAGGCATTCTTCCCTTCCTGCTGACAGAACTCAGAATCCTGATCCTACTCGGGGAGGAAGTTGAGACCTCTAGATTTCAGAGGAGGAAGTCCCAGTCTTGGAGAGGGGAACTTGAGATCCAGTTCTAGATGCTGGATATGTCCCAGAGGGTTTTTGAGAAAGACATTACTGCAGCCATCCCTGCCTCCTGGCTTTGAAAGTTGTATAATAATGGCTGGAGCGGCAGAAGCCACATTGTAATTAAAAGGTAACAGTCTTAAAGACCAATAAGCAACACTATGAGGATGATGGAGGAGAAGGCAGAAAATATTTGCTTGGTCTTCAATGACTTCATGGGCAGTTGAATCAATGCCTGTAGCTGCCCATCTCCCAACTTCTTAATATATAAGGGAAATAACTCCAGACATTATGACGCCACTGTTGGGCAGGTTTTCTGTTACTTGCAGCCAAAAAATTCCTGGCTGTTCCATTTGGATACTGCAGGGGTATGGAAAAAGGAGAAATTAATTTTCAGTTGAATGGATTAGGGAGAAATGGGTTGAGAAGCATGTAACTTAGGCCTTAACAGTGATTTGTATTTTAAAGGCTGGAGAAGGCATTCAAAGGAAAAGGTCATCAGTACGATGATGATGATGATGATGACGACGACGATAGCATCATTTATTTGGCATCTACTATGGTCCCAGTGGTGTTGGAAGACTATACACATGTATTATCTCATATAATCCTCAAAGTAACCCAATGGGAGAGATGTTATCATGTGCATTTTCCAGAGAGAAAATAGCTTCAGAGGAGTGAAGTAATTTTCCTCTTAAGTTGAAGAGACAAGGGTCAAGCTCCACCCTGACTCTGCAGTCTTTATTTATTTCTTTCAAGACAGGGTCTTGATTGTCACCCAGCCTGGAGTGCAATGGTACAATGGAGTGCAATGGTACAAAGCCTGGATCTCCTGGGCTCAGGTGATCTTCCCACCTCAGCCTTCTGAGTAGCTGGGACTACAAGTGTGTGCCACCATGCCCGGCTAATTTTTGTACCATGCCCAGCTAATTTTTGTATTTTTTGTAGAGACTGGGGTCTACTGTGTTGCCCAGGTTGGTCTCAAACTCCTGGGCTCAAGCTGTCTGCCCACCTTGGCCTCCCAAAGTGCTGAAATTATAGGTGTGAGCCACTGTGCCCAGCCTGCAGTTTTGTTCTTAACATCCACCTCTTTATCGCCAATCTGAGAATGTGTCCCAGATAAAGTGGTATCTAATTCAAGACCTGAAGGGTAAATAGGAATTGAAGGAGCAAAAGTTGGTGGGGGAGGGGCAGCAGATGGGGGGAGTTAAAGAGAAAGCACCAGAAACGACGTGAGCACATGGTTGTTCCTTACAGCACTGTTGGAAAGAAGGATTGGCCGTGACCTAACTGCCCATCGACGGGAGAGGGGGTAAATGCAACACAGTGCAGCCACACGACGCAATGTTGTGCAACTGCATAAGAGGTCTGTATCAGTCCGTTCTCACACTGCTCTGACAAATACCTGACACTGGGTAATTTACAAAGAAAGCAGGTTTAATTGACTCACAGTTCCACATGGCTGGGGAGGCCTCAGGAAACTTACAATAATGAAGAAAGGCACTTCTTCACAGGGCAGCAGGAGAGAGAATGAGTGCCAGCGAGGGAAATGCCAGATGCTTATAAAAACCATCAGACCTCGTGAGACTCACTCACTATCACAAGAACAGCATGGGGGAGACCGCACTCATGATCTGATTACCTCCACCTGGTCCCACCCTTGACACACAGGGATTACAATTCAAGATGAGATTTTGGGTGGGGGACACAGCCAAACCATATCAAGGTCTCACAGAGACCTCTCTTAGGAGATCCCTACATAAGAGGTTTCATCTTCTCTGCCTAAGAAGATGTTCACAGTGGACAAATCCGGAAAGCTCTCCAGAATATAGTGAGAAAGTGAGGCGCAGAGTAGCGTGTCATCAAGCTACTTTTTGTGTAAAACGGGAGGGGGAGACAGAGAATGAGGGTCTATTTCTGTTTGCTCGCATATGCGTAAAATCTCTAGAAGGAGAAACAAGAAACAAAGACACTACATGTTGGGGACAAGTAGGAAGGGAGAGTCGTTACTGTGCAGTGCTGCGTTCTGAGCCATGTGAATGCTTGCCTATTGGAAAGATAACAATAAATAAAAGTTAAAGGGAGAAAGCACAAGGCAGTGGGGGGAGCTGCCCAGAAGCTCTCAGCAGTTCTAGAGAGTAGGAAGTAGAGGTGCATGGAGGGAGCTGGCACAGCTGCAGGGAGAAAGTGACACACCCACATTATAGGCGTGGCCTTCATACAGAGTGCTGGGGAACCAGGATGCTCTTTTATTTATTTATTTGTTTCACTTCTTATTGAGGAAAATTTCAAACATGCACAGAAGTAAAAATAATAGGATAATGAACCTCCACATGCCCATCATTGAGCTTCAGCAATTATCTGCAAATGGTCAATATTATTTCATTTATTCCACTTGCCCTCCCCCTACAAAAACCTGAATTTTTTAAAGCAAATTCCAGACACCACGTAATTTCATCTATGAATTTTTGTGTATGTACCTCTGCAAGAGCTCTTTTTCAGATATAAGCTCAAAAACATAACCACATCTGAAAAAATTCCAGTAATTTATTAATATTGTGAGGTATCCAGTCAGTATTTGCATTTCCATGATTGCCTCCTAAGTGAGTGTTTCCTGGTTGGTTTGTTCATTTCAGGCCAGTTCAGGACCCAAACAGGCCCACACCTTACAGTTGGTAGACATGGCCCTGAAGCCTCTTTGGGTCTGCGGGTTCCTCGCCCTCTTTGTTCTTTCTTCCAGGAAGAAGTCAGGTAATTTGGTTTCAGTCCCCTGCATTTCGTGTGTTCTCTTGTCCCACACGCTCTCCATAAACTGAGAGATCCAGAGGCATGGCCCCAGGTTCCCAGTTTTGTCTTTCTTCTTTTGCAAGACAACTTCATGGATGGTGCTGAGCATCTGGCACCAGGCACCCACTCCTGGTTCCACCCTGAGTGCATGATGTCTGGCGCCTCTCTTCATGGTACTGAGATCCATCTGTGGTTTCCCATGTGGCTGGCCTCACGGTTTTGGCAAAAGAGAGTGTGAGTAGATTTGGATTTGAGAAGGTCCCTTGTTGCTACCACTTGGAGAACTCAGATTCCACCTCATTCTCAGGACTTGGGGGCAGGGGCCACCCTTCTAGGCCTGGTCTGAGGAAGTGGCTGCAGGGGTCACTGTTTTTTCCCTGTTGTTTTTATTAATGACTACTTTTCTTTGTTCTTTTGAGATTTGACTGAGAACTTCCAATCCTATCTATATGATGTAGCTAAGCAGAGACCAAAGAAGGGAAACACAGTCTATCAGCCTCATTTATATTTAGTCATTTTTAAATAACAAAGGCTATCTCTTATAGCTGGAAGGAGGAGTCCAGGAGCTTTGCACTGTGACTCCCTGCAGAGCAAGCATCTTCCTTTGTGTTCAGCCTGTAATTGGCTCTTTTCTTTCCAAAATCCACTCCTGTTATGAGATACTTGGGATGCCACTTTTCTGGCCGGAAACATCTGTGGCTGGTGGCATCTTTTGCCCGAGTTTTGCTCAAACCCGCTGGGCTCATTCTGCTCACTCTCTGCAGTCAAAAATCACTGGCTGGTTCATCCCCACAATTGTCAAAGGTGACAAATAACTCAAAAGAAAAGCTTTCATGATTCTGAAAAACAAAACAAAGGATCAGCAGTGTTCCAAGCAAAAAGTCAAAAAAAGATTACTTCAGTCTTCCATAAGTTCAGTCCACCCAGTCAATTCCTGTGCACCATCTTCAAAGTTATCAGAAATCTGCACTCAAGGACTGTAATCCATCTTTTGAAGTGGATCAAAACAAGACAGTCTGTGAATATCAAAGTGTCCTAGGGTAGTCACAATCAAAAACATGATTAACAAAGAAATTTGATCACCTCTGTGGTCTACAATAACCTAACACAATAACCCTAATTATGATTGAAAGCACATACTCAGACATCAGGATTTTAGAAATCCCATACCATTTTGAAACACATATTAACATTATTCACTAAAATATAACCTGAAGAAGATCAAAGACCACTTTATTTTGACAATTTCATGTGACTAAATATGTCAAATAATACTGTTTACCTTTCCTTTGGATGCTCCAGGGGTCAGAAAAGACAATTTTGAAGCTAAAATTTGATTTTGGGGAGCCTATCAAATGTGTTAAAGGTTTACAACACTTGACATTATGAAATAGAATTCCAGCTTACCATAAGTCACTTATTTAGCCAAAATGATGGCTCAAAAAAGAAGGCAAAAACCTTTACACATTAAGAGAGAAGACTTAGCTTTCCAAACAATCTATCTCTTGCCTTTCTCTTCTTTTTTCGGTAGTTTATTTGCAAGGCAAACAAAAATCTTTCATCATCATTTAACATTACCTGAAAATCTTAATCAGTATGACCATGAGCTGAGGTTCCTAATCCTTTTATAATCCTTTACCAGTCTGTTAAAGAGGAGGTCAGTGCCCTGAGAAACTTGTGCTTTTATTCCAATGTTCAATTTACAGAAAAACGAAATAATGCCCTTTTGAATTTAGTCAATATGTTCACACACAGAATTTCTTTTTCAAGATTAGTCTTTAAAAACCTCCTATAACTTGTTTAAACCTTGAGCTTTATCTTATCTAATTGAAAACAATCCTTTAACCCTCTAGACTAGGCAAAAATTTACATTCCCGTGCTGCCTTATGTTCTTTTACTAAAGACACATTTTACTTTCCTTACACTCTTTGCATGTAAATCTTCTTTTAAGCAGTCTCAAATTACATGTTATAATGGTAACTCTTGGCAATTTTTAATTTTGGAGTAAAACCTTGTAAGTTATTTTAATTATTTCCTAGGTGCAGATAAGGCCTGACTCTTTCCAGCATGGAGGTGGTTAACTCTGTACGTCCCTAGGCCCTACCAAACTGGAAAGCAGGAAAGTTAAACAATTTTCAAAAATGAAAGAAGCAGTTTATAACCTTTAAAGCGTTTAGCAAACCTAGTATCTGACCTGCATAATTTGGACCATATGGCTACATTTTGAAGATATTTTATTTTTCAAAGATCAAAGTCACTTGAACTAAAAGACATTACAGCTTTATCTTTCTTTCAAAATATTTGATCTAGGCACTTATTTTTCTTTAAGCCAGTCAATTAGAGCTCTTTTTTTTTTTTTAATGTGTCACACCTGACAAGAAAAATGCAGAGGCTCTAATAGCCACCTTGCAGGCTCACAAATCTCAGAGTCCCCAAGATGCATGACAGTGAGGGGCATCTCAGGTCTTTCCTCCACCACGTCAAGAGTCATGGTAAAAATCACCATATTCTCTGCTCCTCCATGAGTTCAAAAGCTAGAAGTATTGAAGTATTGTCCATTTGGTGTGGCCAAGGTCAGGTAATAAGAGATTTAAAAGGACTTCTTAAAGAGGAGGGCTATGGTTAAAAGTTAACTTTTGGGAGTCACTTTCATCTTTGAAAAATAAAATATCTTCAAAATGTAGCCATATGGTCCAAATTATGCAGGTCAGATATTAGATTTTATATAACTACACAAACAGACAGAAGAAGATCCAGTAGTTGTAAAATTTTTCATTTGCCAGTCTCCTAGTTGGATTACTGGCCTTGGGGTGGAGTCCTTCAAGAACCAGGGTAGGAAAACATGTGGTTTCTAAACCCTAATAAATAGGCCTAGCTGGAAGACAAAAACAGATTTTGAGAGGGATGCATCTGCCTCTAATCCCTGGAGCTCTCTGAGGAAAACAGAGGTTTTTCCCAAAACAGGCTCCGTGGCACCTCGTCCATTTTCCCAGGGAGTCCCAGCCATCAGAAGTTCTCGTGGGGCCTCTCATATGTGCATTAAGAGTGGCAAGACAAAAATGAAAAATCATTCCGTCAACTGAGAAGAATTAAACCTTTTTCCAGAAAAACCAGATCCATGAAGAGAAAAGACAGTAAGGCCTTTTAAATACACCTATAGCATGGACATCCATCTTTAATTAACCTGACCTATAGCTTGGAGCTTGGATACCCATCTTTAATTAAGTTGACTTTTTTTTTTTGAGATAGAGTCTTGCTCTGTCACCCAGGCTGGAATACAGTGGTGCAATCTTGGCTCACTGCAACCTCTGCCTCCTTTGTTCAAGCGATTCTCCTGCCTCAGCCTCCTGATTATCTGGGATTACAGGTGTGCGCCCCCACACCTGGCTATTTTTTTTTTTGTATTTTTAGTAGAATCTCGCCCTGTAGCCCAGGCTGGAGTGCAGTGGTATGATCGCAGCTCACCGCACTCTCCGCCTCCTGGGTTCACGCCATTCTCCTGCCTAAGCCTCCCAAGTAGCTGGGACTACAGGTGCCCACCACCACACTCGGCTAATTTTTTGTATTTTTAGTAGAAACGGGGTTTCACCATGTTAGCCGGGATGGTCTGTATCTCCTGACCTCATGATCTGTCCTCCTCGGCCTCCCAAAGTGCTGGGATTACAGGCGTGAGCCACCGTGCCTGGCCTTTTGTATTTTTAGTAGAGACAGGGTATCAGTATGTTGGCCAGAATGGTCTCAATCTCTTGACCTCGTGATCCGCCCGCCTCAGCCTCCCAAAAGTTGACTTTTAACCCTAGTCCTCCTCTTTAAGAAGTCCTTTTAAATCTCTTATTACCTGACCTTGGCCACACCAAATGGACAATACTTTAATACTTCTAGCTTTTGAACTCATGGAGGAGCAGAGAATACGGTGATTTTTACCATGGCTCTTGACATGGTGGAGGAAAGACCTGAGATGCCCCTCACTGTCATGCATCTTGGGGACTCTGAGATTTGTGAGCCTGCAAGGTGGCTATTAGAGCCTCTGCTTTTTCTTGTATTTCCTTTCTCTTTTTTGGACTTCCTCCTGGTCCCTATTGTAAAAGACTGAGGTGGCCACTTTTAGGAGGTTCTCTAAAGTACCGTCTCGTCCTATAACCTGTTTCTGTAGCTTCCTCCTGATATCAGGGGTCACCTGTGTGATAAACTCATCCTTTAGGATTTTCTGTCCCTCGACTGAATCAGGAGCTAGAGAGATGTGTTTTACCAAGGCCCGTCTTAGCCTTTTCAGGAAGGCAGTGGGATTCTCATCTAATACCTGGTCTATCATGGCAATCTTGGAGGAATTGAGAGGCTTAGTCCTGGTTTTTCATAAGCCCTCCAGTATGCACACCTGAATGTGTTTCCTCCTCCATTCTCCCATTTCATCATTAGGGCCCCATTTAGGGTCCTCCAGTGGTGCTGCTATTTTTCCAATCATATAAATCTCATTCTCTTGCCTGACCCTATATAAGATACAAAGTTCATCCCCCAAATTCTCTACCACTTGCAGGGTGGCCTGCTTTTCAGTGGTGGTCAGGGATTGATTCAAAAGTAACATGACATCCTTCCAGGACAGTTCAAATATTTTGATTAAGTTCTGGAAAGCCTCTATATCCCTGTCAGGGCTGCCTGAAAACCTGCCAAGATCTCCCTTAATTTGCCTTAAGTCTTGTACAGAAAAGGGGACCTGTACCTTAATGGGGCCATATTCACCAGGCATCTGTTGTAGGGGCAGTTGAGACTGGGACCTGCCTAAAACGAGGATTCCTAGGCTGGGGCAAGCTTGAGAGAGAACCTGGATAAGGAGGAGCAGAGGGCGTTGATTCTCCTGCTGGAGGTACTTCTGGGGTTTGCTTCCCTGGAATTGCCCCTTGTAGCTTCTCCTGAGATGGCCGGTAGGAGGGCTGAATCAATCCTACAACATCAGAAAAGTCTGGGTTACCCTGCAAGGCAAAGAAGGCCTGCACATATGGGACCATGGACCATTTTCTCCTGCATTTACAGAAAGACTTCCTTCCTGAGGCCATGCTTCTTTTCTGTGCCTCAAGATGCTTGGCACTAAGTTGTTACCCAAGGAAACAATAAGAACATTTTTACCACAAATTTATGTACAGATACGAAGGCACACTTGGCTTCTGTGCTACTCTTAACCTTCTATTTTAGACTTTTGATGACTAAGCCAAATGCTTATTCAATCCAGTAATATCTCTAGTTTGCAACAACATCCTTAGCATTTTTTTTTTTTTTTTTTTTTTTGAGACTGAGTCCTGCTCTGTCACTCGGGCTGGAATGCAGTGCTGCAATCTCAGCTCACTGCAACCTTTGCCTCCCGGGTTCAAGTGATTCTCTTGCCTCAGCCTTCTGAGTAGCTGGGATTACAGGCACCACCATGCCGGGCTAATTTTTTTGTATTTGTAGTAGAAACAGGGTTTTGCCATGTTGGCCAGGCTGGTCTTGAACTCCTGACCTCAGGTGATCCACCCACCTCAGCCTCCCAAAGTGCTGGCACAGGTGTGAGCCACTGCACCTGGCAACATCCTTAACATTTAACATTGTACATAAAGAAGAAATAGGAACCTTGACATCCTGAAAGAAAGAACGATAGGAAAGACTGGAGGTCCTAGTGCTGGCACTGTAACAGGTGGTCAGGGACTGGAGTTAATCCAGGGGTCTTTGAATTAGGCCAAGGGGTAGCCTTGGTCAGATACCCTCAGTTGCCTCAGGACCTCCTTCTGTTCCCACACAATGGCTAGACCTCTGTGAAAGAAAACTGGGTTGGAACAAAGCCAACATTCCCAACATCCGAGAATAATGGAGGACTGACAGTGTACTCTCCAGCAAGCCTGTCCTCTGTGTCCTAAGTCCGGCAGCCACACTAGTTGCTTTTAACTGGCTGATGGAGGCTTGGTATTTTTCTTTCATTTTGACTATTGTGGAGTTTAGAGACTTTGAAAAAAAGGACAGAAAGATTATATCTGCTTTTACTCACCTTTCTGCAGATCCTGGACAAGCCCTCCAAAATGTTATGGGATCCCTGAGGTGTTGCTTTTCTGGTCAGAAACTTCTGTGGCCAGTGGCACCTTTTGCCTGAGTTTTGCTTGGACCCTCTGGGCTCATTCTGCCCACTTGGCCTGGCAGGCTGTGCCAGCTCATGTTACTAGCCTGGATCCCATGCCTGGCAAGGGCGAGCCAGGCATGGAGCAGTGAGGGGTGTGTGAGTGAATGAACATGGGATCTGGTCACTGCGTACAGTCAGGCACGCCAGCTGCTGCAGCAAGGTGGGCAGCTCCAGGTGCCAGCATGGGTACAGGCTCTCTGTGAGGCTGCAGCTGGACCAGGTGCAATGCAAGCAGCTTCCATGGCTGCCACCGGGGGACATGGTGGTCCCTGGAAGCTTGGAGACTCCAGGAACTGCAGGGTCCCAAAGAGCAAGTCACAGCCTGGCTCAGGGAGCTCCCAGGTCTGGGATCGCTGAAGGATTACAGCTCTTCTCTCCTTCTCCTCACCTGCAATGTCTCAAACAAGGGGCAATGTTCAGCTCTGTTTGTGTTATAGCCCTTTCAGATCTGCCATTCAGCAGGTCCCAAGTTCTTGTCCCACATCCAGAAAGAATAAGGTATGTGGACAAGTGGAGGGTGAGCAAGGTGAAGAGGAGCTTCATTGAGTGATAGAATAGCTCAGAGGAGGCCCTGGAGTGGGTTGCTCCTTCTGCGGGCAGGTCATCCCATCGTTCTCTGAAGCTCTCAGCAGAGAGGAGACCCTGGAGTGGGTATCTCCTCTCTGCAGCTGGTTCTCCCGACATCTACTCAGCTCTGGCTGAGCCTGGGGTTTTTATGAGCCTCAGAGGGAGGAAGTGTGTGCCAATTGGTCCATGGGCAGCCATGGGTGGGTCTGGAAAAGGCACCACAAGTTCCCACTCTGGTCCATGGAACTGGCAGCCTGGTCCCTAGCCTCCCGGCCCTCCCTGGCCTGAAGGTAGGGCGTCACCAGAGACTCACCCTCTTCCACCCAGGAACCTATTTTCCTCCTGCTGCCATTCATGGTGGCCAAGCTGTAGGTGCCGAGGGGGAACCTGCAGGCCAGCACTGAGTCGCCCTTTGCACCCCATTGGCTTCTCTCCTATGCTTGTTGGTGCCCAATGTTTGGAGACAGCTGAGGCAGCAGGGAACTGGCATGTCAGCATTGCACTGAGTGTGTGCACACCTGGCCAGGCCTTGACAGTGCCCAGGCTTGGCCCCAATTTTGCTCCAAGATCAAAGTGGGCACCAAGAGCAGGGAGAAGCCAGGTACTTCTGAGCCTGCTAGGGTGGGGGTAGCCTTCCTGGGCCCCCAAGAGTGCAGGGATACCTGGGTCCACAGCAGTGGTTTGGGTGGACTGCAGCTGCACCTGGGTGGGGGGAGCCCTGCCTGCTCCATGGCCCAGGAGGCCCAGGTCTGCAGCCATGGTTTGGGCACAGGGAGCTCCTGCCCCACCAACTTAGAATGGATGGGGCTTCCACTTGTCTCAGGCTCCCACCAGCTCCAGGGAGTGTGCAGTCCCAGCTGTGCCTCCCTGCTGTAGTTGGCGTGATGGCAGCAGCTGCTCCAGACAGCCCACCGTTGCCATCACTATGACTGATAAAAACTGCTGGTATTATCAGGATGCAACATAGGCCAGCAAATTCCCAGAGTAGAGATGTGGGAGTCAAACATGCCCACAAGGAGCAGCATTTTTCAGAGCTGGACACTGGCTCATAGTGCAGCTTTCTACCTTCTTGGCATTGCATGAGTCCATACAGTGGCGAAGAGGGCCAGCAATACCTGAATCAGATAAGCAGCACTTTCTGGGCTGCCATACTGAAGGTCATGTCCATTGATGGCTAACACACAAATCATTCTCCTCCAGCTGACCATGTCAGTCAGCCACACCACCATATAGCACGTTGAAGGTAAACACCGCAGGCTCATCTACCTTGCACACCAATTTCATTCCAAGCTGTTCCTTGGGGCTACTTTTGTTGCAAATCACATGACAGCTGTCATCCTGGGGTCTGTAGGCACCCAGGGCCTGTCCACTGTTCCTGCTGCAGAACTTCTGGTTGTGCAGCCTGGTCAGTCACAGCACCTGGTAGGGCTGCCGCAGGAGATGCAGGGCATAGTTGTGAGAGACGTTGCTAATGTCCATCCTGTTGATGTTTAGGATGATGTCTCTTGGCAGTAGTTGGCCATCTCTGACATTTACCCCATCATGATAAATGTGTTGGATGATATGGACCAGGGGGGGTTTCACTGCCTCCCATCAGCGTAATGGAGAGGCTTTCATTGGGATCCACTTGATTGATCTTGATGCTGGTAATTTCACCATCTGGGATCAGGTGGTACAACCTTGGAAAGACTTCAGGGGTGGTGACGTTTTCAGAATTTTCCTTGCCCTGGTTAGCTCAGTTGGCAACTGCACTCCCACTCTTTGTCCTTTGAAGAACACTCAAAGCTCGATTATTTTTTTAAAAGATCTGTTTCTAACTGTCCTGTGACGACCGATGCTGCTGGACAGCTTTCCTATGTGGTTGTACCAGTTGCTGGATTGCTCAAAGGGCTGTGCCATACTTTGGTTACTCTGGCCTGAGTCCCCTGGG
Organism: Colobus angolensis palliatus; assembly: GCF_000951035.1. Classification (NCBI taxonomy): domain Eukaryota; kingdom Metazoa; phylum Chordata; class Mammalia; order Primates; family Cercopithecidae; genus Colobus; species Colobus angolensis. The sequence goes on from NW_012116655.1 coordinate 695,874, forward strand.
CTGATTGCTGACTGACTGTGCTCTGCCAGGCACATAGGCGGGGCTGTCTAAGCCAAGCTTGTCTGTCATTAAGGCGGTGGTGGCAGCTGCAGAAACCTCTGAGGAGGGTGCCGTGGCTGTGATGTTCACACAGCCATCTGATCAGCCATCTTGTGAGCACCTCTTCCTGTCTTTTTTCAGGCCATAGTGGGAGGCCCTTTTATGGTGAGTAGAAGTTCCTGACGATGTACAGCATTGGGGGACACAGAGAGAGGAGTGATAATTTTCAACAGGGAGTCAGAGTGGCTGCAGGGGTAGAGAGAAGAGGAAATATTTGTGAAATTAGAGAGAAAGAATGGACATCATGTGGGCAGGGACCAGCTGAGCCACAGAGGGAGGACTGGCATGCCCAGCTTGGTGGCCCTCCAGCCCCCTCTAAGGTCACAAGGCAGGCATAGAGGAGGGTGAGGTTGAGAGGCACATGGCAGGTCCTGCTCCGGATGCAGGAGTCTGAGAGCCCAGGGTGTGGCCAGGAGGGATGTCTAGTGGAAGCTGGGTGGCCAGGGCTGACCATCAGAAAAGAGGGTCCCATGACGGGGAGGCATTGATACAGCCATGACCAAAGCTTGGGGAGTGAGTAAGATCTCCTGTGGCTATGGGAAGTAAGAAGGGGAGGGCCCACATTGAGGAGCTGACCATGGATACAAGGCCTTGATGTGCCCTGGCAGAAATGCACCCAGGAGGGGGGTGAGGCCACAGGAGCAGAGAGGAGGGTCTCACTACCCAGAGAGGCCAATGTCATATGCTGCCCATCGATCAGGGAAGTGGCCAATCACATGTGTGTGGGATCCACTTACTATGTGGTGGGCGGGGTCCTGGAGAGGCCCATGGTGATGGCAGAGAGCAGACACTGGGGTCCAGGGAACAAAGAACAGGACAGCTGCTCATGAGTTAAAACCCTTCCACATAGGCCGGGCGCGGTGGCTCATGCCTGTAATCCCAGCACTTTGGGAGGCCGAGGTGGGCAGATCATGAGGTCAGGAGATTGAGACCATCCTGGCTAACATGGTGAAACCCCGTCTCTACTAAAAATACAAAAAATTAGCTGGGCATGGTGGCGGGCGCCTGTAGTCCCAGCTACTCAGGAGGCTGAGGCAGGAGAATGGCATGAACCTGAGGGGCGGAGCTTGCAGTGAGCTGAGATCACGCCACTGCACTGCAGCCTGGGCGACAGAGCGAGACTCCGTCTAAAAAAAACAAAAAAAGAAAACAAACAAACAAACAAACAAAAACCCTTCCACATGAACTGGTACAGCCATGTAGGAAAACTGTCTAGCAACATAGATCATCACAGAACAAACATCTAACCCAGGACCCAGGCATTCCAGGGCAGGCAGACACCCAACAGACGTGCAAGAAGGGACAGGACGCAAGAAGGGCCAGAGCAGCTCCACTCATGAGAGCCCCATCCAGACAACAACCCAAATGAGTCCCTCTATTCATCCCATCATGGAGGAACAAATAGAGGGTCTGTGGTCCAGCGGACAGTGGCACACTGCTCAGTGATCCTCCACAGAGAGAATCCCAAAGAGAGACCCGAAGGGCACACACCAAAACAGCCCACCTCAGGCAAAACCACCATATGGGAGCAGATCAGAGTGGTGACCTTGAGAGGAGGCCCAAGCAGCCCTGGGGGCCTAGCTGTGATGATTCTTGATCCAGGTGCAGGAGGCACAGGTGTATCCAGGGTGAGCACATCCTGTGTTCCATGATCTCCAGGAGAAAAAAGAAATAAAAGATTAAAGAAAAGCTTGGGCCGGGCGCGGTGGCTCAAGCCTGTAATCCCAGCACTTTGGGAGGCCGAGACGGGCGGATCACGAGGTCAGGAGATCGAAACCATCCTGGCTAACACAGTGAAACCCCATCTCTACTAAAAAATACAAAAAACTAGCCGGGCGAGGTGGTGGGCGCCTGTAGTCCCAGCTACCCGGGAGGCTGAGGCAGGAGAATGGCGTAAACCCGGGAGGCGGAGCTTGCAGTGAGCTGAGGTCAGGCCACTGTACTCCAGCCCGGGCGACAGAGCGAGACTCTGTCTCAAAAAAAGAAAAAAAAAAAAAGAAAAGCTTGAAAAAGGACTGTACTGTCCTCTGTATACACGTTTGACTTTAATAAAAACTTACTTTAAAAATATAGCCCACTTCTGGGGCCAAGTGCAGTGGTGTACACTTGTAATCCCAGCACTCTGGGTGGCTGAGTGGGAGGATTGCTTGAGTCTGGGAGGTAGAGGCTGCAGTGAGCCATTATTGTGCCACTACACTTCAGCCTGGACAATGAAGTGAGACCCTGTCTCTTAAAGAAAGAAAAGCCAACTTCACAAGCACCCAGTGGCCTCTAAGATAAGCTCCACAACCTGGGCAGCCCCTTCCTGCTCTGCCCCCACCTCCCACTCCAGCCCTCCTCTACACCTTCATTCCTTCTGCCTGGGATAGCTCCCTCAGCCTAGGCTGTGTTGGCCTGACAGGCTCCTGCACATCCCCCAGGGCCCTCCCAAGCCTAACCCGAGCAGAGGGAGGCCCAGGCCTCAGTGTCAGCTGACTCTAAGGAATCGTGAGGGCAAAGATAGATCCCTCCTGCTTCTCTACACACCCTGCCTCCTCTCCACCCTAGCCCCAAAAGGGGAGGCGCCTGCGTATGTGCTCATCCATGGAGGTTTGTCATGCTTTGGCCACACGTCAGGCTGAAAAATGTGGAAAGAGCAGGGGCCTGGGAGTTTCTGAAGACGGCGATCTCTAGGGAGCAGGGCTGTGGCTTGGCTCATGGCTCCAGGTCCTCCAGGTCTCAGCGTCAATGTCACTTCCTCTGGGAGCCCCGATGGCCATTACCAGACCAGGCTGTTGACTCCACAGGAACCAACAGGGATTTGGAAACTGGGGTCAGGCCCTGCCTCTCCACTGTCTGCTCCCGTCAAGCCTCAGGAAGTTCTGTCACCTTTCTGAGCTATTTTCGCATCCAATAAATGTGCCTTCCTATAGGGTTGTTGTGGGAATTAAAGAAGTTCAATCACCGAAATCCCATCTTCAACACAGATCCAGCATCTGAGCACCTCTGCCCTTCTCCTCTGATCCAAGCCACCTTCCCACTCCGTGGACCATCAGGGGTCTCCCTGCTTCCTCCTTGCACACAGCAGCTGGAGGGATCAGATCATGTCCCTCCTCGGTTCAGAGCCCACCAGCGACTGCCTGTGTCCTCTGGAACAAAGCCCAGGTCCTCAGAGTCTCCCAAAGGCCCTACCCAGATGGTGTTCTGTTGCCTCTCATCTCCTCCCACTGTGCCTCTCTCCCTCCACAGTAGCCACACCCAGCCCCTTGCTATTCTTGGAATGTGCCTGGCACACCACTGCCTCAGGACTTTGCACATGCTCATCCCTCTGCCTGGAACTCTGTTCCCCCAGATGTCTGGGGGGCTCCACCCTCTCCACATCTTTGCTCAAATGTCACCTTCATGAGCTTTTCCATGACCACCTACTCAAAGTGCAGCCACCATTGCCCAGAACTTGTGGTTCCCCTTACCCGGTTTTGATTTCCTCTGTGACTCTTACTGCCATCTGCTGCCATGGATTTCATTTAATCAGTTGTTTATCATCTGCTCCTTTCCACTAGAACAACAGCTTCTCGTGGTGAGAATTTGGACTTTTTTCCACTGGCACATCCCCAGCACACAGAACAGAGCTTGGCATACAGTAGGTGCTTGATGAGGGCCCTGGCTGGGTGTATTCCAATGGCTGAGGGCCTGTGCCATGCCAGTTACTAAGGATCTGAAAAATCACTTCTAGTTGGGAACCTCTATTTAGACCGAGGCAGCCTTAGGTTTGCAGAGCTGAGAGGAGTCAGTGCATTTGGGGATCAGAGACGGAGAGGGGTCCCTTGCCTCTAAAACAGTGGTCCCCAACCTTTTGGCATCAAAAACTGATTTCGTGGAAGATAATTTTTCCACAGACGGGGGGTGGAAGGGGGATGGTTTTGCGATGAAATTCTCCCGCCTCAGATCATCAAGCATTAGATTCTCATACAGAGTGTGCAACCCACAACAGAGTTCACGCTCCTAAGAGAATCTAGTGCCATGCTGACCTGACAGGAGGCGGAGCTCAGGTGGAAATGCTCACCTGCCCGCTGCTCACCTCCTGCTGTGCAGCCCGGTTCCCAACAGGTCATGGGGGTTGCCTGCCCTAAAATATCTTCTTATTTAGTTGCCACATGGCTTCAAATCCCACTGCTGTCACTCTTTGGAGTTTAATTTATTCCTCATGGTTCTCTTTTCTTTTTTTTTTATTTTTTTTTATTTTGAGACCAAGTCTCACTGTCACGCAGGTTGGAGTGCAGTGGCCCGATCTCAGCTCACTGCAACCTCTGCCTCCTGGGTTCGAGCGGTTTTCCTGCCTCAGTCTTTCTAGTGGCTGGGATTACAGACATGTGCCACCACACCCAGCTAATTTTTTTTTTTTTTTTTGTATTTTCAGTAGAGGCGGGATTTCACCATATTTGGCAGGCTGGTCTCGAACTCCCGACCTCAGGTGATCCGCCCACCTCAGCCTCCCAAAGTGCTGGAGACATGAGCCACCGTGCCTGGCCGCTTCTCTTTTCAAATGAAAATATTACGACGCCACTGGCATCCGGCAGCTTAACCGGGCGATTCTGCTGATCTGGCCTGGGCTTGGCTGGGCGGTTGTGGCCTCCAACAGGCTCACTCACATGCCTGCCATTGACTGAGGTCAGTAGCCCCTGGCTCCTCTAGGAGCCTGGTCCTCCAGCAGGCTAGGCTGGGCATATCCTCATGCCAATCACAGGGACCAGGGGTGTGGGAAGGGTGGGGAGAGACAGAGAGGGAAGCTGAAAAATCTCTTGAGGACTAGGCTTGGAATTAACAAACCATCACTTCTGGCACCTTCTGGCCATAGATAAGGCCTGAGTCAGATAGTAGGGAAATAGACGGTACCTTTTGGTGGGAGGAATTGCAAAGTCACACTTTCCATGAGTGGTTCAAGGCCAGAGATAAGCAGATCTCCCACCCACCCACATGTTTGTGTCTTCCCACAATGTCAGGCCTTTTTTTTTTTTTTTTTTTTTAATGCTACTTCGATCACAAAAGCCACCAGCTCCATGGAGTTCCCAAGGAGGAGGAGACAATTTTTAGGACTTGGCATTCACACAGTCTCAAGCACACCGTCTTAAGCCACTCCACAGATCAGTCAGTATTGCAAACCATACACAGCATACTTATCAATATATAAACATTATAGATTGAAAATTGCACATCAAACAAAGTAACATGGCATGAGAAAAGGGATAGGAAAAAGAGTTAACAAGCCAGTACAGGAAGAGCGATGTGAACAAAAAGAACATTCTGGCCTGGCTTGGGCAGCTCAGCAGCATCACAGTTTTGCAAGGAAGAGTCTTTGATGTGGGCAGAGTCTTCAGTGGCAGATGCCAGGCGCTTCTCAAGGCGGCTGTTATGAGTGGTAGAAGTCCGGCTCTTTCTATGACTACAGAGTCCTCTGGTGAGGACTGACAGTGGCAGGGTATGTTTGGTTATGTCCTTATCTGGCTGGTTGCAGTCTTTATTGATCAGGCAAAACATCTGTTCCCTGTTGGCAAATGGCCTTATGAAATGTAAAATTCGAACTTCTTCTAAGATGGAATTACTTATGTCAAGGCTGTTCCATATGACTTTCAAAGGAAATGGATACAGGTTGGGGGTGGAAAATTGGGGCCATTTTGGGGTATGAATCTTTAACACTGCCTCCAGTGTTTCTTTTAAATTGAGGATAAGTAAGACAGCAGTGAACTAAGAATCCATCTCTGGGTCCATTTCCCATCTTTTGGAGCTTTGAGCTGCCATGTCAGAAGTCCAGGCCGGGCGCGGTGGCTCAAGCCTGTAATCCCAGCACTTTGGGAGGCCGAGACGGGCGGATCACGAGGTCAGGAGATCGAGACCACCCTGGCTAACACGGTGAAACCCCGTCTCTAGTAAAAAATACAAAAAACTAGCCGGGCGAGGTGGCGGGCGCCTGTAGTCCCAGCTACTCAGGAGGCTGAGGCAGGAGAATGCCGTGAACCCGGGAGGCGGAGCTTGCAGTGAGCTGAGATCCGGCCACTGCACTCCAGCCTGGGCCACAGAGCAAGACTCTGTCTCAAAAAAAAAAAAAAAAAAAGTCCAGTTACTGGGCTGAGAAGGCCAGTAGAGAGGCCCAGAGGAGCCCAGTCTTCCAGCCACCACCCAGGCCACCAGGTACCCTCTAGACCCACACCAGTGGCTAGGTAAGTACCCCTGAATAAGCCCCAACCACAGCCATGTGGAACCAAAAGATCTCCTGAGGGAGGCCCACCTACCTAAATTCATGTCTAATCAAATGGTGCTGTTTCAAGCCACTGCATTTTGGGATACAACAAATAATTGGAGCTGTATATTGAGCCAGGCTTGTCTAACTCCAAGATCTGCCACCATGAAAGCACCTGCCTCCTAGAAGATGAGAGGCTTGGTTTGACAACAAGGGAGATAGCCCAAAAAGAAATTTCGCACAGCCTCATCTTTTGAAAATGAGAAAAGAAAGTCACTCTGCGAACTCATGGCAATGCTGGAACTTCTATGGCCTGTCTTGGGCTGGCCCAGCACTCCCTGACCCTCTGGGCATGCACACTTGAGCCTTCCTGCACCTGAGGAGTAGGCATGATGCATCTGAAAGCGCCATGCCACCCCACCCAAGGCCCTCTTCCTCTCCCCCATGGGCTTTCTCAGCAACTTAGAGCAGCCTGTGGAACCCATTTCAGTAAAGGTCCATGGGTTTCCTGCCTATCAAAAAATACAGCTTTCTGGCCAAGGCTTATTATGCGATCTTCCCAGGAGACGTCATTAGTAGCATGAATGGCTCTTGCCTTGCCGGAAGTGAAGGTGAGGCAGTGACAGGGTCATGTCCAGAGTGAGTAATTGTTGGCTTTTTGTCCTTGTTCCTTCATGTCCAAATTACATCTATAGTTTGTAATGTTTTTGGTTTATAGTCAAAGAAAATGCAAACGCAGAACACAATAGGAAGGGTGCCGTGACTCAGATTGCCGTGCCCCTTCCTGTCTGCTCAGCAGCCTGGATGCTGTGGAGGCTTTGTGCAGAGCCCAGAGCTTTTGTCTAAGCCATGCGGTGGCAGACCACACTGTGACTTCGTGTGGTTGTGCTCCCTGTGTTTGCCAAGCACTTGTGTGTTCCCTCTCTCCACCACCTCACAGTGACTCAGCACTGTCCTTATTTTAACTATAGCTGTTTTCAAACCAGTGACACCTGCAAAGCCATAGTGGACAAGCTTTCCCACTCCTGTCTCCCCACAGAGCCACAGCCAATCCAGCAGGCCTACCTGCAGTGAGTCCAGATTGTAGGTATGTTCAGTCTGTTCTGCAAGGTATTTTTTAAAAGGGGGGTCAATTTACCAATCAGAATTTCACCTATAAACAGTGGCAGGTGCTGATGTTTACCAAACCAGAGTCTGTTTTCCCTGCTTCTTTAATTGCAAATCCTGATTTTTAGACAGGGCAGCAATGTGCCCAACTAAAAGACTACATTTCCCAGCCTCCCTTGTGGCAAGGTGAGACCATGTGACTCAGTTTTGGCCAATGAGATGAAAGAAGAAGCTCGTGTAACAGTTGTGGGGGTGGCTTTCATTCTTCCCTCCTTTCTTCTTCCTGCTGCCTGGATAAAAACAAGTGGCCATTTTGAACTCTGAATTGGCCTTGACAATGGAAGCCCCTGGCTGAGAATCGCACAGGAGAAAGAGAATCGCACAGGAGAAGGAGGACCCTGAGTCCTTGTAGACTCTAGGAAGCCCCAAAACCAGCCCTGAAATACCTACCTCCTGACTTCTCCATAAGTAAAAATGTACTGCTTTCTTACTTAAGCCACTGTAATGGTGGAGTTACTGTTATAGGTAGCTAACCTAATCCTGAAACACTACTTCTATTGAAAACTCAAAATATCTAGTGATCTGAGCATATGCTCTTTTCTTCTTTATAACAGCTTTGTTGACATATAATTCACAGACCATACAATTCATTGATTTAAAGTGTGCCATTGGCCAGGTGCAGTGGCTCAAACCTGTAATCCCAGCACTTTGGGAACTGAGGCACAAGGAACACTTGAGTCCAGGAGTTCAAGACCAGTCTGTGCAACATAAAGAGACCCCATCTTTACAAATAACCTAAAAATTAGCTGAGTGTAGTGGTGCACACCTGTAATCCCAGCTGCTTGGGAGGCTGAAGTGGAAGGATCACCTGAGCCTAAGAGGTTGAGGCTGCAATGAGCCATGATCATGCTACTGCACTCCAGCCTGGGTGACGGAGGGAGACCCTGTCTCAAAATAATAATAATAATAAATGAAACAAAAATAAGGTGTACCATTCAATGATTTCTAGTATATTCACTCCTATCCCCACTATATAAGGCACCACTGTCTACTTTCAGAATATTTTCATCAGCTCCAGAAAGACACACTACACCCATGAATTGTCACTCACCAATCCCCCCTAACCACACTCTCACCAGTCCCTGGCAAGCACTAGTCTACTTTCTGTCTCTATGAATTTGTCTATTCTAGACATTTCATATAAATGGAATCACGCAACATGTGATCTTTTGTGCCTGGCTTCTTTCACTTAGCTTCATATTTTCAAGTTTCATCTATGTTGTGCCATGTTTCATGATCCAAGAAGTCTTAAGACTGGGAACCACCCCTACCACAGAATGCTTTAATGCTGTCTCATTTTGATCCACAGAAGAAAACAGTGAAATGGAGAAAGTAGGTGCCATCTTCCCCACTTTACAAAGGAGAAACAGGCTCTGCTCAATTGAATAATTTGTCTAAAGTATCCAGTGCACCCTCCCTTCAACAGTCTCCCACCATTCTGCCTCTGGAATGTCTGTTGCACAAAATAATTGGAGATTCACTTTTGTCAAAATCCTCAAGGTCTAGAAAGTTCTAGATCAACAATAAAGTGGCAGATGGGGAGACTTAATCCTTTCCTATGGCCTATCCCCTCCACAATCTGCAGGGCCCGGAGACAGAAGAGCGGTGGGGAAGCAGAGCCCGACACACAGATCCCGTGAGGATGCCTGGGCTCTGGTTCACACTGGGCTTTTTGGGAGCTGAGCCAAAAATCTGAGCCAAAATACCTGTCTTGCTTTGTAGTGCATGGGGGGAAAATGAAAACTTTGGTTGCATCTGAGGTTTGCAAATCAGCGTGCATTGTTTCAGGGCATTCAGTTTCATTGAAACCTCTGGAACACGGCAGCTGCCAATCCCACAGCCCCAGGGAGAGCTGTATCTCGAGGTGGAATCATCTTTCATTGGCAGAGGTGCACCCTTCTCTGAGTTTTTATAATTTCTGGTTTTTTGCGGGCAGATAAACACCGTACACTGAGTCAGAGCCAGGGAACGGTCACCCGTTTCTAAGGCTGTGGGTGAGCCTGGGAGGGTGGAGATGAGCAGGGACGAAAAGTTGAGGTGCTCCCGCTACTGGGGTGTTCCCAGGACAAGCCAATGGATGGGCATGTTCATCCTTCCCTATGACAGGCACAGAAAATGTGAGCAGAGTGCCTACCGGCTTTCCTCTGGAGGTGGCAGGGGTGAAAAGCCCTGCCCGGATTTCTCTGGCAAGTCACTGTGGAGATGAGGGTGGGGGCAATGCTTTGGGTTATTGGTTCACATTGACACTGTAATCCATAATTGTGCCCATCCTGTTGTCACAAGCATGGGGTAAACCCAAAGTAGGAGGGAGGGAAACAGAAACCACTTTGAGCCTATTCTGTGAGGAGTCACCTGATCAACCTGGCTGGGGTAGGAAGGAGAGAGAGGAAATGTAATTAGAACTTGATCCTCAGGGATCTCGCAGTGCTGGTCCTCGGGAACCACGAGGAGTTGCCCCTTACAGGGGAGTCAAAGGAGGCTTCCTGGAGGAGGTGCCATCAGGACCAGGTGTGGAAGCGTGGGCAGAAAATTTCCTTGGGGCATTTCCAGACAGAAGGAAGAGCTTAAACAAAGAAGAGTGGCTGACTTCTATGTGAGAAAGGACAGTGGGAGAGGAATCAGGAAGAAATAGCTTTGCAGGAAATCTGAGTGGTAAGTGATAAATATACATATTAATCAGGAAAATGCAAATGAACACCAGGGTGAGCTATCTTCTTACACCCAGTATATTGGCAAAAGGTAAGAAATCTGACATTATTGTGGTTTGGTGAAAACTCCAAACAGCTCACTCACAGTTGGTGGATGTGTCAATTGTTATAAGCACTTTGGGGAACAATGGAGTATTGTCTTGCCAAGTTGAATGTTGCATTCCATTTCATTCCCAGGTGTACACATGCTTTGGGCAATGCATACAAGAATGTTCTCAGCAATTCTCAGCAGCACCATTCGTAACTGGAAAGACCAGAAATTACCCAAATGTTCACCGGTAGGTGAAGGTACATAAAGCCAGACTTAGTCACACAGTGGAGTGCTATACAGCAGTGAAGAATGAACCAAGTACTGCTCTCCCCAGACAGTTGCTGGGTCGACTTCCACTGGCACAGACTGTGTTGTAGATTCAACCCTAAATCAGTCATGGCCAGCGGGATAGAATGTTTTAATTGCTTGAGCCAGACAGGGCTCTCTCTCTTGAGGCTCCACTGAAACCCAAAATGCTGGGCTGGGGTAAGGGAGGAGTGGATCCCCAAAGAGAATGGGGGTACAGTAGAGGACAATGTTGGTGTCTTTCCCAGACTTCCTCACATCGCTTTTTAACATGTCCTTGTGTCCAGCTACTATGCACTTTAATGCCTTGCTCCTGAGCCCCTGGTCGCCTCAGAGGAGACCCTCCCACAGAGCCTAGGTTCCTGTTCTGTACTCCCTGGGGCCGCCTGTGTCAGCCTGAGCTGTGAGGAAGCAGGCCCGTTCCGCTTCCTTGCCTCCACGCAGGACAGCTGAGGTGGAATTCACACCTGAGGGCTGCCCTCAGGTTCAGGCCTGAGCTAGGACTTCCCCTAAAATCTCATCCAGGGCTTCTTCCCCCTACTGGTTCTGCGTCCTTCATTCCCTAACGAGATTTCTCCTCTAGGAGAATTTGAACGTTTGACTCTGTGTCTGTTTGCGGGGGAATCAAACCTAAGACAGGTACTATTTTACTAAAAGAGAAGTGAATGGAGACTGAGCCACCAACATGACAGATGGCAAGAGGAACAGTGGGGAGAACTGGAGTTTACAAACTTGGATAAATCCCCAAACCTCTCTGGACCTCAGCTTCCTCATTCAAAAACAAAAGATGTGATGAGGCAGTTCACAGAAGAGAAGACTGTGAATGGCCAGGAAACACTGGGACACGCAGACAGCAACATGAATCATTGAAGAAATGTAAAACAGGCCAGGCGCGGTGGCTCATGCCTGTGATCCCAGCAGTTTGAGAGGCCAGGGCAGGAAGATCGCTTAAGTCCAGGAGTTCAAGACCAGCCTAGGCAACATGGTAAAACCCTGTCTCTACAAAAAAATACAAAAATTAGCTAGGCAGGGTGGTATGTGCCTGTGGTCACAGCTACTGAGGAGGCTGAGGTGGGAGGATCACCTGAGCCCAGGAGGTTGAGGCTGCAGTAAGCGAAGCTGTGGTTGAGCCACTGTACTCCAACCTGGGTGACAGAGTGAAACCCTGTCTCAGGAAAGAAAAAAAAAAACATTTTTCTTCTGTCACAGGTCAGGGAGCAGAGAGAATGTCATCCCCAACACTGACTGGGTGTGGAGAGAGGGCCCTCTCCTCCTTTATGGGATGGGAGTATAAATTGGTACAATCTCTTTGGGAGGCAGTTTGCCAGTACCTATAAAAATGTTAAATGGAAAAACCCTTTGACTCAGCAATTCCACTTCTATGAATTTATCCTGCAGCAAAACTCAAGAATTCAAAGAAGTATGTGCAAATATGTTAATTACAGCACTGTTTGTGATAGCAACAACTTGGAAACAACTTAAATATGTTTCAGCTGGGAACTGGTTAAAAATGACAGAAAGGTCCTGTGATGGAATGCTACATAGACATGAAGAGGAGTGTGGTCAGGCTCTGGAAGAGGTGAAGAAATGCCCATGAGATATTACTAAGTGAAAAGAGCAAATTACAAAGCAGAATGGAGAGTGAACTATCCTTTTGCAAAAAGTGTTTCTGAACATATATATTACAAATTTGCAAATGTGCAGAAGAACAGTCTGGAAGAACATATACCAAACTGTTTTACCTGTAGTTACTCTTGGGAGTATGGCTGGAAATTTTTTTCTTTTTTTCTTTTTTTTTCTTGGAGACGGAGTGTCACTCTGTCACCCAGGCTGGAGTGCCGTGGCATGATCTCAGCTCACTGCAAGCTCTGCCTCCCAGGTTCAAGTGATTCTCCTGTCTCAGCCTCCCGAGTAGCTGGGACTACAGGCATGTGACACCACTCCTGGTTAATTAGGTTCAAGTGATTCTCCTGCCTCAGCCTCCCGAAGTGCTGGGATTACAGGCATAAGCCACCACTCCTGGTTAATTTTTGTATTTTTAGTAGAGACGGGGTTTCACCATGTTGCTCAGGCTGGTCTCCAACTCCTGACCTTGTGATCCACCTG